>NW_005371693.1:691154-716072 GCF_000412655.1 Myotis brandtii
CAGCTTCCCCTTCAGTCTGCTCTAGTCTTTCTGTTTCAATTGCTCTGTTAGTGACAAGTGGGAACCTTGAGGAACTTAAATCACATATTATGAAATGGGTGAGAATATAAAAATAAAAGATATTCTAACCATGAAAATTTTTGAGTTATTTAAAATAAACCTGACTTTAAACACAGCGAAAGTTACATTTTAATTTTAGACCTGAAAGCGAAAGGAGAGGCTGAGGAACAGGATAAGGAAACTGTGTCCCAGAATAAAATTCTGCTCATGTCCTCACTTTTTAAGTGTGTCCAACGAATACTCATAGAATAAATAAGCAAATGAATTAATGGCTGAATCTTGAGCACAGGGATAAAAGCAGTATTTAGAACTTTTCTGAGAATGGAAGAATTCAAGTAGGGTGCAACAGCATTCAGGATGATGGGAGCCAAATTTCTTTATTAAAGTGCTAAGAGGACCCAGGTGGCTCTCAAGTCTTCTTTGTAGTCTTAGTGAGGAGGAGTTAGAACTGAGTTAAGATGAGAGTTGCCACAAAGCATGAAAAGTCCAGAAGATTGACAAAAATTATCATGAAGCTCTATGGATAGTACCTCCCAAAACACTGTAAATTACCGTCTCTTTTATTACAAAAGATTCCATGGACACAGAAAGGTATAGAGAGTGAGCTCTGTTAAATGTAACTTTTAAACAAAGCATTACAGATGAGAAGCAAGTGAAGCGCCTTCTTGTCCTTTCCTGCCTGACCCTTGACCCTCTCCCTTTTGAGAAATAACCACTTTTATGAAATTGATGTTAATCATCCTAGGGATTCTTTAAAAATTTAATTTACTTGCAGATGTGTGTATCCATCGATTATTTATTGTTTTGCATCTTTAGCGTTTTTATAAATGCTACTGTACCATTCTTTTCCTAACTTGCTTTTTATACTTATGTTTGGGGAATTTATCCATGTTGATTTATGTAGATCTGGGCAATTTATTTTAACAGATATATAGTAATTATTATTCTTTGTGAATATGCCATAAGTTACATTTCCATTTTCCTGGTGCTGTATATTTCAGGCACGTTTTATTTATTTGTTTGTTTGTTTGTTTGTTTGCTATTGCAAACAAGGCCTCCCTGACCATTTCTGTTTTTGTTTCCTTATGCATAGGAGCAAGAGCAGCCCCTGAGCAGTGGCTCTACCCTGCCTGTATATTAATCAGCTTTAAGAAAACCACGGCTACTGGGACCCTACCTGAAGACTCTGATTCCGTTGGATAGGGTCTGTATTTTCATGATAGAAACAGAAAATAAACAAAGTTATAGAATATGAAGTATCTGGTAGTGATACAAGATATAAGGAAAATCAAACCAGTCATCCTACAGAGCCTGGATCCAGGGAAGAGCGCCCCATGGAGGTGACACTGAAGCTGAGATGAGTGACCAAGGAGTCACCATGTGAAGACTTCAGAGAAAGAGGCTTCCTCACCAAGGAAGTAGCTGGAGGAGGCTTATCTTTCTGAGAAACAGAAAGTATGTCTGTGAGCCGCTGCTAACAATTGTGGGGCTGGGGCAGGAATATCAATACAAGCCCATATACCACACACCTAAATATTTACTAGTAAATGTTGTAAGTCAAGCAAACTGTTAAAGGATATGTGGTCTATATTGCTACTTTGCCAATATACCATCATAATGACAAAATAAAAATTTGGGTAAATTTATGGTCTCCATCTGATGGAAATACCAATGACAACTGAATACCAATGACAAATGAACTTAATTATTATTGCCCATGTATGGATGTGCTTGGATGGACCAATGATGCTTGGATGTGTAATAAAATAAAGTGAAGACTTAAATAATTCATAAATTACTTTAAATTTATTCCATTAAACTTGTTTTGTTAGCTTCATTTCAATGAAATTATGTTGTCATAATCAATATTCACATAATTTTGACAGCAGTGATCTAAAGAGTTAAAAATTAAAAAGTATTTTTACTTAAGATATATATATAACAAATATATTTTTAATTTTTATTGATTTTTTTTTAAGAGAGAGAGGAAGGGAGGAGAGCTGAGAGAGGAAAACATTGATTGGCTGCCTCCTGCATGCCATGCCCTCTACTGGGGATGGAGCCTGCAACCGGACATGAGCCCTGACGGGGCATCTACGCAGCAACCTTTCAGTGCCTGGGATGATACCCAACCAACTGAGCAACGCCGGCCAAGGCTAAATATATTTTTATTAAAACATAAAGTCAATGTAAAAAATATTACAGGTTAACATTTGTTTCATCTATTTTCCAAAAGGTTATTTTTCTGTTAAAGTTCAAGTTATAATTAATCTATATCAAAATACGTATTTTAAATTATTTGTTAAAATAAAAATTTTAAATTAAAACGTTAGGAAATTGAAACAAATCTTATGAAATGTTTTTATAAAAATAAAACTATTCACAATTCAAGACTTGGATGTACACTTAGTGGCTAATGTGTGAATTGGTATCACTTTATCATGCTACATCTAGTCCTACATTGTTTTAAAATAAGGTTGTATTATTATTTAGTTATGGGGAGGCAAACAGATGAGGAGACAACTGGCATTAAAAGAGAGCTTGTTATACTCAGATCCCAACAGAAGGGGGCACACCACCCTGCAGGGCCACATGGGGAAGCACCATCGTTTTCAGGATGCGGAATGAGCGAGGGGGAAATGTGAGCAACGGCCTTTATTGTGGTTTCCATGAGGCAGGATCAGTTTTACCTGAATGAATATGATGCAATATGATTTTTAAAATAGGATTAAACTATGATTTAAAAATTACAAGTTGACAAAAAACTGATGAAATAAGAAATAAAATTTTATTTGTTTATTTATAATGTGAATAAAATAAGTAATGCTGCTGTGAGACACAGTTATATATTAAGGGAAAAAATTTGTCCCAGCACACAACCGGCGGGTTTATAACAGCATCTCTAGAGAGCAGCAGCGTATAGGACAGAAACAAGTGTTTGCACATGTAAGTCTAACCAGAAACGCTTGTGCCCAGAATGCTGACGATAAGGTTGAGAACTCGCAGGACAAGTTGTCTGAAAATAGATAAGTTGTGTATGTTTTCTATGATGGCTGATGGGAACAGATAGTAGCTCCCAGATAGCGGTATTTCTTATGCTTTCATTGGAATTTTGATGTGACCAAAGTTTGATAAATCTTTTAAAACATAGTCCCTATGAGAGCTACACATGTCAGGACATGACATATTGTATCGTATTGAGAACGTTTGGAAGATTTTTAAGTGGATTGGTCCAAATTAGTAAGCTGGCTACAGATACAGCTTCTGGAATAGTCACAGTCCAGTTGGATTTGCTCCATGCTTAAGTCCAAAATGGTAACAGTTTGTAAAGGCACTGTCTTTAGACATTTGCTAACTTGTTCACCCAGGAAGAATTTTGTTCTAAAACTTTAGAAAACTTGACACCATGAACACTGTCTGCCCTTAGGCTGAAAGCCATAGATGGTTCATGTGTGTTAGGGTGCCATAACATGGAGGTCGGGGGAATTGGTTTTCCAATGGGGACAAGGAGATTTATTTATTTATGTATTTATTTTGAACACTAACATTGGTGTTTATTTTTATTTTTTAATATATTTTATTGATTTTTTTACAGAGAGGAAGGGAGAGGGATAGAGAGTTAGAAACATCGATGAGAGAGAAACATTGATCAGCTGCCTCCTGCACACCCTCCACTGGGGATGTGCCTGCAACGAAGGTATATGCCCTTGACCGGAATTGAACCTGGGACCCTTCAGTCTGCAGGCCGATGCTCTATCCACTGAGCCAAACCAGTCAGGGTGACAAGGAGATTTATATTAATTTTTGGAATTAATGCAATCCAAAGAAAAATATCACCACATTTCAAAAGCAAAGAGTGAGTACAGGTTTAGCCTTTTGGGTTGACATTAACTCATCCCAAGAATTTTGGACTTGACAAAATTGTAATTTTATGAGAAACCGTATACCCCTTTCCTGAAATCCATTTCCTGCAATGAAAGTAAAAGATTTCCAAAATTATGGATTTGAAGACCTAATGGAAAAAAAATTCTCAGGTTTCAAACTTTATGAAATAAACTAACATTGTTCAATTCATGCCCTGATTTCATATTCATAATGTGCATAAAAGCTACAAATGGAAGTTGTACAACACCACAATGAAGGGTAAATATAATGACATTAGAAAAGCAGAATATTACAAACATCTTGAGAGTGGTTACTTTAAAAAAAATCACTGTGCAAGAATCTATCCACATTTAGAATCCCTATTTTTGTGAACAGCTGTTTTTCATTATAAAACATAATAAAAGTAAATGTCACTGCCTGTTAAAGAATTTAAAGTTAAACACAGAAAGCAAGACTTGATACCACATTGTCATCTTAGTACAAAAAAACTTACACAGAAAAAAAAAAAAAAACCACCCCAAGCCCCAAAACTGACAGGTTTCTATGTCTTAATCCAAAGGATAATGAATTACTAAATACAAATACATAACATATAAATTGCACATTATAATTAATCCCATGTTAAAATCCCATGTTTATTTTTATTTCAAGTTGATAATATAAACTCTACTATTATACACATTTCTGTTATGACCTTACAGCAACACATCTGGAAAAACAGAGAAAGATTGAATATATTTCTGGCAGTTGATTTTTCTTATACTCAATCCATTTCACTCATTTATTTCTACCTTTCAAGCCCTGTAGACACCTAAGTGCGTGATCCCTGCTCTAGACTGTGAGTTCCTCGTGGGCAGAAACCTGGCAGCATATTAGTCAACTGGCTTCCCCCATTCGTTCATTTATGATTCATCAATAATCTAACAAATACTTCTTGATCACCTACTATCTACTTGGCACAGTTACAAAAAAAGGATAGACAATTCTGGGCCCTGAGATTCCAGTTGGAAACAGAGTAAGTATTCACTAAACGTTTGAATTGAATTGATTGGTTGTCCTAGTCCTCCCACTTTGAAAATGTAAGCCCTCAGTTACCCAATCTACAGAACCCAAGACGTGAGCTGCAACGTAGAAGGTAATATAACAGCTTATAAATTTCATCCCCAAGAGAAAAATTGTTCCTGTCTGCAGGGTTTGATTTTCGAAAGCATCTGGTACAATGGGAAGCATCAAGTTTTACAGTGGAGGTGACTAAAATTTAAGTCTCTGAAGCTAATTAGTAAATTAGCATATAGGCTCACTCACCTGAGCCCCCATCCAAGCCCTCCCTTTTTTTTTTTTTTTTTTTTTTTTTTTTTTGCTGCAGAAAGTAAGCTTTTCCCAGGAGATGCAATTGAAATATATGTCTGCACAAACACGGCTTTGTCTTCACCGACATCTGAATCCATTTCCGTCTTTGTTATCACATTTGAAATCCAAAGGGTTATACTTCTAATCCTGGTGCACTTAGGTCCACATTGTTAACTCACTGGTTGGCAGTACATTTCCCCCCACATAAACTTCTCTTTACATTAATTGTCTTTTAAGACACAGCTGGTTTGATGTCACAGGAAACAGAATGGCAGCTTTTTGTGAGCTATGGAGTTGCACTAGATTTAAAGGCATAGATGAGAATTAGAGATGATGTAGAAGGTTTTGAGGTTGAAATGGCAACTATAGAAAATAAATTGATGAATTCTTACATCCCATTTCAATAAATATTCAATTTCTTATCTTTTTTCTTTTATTTATTTTATACTTTTTATCTTTATTGTTGGAAGTATTATATATGTCCCTTCCCCCCCCTCCACCCTATATACTGCCCCTCCACCCTCTCCCCACTTTCATCACACCATTGTCTATGTCCATGGGTTATGCATAAATGCATATATGTTCTTTGTTTAATCTCTCCCCACTAATATTTTTATATCTAAAATCGTTTCCCCCCGCCTTCCCTCTGAGATTCCTCAATCTATTCTATGCTCTCTGTCTCTGGATCTATTTTGTTCATTAATTTCTTATTTTTACTTAACCCAGGAGAATACAGATCTTCCATAACTTTAGGTTATTTGCTAAAATTGCCCTTATTCCAATATGTTAATCAACATAACCTGGCTGAATTCTAATATAATTCAATGTTATTTTCATAACACTTTATCAAGTGCCCATTATATGCAAAGTCCTGTAGGCAGACAGCTCTGGGGGCAGGAGAGAACTAGAGAGATTTTTCTCAAAACAGAATAAAGAATGAATAGAATTTATTAAGTGAAAAAGATTAGGTACAAAATAGAGGCAATTCGTTCAGAGGTGCATAAGAATGAAACATCACCATGGACAAAAAGGAAATATAAGTTGTTTGGATGGCTGGGAAGAAGGAAAAGAGCAAATCTGAGGCTGCCTGGGAGCTGGAACTCAATCCAGCGTGTCAAGGATCCAATCACTATTCAAGGGAGGGCTTGCCTCAGAGTCACCAAGTCAGGGATTTGAAATAATCAGATATAAACCTTGTTTTTTGGGGGGCAGCACATCTGGTGATTCAAATTCAGTAGGGGTGGGACTGGGGCCCAGAAATACTGTTTTTGAAATCCTTTCCAGGTTCCAGTTCAAGATGGTGGGCTGCGCACAACCCTTTGCCTCCCTTCTCCTTTTTCTCCCAACCCAGTTGAAATTATGGTCAAGAAAGTCCAAGATGAATCACCCACAATAGTGAGGAGAACAGATCCATTGCAAGGGGAGCTGGAGGTGGTAAAATCTATTGCTCAGAGTTAGAAAGAGAACTGATGCATATGGAAAGCTAAACCCAGTGGAGGAAGCTATGGCCGTCCACTGGCAGAGCTTCAGAGAGGCTGCAGAATTGGTAGAAGCAGGAGTGGGTAATGAGTAATGTTATAAAAAATTAAGAGGATGAGAGGAGTGTGTAGGAAACAGCTGAAGCCTCCACTTCCAACTCATGAAGAATAACTGGCAGCCCAGCTTCTGACAATGTGGAGTAGGTGCTCTTTGAAAGAGATACTATTTCTAGCCTGATTAACTTCTCCCGGGCTGGGAGAATGGGACCAGCACAGGAAGAGAAGCCCTCCCTCCATTTTCCTGGGCAGCTGAGAGTGAGAATTACCCCACTTTTCTACAAGGGTCCCGAGAAGAAGATATGGAAAGAAATGCAAAAGGAACTGGTCTTCACACACAATTGTGGCATCACACCCACAGGGCACTCATGATACATGGTCTTCATGGTCATTCCTATTATCTTATTGGGGTGGCATAAGAACTTTCATAGAGAACCCCAGAACAACCCAGCCAGGTCTGAGGGTGGCCCTTCAAACAATGGCAGTGGGAATCGAACTTTCCCTTTAAATTCTATCTCTTGGGAAAGGAGGCATTCCCTGATAAGTATAGTGACAAAAAAAGACCCCCAATTCTCATATTTGGCTTTCATTTGTTACCCTTGCTTGTTCAGTGGAGAAGGGAAGAAACCAGTGTTTGCAGGCTGAGTCGGTGCTAGAAGAATCCAGCACCTGCTCTGGTTCCAAAGGGTACAGTTGACCAGGAGTCCAGAGTTCAATGTGCTAAGGGATCCAATCCAGGGTGTGCAGCTCAGTGTCAAGAGAATACAGACCAGTCACCACTAGAAAGGGTGTTCCTCAGGCAAGCATGCTGACAAGGACACCGGGTGTTGTGAGAGCTCCATCCCAATGGGCTGAGATACACCCAATCGGGGGGGGGACATAGGGATTTGAGTGGAGGAGTCAGAAGCCTAGTCATCTGAACTTGAAGACATAACATGTACCATGCAAATGCTTCAGGGAGCCAGCCACAGAGGACCTCCCTCCCATATGGGATCCCACTAGATAATTGGTGCCAATCTGGAAAACAGCCTCTAATTTGAGCAGAATGGATTAGAAAAATATCACTGAACCTGCAGCCTGAACGTCAGCTGCAATTTCAGCTAAGGAGCCAAAGAAAGGATTCTCCTTCTCTAGTACTGAGTAATTAATTCACTTTTTTGGGGGGAGGCGGTCCCTAATTTTCTTGAAAGTAAAAATAAATAAATAAATAAAAATGTTCAATGCAATTGTGTTTTATATCCTTTGCTCTCTAGTGAGGTTTTGTGGCTGATTTTTGCATGTGGCTCCCTGTGGCCTCTGGGTTCTTTCTTCCCCACACCCACTCTCAGAAGCCTTGCCTAAGCTACTGTACATGGATGTGCATACATTGGTGGGCATAAGGAGAGCTTATGTGTGAGGGGTGTAGTGGAGATTTGAATAACCCCTTTTCATGTGTCTCTAGTGAGTTTAAATTTGCTAGGTTCTGACCTCTTCTCTAGCTTTTTGAATAGAATCATCTCTTGCTCACAAACTTGGCTTTGTTTATCCATGAATAAGGCACTTTTCTGCCTACAGTGTAGGAAACCTGGGCCCAGGACAGACTGGTACAGTGCAACATTCGCACAATCTCCACCCACCCCCAGCTCCTACAACGGACCATTGAAAACACCTCTTGGATTACCAGCCCCAGTCTTGGGCCATCCAATAAAGAAAAATGGTTTTTGAAAGATTTGATCTGTTTTAATACACCCTCTGCTTTTGAACCACCAGGCACACAGGTATTCTTTTAATGTCTCTGTAAATTTACAATACAATGACACTTACAATACAATGGAATCTCTCCAAGTGGTGAGATCACAGTTGTATAAATACCAGGGAAATAAACAGAATCTTCCCTTCCTTTCTGGGGCTCTTGGTTACAGGTATATGAATTCTCCAAGAGCTCTTGATTTGAAGGAGCTGTTTATGTTCTGTTTACAGGAGGCAAGCCTAGGTATGATGTCTACTAACCACAGAGTGGACTCAACGAGGTACTTTCTTTGTACTAAATGTGCTTTCTGTGAATAGTTCTCAGTCCACTCATAGCAACAAGGCAAATGATAAGAGCTTATGTTGTGAAATGAATTGCACCCCCCCCCCATAGCTCCATCACCTCAAGCCGAGATTGATCAGTCAGGTCTATAGATCATTGTCCACCTTCTGGAGGACCAAGGAGGGGGCCTGCACATGCCCCTAGCGGCAGGCAGGGGCGGGGGGATGCTAGCAGATTTCCACCCATCTATTTCTACAGGTCAGAGGCTCTAGGCCCACATCTGAGGGGTCAGGATAATTCCAGAACCTTGTGTGGGATGGCTGCCGACATTCTCCTCCTCTCAACTGTTCACCTGTTGAGAACTTGGAAAGGACTAAATGTTACAAGCTGTATTCCTTCACCTGCTCACAGATACTTCAATCAGAAATTACCCCTTGTAACAAGAGAGAGGACTATGGTAAAGCCAAATTAATAAAACAGTGATGGGTAGGGAGACTGAACAGTATCAGAGAGGAAGAAAAGCCAGGAGCTAGGGACCAGCTGGTGGGTTGGAAGCTAGAACATTGTATCAATGAAGGCATTGACACCCATAAGAGAGAGTAAATAGGCAGAAGATATAAGAGGAACAGCTTGAAAATTATCTGCATATCTTTTGATCTTCTCTCACAGGAGGTGAAATCTCATTTCCATCACCTTGAATACAGACCAGCCTCAGGGCTTTGCTTGTGAAAAAAGATAATGTATTGAACAGACTGTCAAACTACAGTGGGAAGGTAAGGGAGGGTTGAGGGGGGGTAAGAGATCAACCGAAGGACTTGTATGCATGAATATAAGCATAACCAATGGACATAAGACACTGGGGGGTAGGGGAGGCCAGAGGGGAGGATGGGGGTAGGTCAGTAGAGGAAAAAAAGGAGACATATGTACTACTATTTGTAATACCTTAAACAATAAAATAAAATTTTTAAAAAGTGAACAGATAACTCATGGAATGGAAGAAAATTTTTGGAAATCATCTTTCTGATAAAGGTCTAGTATCTAAAATATAAAAACAACACTTACTACTCAATAACAAAAAGATAAATAACTCAATAATAAAATGAGCAAAGAATCTGGATAGACATTTCTCCAAAGAAGATATACAAATGAACAATAAGCAAATAAAAAGATGCTCAACATCATTAACCATCAGGGAAGTGCAAATCAAAACTACAATGAGATACCACTTCACACACAGTAGGGTTCTTATAATCGAAAAGATTTGAAGGAGCTGTTTATGTTCTGTTTACAGGAGGCAAGCCTACTTATGAGTTGCTGAGGATGTATACAATTCAAAACCCTTGTAGACTATTAGTGGCAATGTAAGATGGTGTGGCCACTTTGGAAAACAGTCTGACAGTTCTTCAAACAATTAAACATAGAGGGACCATTTGACCCAGTAATTCCACTATTAGATACATACCTGAGAAAAATGAAAATATACATCAATACAGACACTTGTACATAAATGTTCATAGCAATATTATTCATAGTAGACCAAAAGTAGAAATAAATTTCCATTAATTTTGAATAAATTAAAGGTACCCATACAATGGAATCATTATTAATTATCATTATTCAGTAATTAAAAGAATGAAGTACTGATAAACACTTCAACATGGATGAACATTGAAAACATGCTAAATCAAGAAGGCCCGGCAAAAGTAACACGTATTGGATGATTCTATTTATATGATGTGTTCAGAATAGGCAAATCTATAGAGACAGAAAATGTATTCATGGTTATTTGGGACTAGGGGATAAGTGGGTTGGGGTGATAGCTAAGGAATATAGGGTTTTGGGGGAGGGAAATGACAATATTCTAAAACTCATAAAAAAAAGATAATGCAGCAGAGGTGACATTTCCATGGCTGGGTTTCTTCCTGATTTTTGGGACACTCATCTTTGGAGCCCTGATCCACCACATAAAAAACCTGTCACTGTGAAGCCAGCATCTTGAAGAGATGATGTAGGGGTAGCTATGCCTGGTAACCCCAGAGAGACCAGTCTGGGCTCTTGAGTCTTTCCAGCCAAAGTGCCAGATATGTGGACATGGATGAGCCTTCAGAAGATTCAGAAGGCTGCAGCCTGAAGTAGGGTGAGGCAGAAACTACCTACCCCCTCCCCAACCCTGCCCAGAGGCCAGTTTTCTTAGGGACATACATTTTGTTGCCATTGAAGGCACTGAGTACTGGGGTGGAGAGTTCCGAAGTCATAGAATAGGACAGGGGAGGTTAGGATTAAATAAGCAATGGTGCAGGGAAGTGTTGGAAATTAATCCTGATTGGGGATGATGTGGTTCCCATGGAGATTCTGATACACTCACATGGCTGACAACGAAGGACTGTGAAAAGAATTATTACATGGCCTGTCTTTTTTTTTCTTACAGTAATTTAAGTATTACTTACAACTTCAGAGAATAACATTCAAAAATACCAAAGCTCCCAGCACCTGGAACTGACAGGTGTTTTCATGTTCAGTGATGTTTCTTATCTTTTTCCTGAATTGCTGCTGCTCTACCTCTTTCACTTACCTATTGACTCCTTGGTTACTGGTTTTCTACCCAGTCTTCAGCTTCTGGTGCCTTTGGGATGCCCACACCCTGCATTCAATCAGCCCAGATTATGCACCAAGGCCATGACCCAGAGACTTTGTTTCAGGGTTGGCCCAGCGGACCTGTCTGCTAGAGTTGCAGTGATGTCTGTACCCTAGACTCTGGACCCTCTCTGCTTCCCTTGATAGACGATGGCTTTTCAATCTCTAACATGCATCAGAACCACCTGGAAAGTTTTTTTTAGAAAGTTTCCTGGGCCCCACCCCAGAAATGTAGAATCAGTAGGTGTGAGATGGGGCCTGAGAATTTGCATTCTGGCAAGCTCTTAGATGATACTGATGCTGCCAATTGGGGGAACCACATGGAGAATAAAATGTTGTTACTCCTTCCCAGCCCAAGCTTCTCACCCGATACTGGACTGTCCGAGACCCAGAAGTCATTTATCTTGGATAATTCAAATGGATCTATTGACCCAGCAGTCTGCTGGCAGCATAGCTTAGGAATATTCCAGCTAACCTTCTGAGCCTCTATCTCACTACTATATTTCCTTTCCTCTGCCCTATGTCCACCCAAACTTACCATTCACCATCTCCAGCATCATCCACTCTTCCCTGTTGCTATGGCTTTGCTCACACATTCCCTTTCTGGCCATCTCTGCCAGCGAAACCCCATACTATTAACTGTCTAAGAACCATCGTCAATACTGCACACTGAAAGCCCTCCCAAATCTCCTGCATCCTGATGGATAGCATGGGTCCCTCCTTTGAACTCTTGAACACTTTGTGTACGCCTCCAACATCACTTACCCAGGCTGTCATGCATGTTGGTTACAGGAAGACTCTACTTTTGTAATTTATGCATTTCTAAAAACATATTTGAAAGTAATATTAGATGGGAGCTCAATTCCCAAAATGCTAAATAATATTAAAATTTTGAATTATATCTTACCACTTAAATATACACCCCTTATCGGTGTTCTTCCAGGATTTTGCCCTTTTTTTCCTTTTACTTCCCTGGCATCATAGACTGAGTTAATTTCAACACTATGGATTTATATCTTAAGATTTACCACTTTTGGCACATGCCATGATTTATAATTGTGACTTGGTTGAGAGTATGAGACCAGATATTCTTGCTAGAAGTCGGCAGTTCCTATTTTTGGTTTTTCATTGTTCACTTTCATAAAATAGTTTTTAAAAAATGAATAAATTATTTTAGCTGGGAACACTTAAAAATGGCAGTATGGGCAAAGCATCTGAGGCTACTGAAACTAACTTTCTGGTTCCCAATTGTCCGAGTTGGTCAATGTATGCTGTAAAAAGGTTGTACAATGTATGCAGTTCAAAGGTTGAATATGGAGAAGTAAGAAGTTATCTACCTCTCATGTTCTGTCCTGGGCAAGGACTATTCCAGGGAAGTAGAATCAACAGGAGTCAGATTGATTAAAGTAATTCTCAATTACCAAAGCAAACAAGGTTGGGCAGGACAAGTCTTGCCAGATGGAAAGTATTTCATTTTAGGATACAGTTGCTGGTCAGTTAGAGCTAAGGACATCTGTATCTGGAATTCCACAGGCCATTTACTAAGCCTGTCGTGAAATCCCTGAGGAAAGACCATGTGATCACACAATGAGAAGGTAGCTGTCTACAAGCCAGGAAGAGAGCCCTCACCCAGAACCAAATAAGTTAACACCTTGACCTTGGACTTTCCAGATACCAGAACTGTGAGAAATATGTCTGTTGTCTAAACCACCAAGTCTCTGGGGCTTTGTAATAGCAGCATGAGCTGACTAAGATAGTTTCCTCATTTGCAAAATGGAGGTGATGATGATGCCTACCCTTCATGGGGCTCTAATGATTAAATAAGATAACATGTACTTTTTAAACTCATACAACTGTAAATCCATTAAATGTGAAGCAACTGTTAATCTCACTAGTAGGAATTACAAATGAATCTCCAGAAATATAATGAATGGTCTGGAAGAAGGTTTCTTGTCATTAAATCCCATCAATACAGAGTCTGGTGCTCGATGAGAATGCATTGACTACATAAATGAAAGACTATATTGCTTTGTATAGGTCGATGCTCCCAATAACAACCAAGAGACAAAGCTAACTACACTCTAGATCAGTGGTTCTCAACCTTCCTTATTCCACGACCCTTTAATACAGTTCCTCATGTTGTGGTGACCCCCAATTTCATTGTTACAAATTGAACATAATTAAAGCATAGTGATTAATCACAAAAACAATATACTATCTAATAAAAGAGTAATATGCAAATTGTCCATCACTCCAACACAAGATGGCCACCCCCATGTGGTCAAAGATGGCCGGCAGGGGAGGGCAGCTGTGGGGGACAAGCCCTGCATGGGAGGGAAGTTTGGGGGAACCAGGCCTGCAGGGGAGGGCAGTTAGGGGCAGTCGGGCCAGCAGGGGAGCAGTTGGGTGTCGATCAGGCTGGCAGGGGAGTGGTTAGGGGCAATCAGACAGGCAGGCAGGCGAGCGGTTGGGAGCCAGCAGTCCTGGATTGTGAGAGGCATGTCCGAATGCCCGTTTAGGCCTGATCCCACAGTCGGACATCCCTCGAGGGGTCCCAGATTGGAGTGGGTGCAGGCTGGGCTGAGGGACACAAACCACCACCCCACCCCATGCACGAATTGCATGCACTGGGCCTCTAGTGTAATTATATATGTGTTATCTGATGGTCTTAGGTGACCCCTGTGAAAGGATCGTTCGACCGCCAAAGGGGTCTCGACCCACAGGTTGAGAACTGCTGCTCTAGATGAATGAGACAGCAGTCCACAAGGATAATCAGATTCTCTGGACTCCTCTAATGCACGAGTTCTCCAGTCATCTTTGTGTCTGGAGCCAGTCCTCAATCCACAGACAAACATGTGGTGTCTTCAGTCCTGGAAGTGCGCTGTCGGATCCGTTCAAGGAGGGACTTGCTGTGGAGTGTGGTCAGCTGCTTCGGGTTGGCCTCAGCTGCAGAGAGCAACTTAACCTGAGTGCACCCCCTTCTGGGGGCAGCCTGCACCCCATGACTGAGTGATGGGCCCTGGGCCCATCTCTGCCCCCAACACAGGCTACCCTGACCAGGACCACTCCTCCCAGAGCTCTGAGCCTTTGCTGGGCTGCACTGCAGTGACTCTCTCTGACCCTTCCTCCCTTCCCTTCATAGGTACTGATTCCTAACAAGCAACTGGCACCCCAAAGTCAGTCTTAACATGAGCTTCCGGAAATGACATCAGTTAATTCGACAGTAAGAACAATTGGAATTTCCTCACTACTGACCAACTCAGTTGGATAGGTTGGAGACAGAAAAGTGGTAGCAGCTCCCTTTCTCTCTAGAACAATGGTTCTCAGCCTGTTTGTGTTCCTGACACCCTTTTGAATACCAGTCTTTTGGCAGCATGCTTGAAGGGATTAAAATGTATCCCTGGGCAGCACTGTATTGTTTGCTGAGTAGAATCCTCTATTGCCCTGAACACCCTGTAATGGTTGGTGTCTTTAAAATTATTTGACAATGACCCACAGTCAGAAATATATTTTCCATCATGTCTCACTACACTCATGCATATAGGTTTATATATGCAGATAAGATGGAAACAAAAGTCTTATAACGGTTACTTAAAAGCGCTCTGACAAGTTCTGTTTGTTTTCAAGAAGGCTGGTCATGATCCACTAAATTGGTTTCATGACCTTCTAGGGCAGCAATTCTCAACCTGTGGGTTGAGCGACCCTTTCACAGGGGTTGCCTAAGACCATCCTGCATATCAGATATTTACATTACAATTCATAACAGTAGCAACATTACAGTTATGAAGTAACAACAAGAATAATTTTGTGGTTGGGTCACAACATGAGGAACTGTATTTAAAGGGCCAGAAGGTTGAGAACCACTGTTCTAGGGTTATTTTTTTGTGCGTAAAAATGAAAACGCCTTCATTTTATACTTATGAGGCAACAGTTATTGAATGTGATGTCAACACATGCTCGGTTCTCTTTCCAGTGTTTCCCACAGTTTTTCAACCACTGCTTTATAGTAAAGAAAATACATTTTACACCATGACCCACTGTGCACAAATAAAAGCTTCATGGAAACATGCCTCTCTTCAATATGGGATACACTCTGGTACTTGCTCTTTTAGTTTATTTCATTTTTAAGTGGTTAGAACTCAATAAACTTACGTCATGATCCACAAGTTGAAAAATACCACTTAACATTAATGAAAGAGTCCAACCATTCAATGTTCCACCTGAAAGATACTTTCATAATTGTAGAGCTCTCAGTTGCAATGAAATCTTCTTTCACACATTGATCAAAATGTGGCATCCTGACCTTGAGGGCAGAGCAGAGCTACAGGAAAAGGACAAAGTACGACACATGAACACTGATGTGGCCGATTCAGGGACACGTACATGTATGCACACGCACAGCTCGAGGTCTGCACAGCAGGTAAAGGTGAGCTAAGGGTGTGGTCACTTGAGGATGTGGTCACTATATTTGCATTTCCTAATCTCTGCTTCCTAAGTACACCTCAGTTCCTTGCATTATGCATAAGAAAATATTTAATAGAAGTCGTTTAGTCTGTGTTGTTTTTAAAAATGCATTTGCCCGAGTTACTTCTTACCTCAATCTTGATACAGTATAGCAAGAGCTCACCATCCTCATAAATACTGATTCTTACACCTATGACTTTTTAAAATGTGTTTTTATTGATTTCAGAGAGAAGAAGGGAGAGAAGGAGAGAGAAAGAAACATCAATGATGAGAGAGAATCATTGATCGGCTGCCTCCTGCATGCCCCACACTGAGGATCAAGCCCACAACCTGGGCATGTGCCCTAACTGAGAATCGAACTGTGACCTCCAGGTTCATAGGTCGATGTTCAACCACTGAGCCACGCCAGTTGGGCTACACCTGTGATTTTCCACCAGATCTGTCTTGCCCAATAATTTTAAAAGTGAAATGCTCTGGCTTTTGTTTTTCTGTCTATTGTAAGAAACCTTGATCCTCCATGTTTTGACTACTTTTCTCAAAAACATGATTTTTGCCTGAACACAACAGCCATATTCCTTTAACTTTCCTATTGCTTCCCTGTGCTCTAATGGTGAGTGGGAATCTAAGTTCAGTGACAAAGACTTGTCAGGACAGTATGAGCCCTCCTGAAGGATCCTGAGAGTCCGTATCTCATGCAAGCAAAGCAGCTGATATTTACAGTGCCCTCTGATTTCTAAAGAGGATTCAACAAAGGAATAGCCAGAGCTGGCTGAGAGAGGTAAATAAGTATGAGGTTGCAATAGCAGAAGCAGAGAGAGCTAAATTATTCTACTGAGAAAAGCAATATGGGAAAGTGTGATCTGGGAGGGAGTTAAAACTGCCCTGAAAAAGACTACTCAAAAGAGGAGAAAATTGCTAAGTTCAAGAGAAGAAAAGGCAGGGAATTTCTTTATGTAATTTTATGAACTTTTCCTGTGCAGTGTTATCTTTTGTTTTAATTTCTCTTGAAAGTATCAGTAAAACCAACATTGCGTATCTCCATGCATGGGACCAGATTTGAAGTTTGGATGGGATATGGGAAACTCCATGTCTGATCTCGAGGTGGCACAGAGTGCAGAGGAAGCTCCGTCACATTGGGGTCCCACAGAGGGCGGCTTTGGGTGGTAAATGGCAGAGCAAACTCAAGAGAAGGACATAAGACAGAAAGACATCCACCTGGAACAAGAAGTGAATGGAGATGTGTTCTCTGTCTCCACCTTTTTTCATGAGCGCACCATGAAATGTTTTTGAACAAATGTTCGGGTGTCACAGCCCCTCCTTGGGAGAGGCATTGGAGCCCACTGTTTCCCTTTCTAGTGCAACTGACTTTGGGGAAAAGGAAAAGGAGGCTTACTGGAGAGAGGGGGGGGAAGGGGGATAGAGAATCTGTCAGCAAAATTTGTTATCTTAGCTTGCATTTTGGTGAGAATATGCACATTAATGCCCCATCTGCTGAGAAAATCCACTAGAGATTTTTGGTGATTGGAAGTGATGATAGGACTCATGTTTCCATTTCCTCCCAGCTGCAGGGAAAGGCCCCGCTTCTGAGAGAAAAATCAATGACCTCCCTTAGCTGCCTGGTGATCTAGCTCTAATTTTCTAAGAGCTGGGGATAAAAATCACACCTCCAGGCACTAAGCCTTGGAGCACACACCTGTGCACTAAATGGCCCCTAAATGGGGTATTAGAGATCTCAGCTCAGTTCCCTCTGCTACCATTGAGTGACTAAATGTCCTTGACAAAATCACTGCCTTTCTTGCTGTCACACTTTCTCCAACCTTAACACCAAGAAGATAATCTCCTTTCTGGAGGAAAAATAGCCAACCCTCTTCTTTAAGGTTAACCCTTTCACAGCTTCCTGGGCCATTTAGTTTGGTTCTCATTCTCTGGAAATTCATCATGGATGCTCTGAGGCTCTTCACTTGATTTCTACCTACCTGACTTCTCTCCACCTGTTTGCCCAATTTTCTTTTGGTTTGTTTGTTTTTGAATTTAGAGAGAGAGAAAGGGAGAGAGACAGAAACATTATCAGTTGCCTCCCATCCCCACCTGGGATCAAACCTGCAACCTAGGTATATGCCCTGACCTGACTGGGAATTGAACCCAAAACTTTTGATGTACAGGATGACACTCCAATCAACTGAGCTACTGGCCAGGGCTCTAGTCTCTGTTTTTTTGTATGTTGTTTTTTCTTATGACCACAGACTTTGGGTATCCCCAAAAGCTTTGTCCTTGACCTCTCATTTCCTTTCTGTAAACTCATACCCTTTCTCTTATCATTGGTCTATCACCTCTAACTGGAAAGCCCTCACCATATGTACAATCAGCTGTGAAGGCTTCTTAACTCAATTGTTCAATGGTCATCCTGAACTCAGTGTCTCATACATACCCCACAAATGGCCCCAAATTGCAAATAGATTGCTCCCCCTCTCTCCCCCACTAATCACTTCACCTTTCCTCTTCTAATCACATGCAGCCAGAAATCACAAAACCCTACACATTCTTTTTTTTAATTGTTAAGTACTTTTATTGCATTTATTTAATTTATTGGGGTGACATTGGTTAATAAAATTATATATTTCAAGTGTAGAATTCTATAAAACCTCATCTGTATATTGCATTCTGTGTTCATGACCCAAAGTCAAATTTCCTTCTGTCACCATATATTTGACCCCCTTAAGCCTTTTCACCACCCCCCCCCGCCATTCACCTTCATATCTGGTAACTACCATACTGTTGTCTGTGTCTATGAGTCTTTGCTTGTTTGTTTTATTTCTTCATTTGTTGCTTTCAGTTTTGTATCCCACATATGAGTGAAATCATATGGTTCTCTCCTTTTTCCGTCTGACTTATTTCACTTAGCATGATATTCACACGATTCATCCATATTGTTGCAAATGGCAGTATTTTATCTTTTCTTATGGCTGAGTAGTATTCCATTGCATATATGTACCATATCTTCTATATTTAATAATCTATTGAAGTACACTTTCTTAATTCAATTTGCTCACTGTTCTGAGCATCCATTCTTTTCCTTCCCAATGCTACCTCATCCCTCTGCTTCATCTCTTTGTCAGATAATTCATCCTAAAACTGTCTTGCATTGACTAGCAGGTTTAATGGAGAAAGGCCCCCTGGATTAAGTGGTTGGGCTGGTGGTGAATAGCATCTTTTAAAAAGGGAAGGAAGCAAGTAAATCCTATGGTTTGCAGCAAGAAAGACGAATATGGTAGGGGTAATTACCCAGACCATGAACAGTCTAGGTAGAACAGGGAGCTCTATCTCCATGCCCCATCCCACCCCCTCTTCTTGAAAGTGCTTTTTTATTTTTTTGAGACTCCACCTGTACTTTAGAACCCAAGTAAGTTCTCATTCTCCTTTGTGGGTTATCTCCCTATTACTTTAGACCCTTCTGTGAATTCCTTTAGCATTTTCATGAAGTGATCAAATATTGTCTGACATTGATGTGTAATTATTTCAGTTGAGTATGTCTTTGATCACTTTCCCTGCAGTCATAGAGGAAGAATTTCTTCTTCTGTGTTCTAGAAAAATATTAAAGTGTCACAACCAAATCTTAAATAATTGGAAGATAGGACTCATGTTTTATAATGCCCTTGTGGTCCCAATACCCTAGTAAAGAGCCATGCACACAGGAGGCAATTAAAGACATCTATTCAACAACTATTTATTCAACAACCAATTTTTTCCTAGATATTATTTTAGGGAATGGGTCACAATGAACAAAACAGACCAAATCCCTGCCCTGGTGAGTTATTTTTCCAATGAAGTGGATAGCAATGAAAAGGGAGTGGCAGAAATAGATCACAGTAGATTATAAAGTAATATATTATTATTTTATGTATTTTAGTGCATATTTATAATTAGTATACGGTAATACAAAATACTTAATAGATAAGCACAGGAGTTAATTATATAGTTTATTAGAAGTTGACAAATGCTATAGAGAACCATAAAGCAGGGAAGGGGGGATAAAAAATACAAGCAGCAGGAGCAGGGAGCAATTTTAAATCAGGCTGCCAGGAAGGTCTCTGAAAAAGTAACATCTGAGAAATTTCTTGAAGGAGAAAGGGAATGAGGCATGTGGCTTTCTGGATAAGGAGCATTCTCAGCAGTGGAAACAGCAACTTTGAAGACCCGAAGGCAGATCCATGTCTGGAATATTCTAGAAAGTGCAAAGAAATCACTTAGACTAGGGCAAAGTGAAAGAGGGGGGGTAATTGGAGATGAGGAACTGGGCTCCAAATGAGAGAGCCTTGCTGGCCGTTAAAAGAACATTGACTTTTATTCTGAGTGAGATGAGAAAGTACTGGTATATTTTATTTGGAGTAGAAACTTCTTTTGATCACTCTGTCTGCTGTGAGATCATACAATATAGAAGCAAAGGTGGGAGCATGGAAACTAGTTAAAAGAAATAGTGATCCAAGAGAATGGTGAAAGTGGCCTTGACCAAGTTGGATGTATAGAGGCGAGAAGAAGGAATCACAGTGGATATATTTGGAAGGTAAAGCCCATAGAATTTTCTGTGGATTGATTGTGGAATAGGAGAAAAAGACCAGGTTCAAGGATGACTCCAGGGTTTTTGACATGGGCAAATGGAAAAACAGAATTGCTTTTAATTGTGTCAATAAAGACTATAGTTTATTTGAGGGAAAGGAGTGATATAATAGTCAGGGTTGTCCAGAGAAACAGAACCAATCAGAGGTGTTTATATATGCAAAGAAATATATTAAGGAGACAAGCTGGCATGATTATGGAGACTGAGAAGTCCAAAATCTGCAGGGTGAGTCGGCAGCCTGGAGACCCAAAGAAGAGCCCAGATTTCAAGTCTGAAGGCTGTTTGCTGCAGAATCTCCTCTTGCTGAAGGAGGTTAGTCTTTCATTCTCTGGGGGGCCTTTAACTGGCTTGATGAGGCCCACACACATTCTGAAGGGCGATCTGCTTTACTCCGTCTACTGATTTAAATGTTAGTCTCATCCAAAAACACCTTCTCAGAAGCATCCAGAATAATATTTAAATTTGATCATATATCTGGGCACCATGGCACAGCCAAATTGATATTTAAAATGAATCATCACAATTGCAACTCCAGCTTTGGAAATGTCAAGTTTGAGATGTGTATTAAATATAAGTGGAGTTGTCGAGCAGTAAGTTGGATAAAGGAGTGTTGAGAACAAGACAGAGGATCAAGCTGGAGATACAAGTGTGTGAGCCATCAATAAATGATTTTTAAAGCCAGACCTGGATGAGATCATCTGAGAAGTGATGATAGAGAAGAGGTCCAAGAATTTAGTCTGGGGCATTTCAACATTAAGAGATTGGAAGGTGAGGAGTAACCAGAAAAGCAGATCAAGAAGTAATCAGTGAGATAAATAGTTATGATAATTACATGCATGATATAATGACTGAATATGCACACATAAAATGCATAGTGAGTGAATATGTACTCATATAACAAATGAAATAACAATAAATTAGAATTATATTATATGTTTAATAGATAGCATCACATTTAATCATTAAACAATGAAGTGAAATTCATTGTAAAAAGTAACACTCAGGGTTTTATATGAAAGGCAGTGACCCAAAAGCAATGGCATACAGTTAATAACTCATGGAGAGAAATACCACTTGCCCTTTAGAAAAGAAATAAAATAAAATCATAAAAGATTCAGTCACCTATCTACAAAAGCAAATAGGATTAACTCATTTAAATGAACTTTATTTTCTTAGCAGAATTGACTTGTTGCTTAAAGGGCCTCTAAAATGTCATTTTCCCCCCAGACAAATGTGTCTTTAAATACCCACTTCTGCTGCTGCCTGAGCCCTTTCTGTGATAAAGCATCTAGAGTGATATAGTCGGTTCTAAATCTAACACCTCCTTCGCTAAGCTTCTCTCCTTTCTTTGGCACCAATAAAGGGTACTAAAGCTCTAGGATTGTGCTATTAAGAGCAACCCACTGTTTTGCTCCCTACTTTATGGGTGGTAAGGAAATACCTTCTTATGTCAGTGATTTTGATAGCATATACCCAATCTCAGCAAACATTTTCTAGAAAGGGTCAGATTGTAAATATTTGGGGCTTTGTGGGCCATATGGCTTCTGTTGCAACTACCCACCTCTGTCTGCTGGTGAAAGCATCCAGAGACAACATGTAAATGAATGGGTGTGGCTGAGTTCCCATAAAACTAATATTTATAAAAGCCCACTGCAGATCAAATTTGGCTCTGGATCTATAGTGTACCTACCCTGCCCCAGACCATAGATGAGTCCTCCTGAGCATTAGTCACCTGTTCATCCTTGAAGACCACCTCTAATGCCATAATAATCCTTTGATGTAATGAGCTCCACACAATGGAGGAAAAGCAAAATGAACACATTGCTGCTGCTGCCACTTTTATTGTAGACTAGAAGCCCAGTGCACGAATTCGTGCACCTTGAAAGGAACTGTGGGTTGCAAGGCTGTGGTGGGTACAGGGGTGGGTCTTGGCCCACCCTCTGCGCCCATGTCAGGCCCCTCCCACCATGGCCCCCAGTCCCCTGTCTGACAGAAACCCCACTCCCGCCGCCACCACTCCCATGCGCTGATGGGCCTGCCCCACTCGCACCCGCTGACGGCATGGAGCGATTGGGGCCAGCACCAGCAGTGGGTGCAAGAGGTGACTCCTGCCCTTATTGGCCCTCAGGAGCAGGGGAAGGGAGGTGACTCTGCCCTTATTGGCCCTCAGGAGCAGGGGAAGGTGGAGAATCCCTCAGGGGTGATCGGGACCAGCACCCGCTGACACACCGAGCGATTGGGACCAGCACCGGGCGCTGTAAGCAGGTGTGAGTGGCAGCTCCAGTGCCGGCAGCAGATACGAGCAGGGCCAGCCCAGGGCAGGACCACAGCGCGTGGGAGCAAAGAATTTTCAGTAACCACCAGAGGCTTGCCCACCTGCTGCCGATGCTTGCCATGTTCTGTGCATGCCCCCTGGTGGTCAGCGCATGTCATAGCAATCGGGTGTTCAGTTGTTCAGTTATTCCACCATTCTATCTTTTTGCATATTAGCCTTTTATTATATAGGACTAGAGGCCTGGTGCATGAAAATTCATGCACTGGAGGGGGGCGTCCCTTAGCCTAGTCTGCCCCCTCTCACAGTCCAGAAGCCCTCAGGGGCGGTAGGCAACCCAGCAATCGGGGAAGGCAACTGGACAGCTGCCATCCGAGGCTTGCCTGCATCTCGAGCCAGCCCTGGGTGGCTGGGGGGCTCAGGAGGCTGGGGGACTCTGGAGGCAGGTGCGCAGCAGGGCTGAGGGGACTGGGCAACCCTTTCTGTGATAAAGCATCTAGAGTGATATAGTCTGTTCTAAATCTAACACCTCCTTTGCTAAGCTTCTCTCCTTTCTTTGGCATCAATAAAGGGTAATAAAGCTCTAGGATTGTGCTATTAAGAGCAACCCGCTGTTTTGCTCCCTACTTTATGGGTGGTAAGGAAATACCTTCTTATGTCAGTGATTTTGATAGCATATACCCAATCTCAGCAAACGTTTTCTAGAAAGGGTCAGATTGTAAATATTTGGGGCTTTGTGGGCCATATGGCTTCTGTTGCAACTACCGTAAATGGAACAACAAATCTCTCTCTCTCAATCAGTCAGTAAAAAAATTTTAAAAATAACCACAAAGTAGTCATGTTGGGAAAGGTTTTTTTATTATTCTTTATTGATTAAGGTATTACATATGTCTCCTTTTTGCCCCATTGCCCACCCCCCAGCACATGCCCTTACACCGGTCTGTGTCCATTGGTTATGCTTATATGTGTGCATACATGCCCTTTGGTTGATCTCTAACCCCTTCTTCCATCCTCCCCTGCCTTCCCTCTGAGGTTTGATGGTCTTGGGAAAGGTTTGTGAAACCAGTACATCCCTTGATTCCACAGTGTTTCTCTGAGCATATTAGAGAACAGGACTACCAAATGATAAAATGGGAAATTAGATTACTGGGTATGTAATATTAGAACCACTTGTTCAGATACATGGATATCTCTTTTGCGAAGCCCCGGTCCTGCTGCCGCCACTCCCATGCACTGATGGCACTGACCCCACTCGCACCCATTGACGGCATGGAGTGATTGGGGCCAGCACCAGCAGTGGGTGCAAGTGGCGACTCCTGCCCTGATCGGCCCTCAGGAGCAGGGGAAGGTGGAGAAGCCCTCAGGGGTGATCGGGGCCGGCAGCCGCCTCTAGCACCCGCTGATGCACCGAGCAATTGGGACCAGCGCCGGGCGCTATAAGCAGGTGTGAGTGGCAGCTCCAGTGCCGGCAGCAGGGCAGGACCGCAGCGCGCGGGAGCAAAGAATTTTCAGTAACCACCAGAGGCTCGCCCTGATGACAGCGATTGGCACCCCACCTTGGTCTGGCACCCCCGCACACCTGCTCCACCATCCCAACCACAGTTAATGCCCGCCATGTTCCACGCTCTGCCACCTGCTGCCGATGCTTGCCATGTTCTGTGCATGCCCCCTGGTGGTCAGCGCATGTCATAGCAATCGGGTGTTCAGTTGTTCAGTTATTCCACCATTCTATCTTTTTGCATATTAGCCTTTTATTATATAGGACTAGAGGCCTGGTGCATGAAAATTCATGCACTGGAGGGGGGCGTCCCTTAGCCTAGTCTGCCCCCTCTCACAGTCCAGAAGCCCTCAGGGGCGGTAGGCAACCCAGCAATCGGGGAAGGCAACTGGACAGCTGCCATCCGAGGCTTGCCTGCATCTCGAGCCAGCCCTGGGTGGCTGGGGGGCTCAGGAGGCTGGGGGACTCTGGAGGCAGGTGCGCAGCAGGGCTGAGGGGACTGGGCACCGCCATCTTGTGGCTGTGGGCTCCACCATCTTTGAGGGTGGGGCAGTCAGTTAGCATATTCCCTCCTTATTGGCTGTGGGTGCTGCC
>NW_005371693.1:716233-735661 GCF_000412655.1 Myotis brandtii
GCTCAATTGGTTAGAGCATTGTCCTAATATGCTAGGGTTGCAGGTTTGATCCTGGGTCAGGGTACATACAAGAATCAACCAATGAATGCATAAGTAAATGGAACAACAAATCTCTCTCTCTCTCTCAATCAATCAGTAAAAAATTTAAAAAATAGCCACAAAGTAGTCATGTTGGGAAAGGTTTTTTTATTATTCTTTATTGATTAAGGTATTACATATGTCTCCTTTTTGCCCCATTGCCCACCCCCCAGCACATGCCCTTACACCGGTCTGTGTCCATTGGTTATGCTTATATGTGTGCATACATGCCCTTTGGTTGATCTCTCACCCCTTCTTCCACCCTCCCCTGCCTTCCCTCTGAGGTTTGATGGTCTTGGGAAAGGTTTGTGAAACCAGTACATCCCTTGATTCCACAGTGTTTCTCTGAGCATATTAGAGAACAGGACTACCAAATGATAAAATGGGAAATTAGATTACTGGGTATGTAATATTAGAACCACTTGTTCAGATACATGGATATCTCTTTTGCGTACAATATATTTTCTTGGCATTAATCTGAAAAGGCTGGAGGTAAAAGAAATTTGATGTGATATCTTCTTTGCTTTTGTCATTAAGTTTCTAAGTAAAGAGCTAACTCTTCAAAAGTGCACTCTGTTTAATTCAGCCCCAATTTAACGTAACCTCCTCTTTAGTAGTTCCTATGGAGGATTTAACGTGTGTCTTTCAGTGTCTCTTTCAAGATGAAGATTCAAAGAAAGATTTTCTGTCTGTAGTAGTTTGATATAAAAAACCCATTAGCAAACTTGAAATGTGTAAATTACACAGAAGGCTCTAAGATGTGGCTTAAATTGTCAGGGCAGTGACCCTTCTCCTGGAAGCTCTTGTAGAGAAAGGGTACTTGTTTCAACAAAGGGCTGGAAATAATACCCAGGAAATCACCTCCATGATCAAAGATGGGCTTCTTTTTATTGCAGATGTATATTATGATAGGAATAGCTAAAAAACAGTTTTATTCTTCCTTTACAACGTTTTCCTTGGCAAACATAGAATTTAAAATGCATTTCTGAATATATCCCACAGAACATGGCTCGGTGCTCACTGACTCATCTGCTTCAACTCAGGACAGATGTGGTAACAAGTGTTTTTATTATCCCTGTGGAGTGTTTTATTAATAACTTATAATAAAATCATCATCATCTCATACAACCTACGCTCTGTAATGTGTAAAATAATGGGAGCAGGGATTTGCAAATAAAGTGGAAGCAATGGCTAAATTGAAAACATCATTTTGCACTCTAGTTTTTCTTTTCTTCTTTTCTCCATTAAAATAATGTCAACCACAGCTTCATCAGTATTATAGACACTCTTATCTTGAAATCCTCCATTACCCTGATTCTTAATACTTGTCAGTAGTCAATATAAATATTAGCTAAATGTTTTTTCCTGGGAATACAAGGTGCAGCTATTTGTATTCCATGCCTTTTGTCAGTGCACTTCCACTAATTTATGAAAATTAATGTAATAATGTTTTGCCTGTTGTTTGACAATTAGCACGTGGTCTCTACAAGGTGGCGCTCCATTCTAAGGTAAGTGGAGTGCTTGACTCAAATACTCTCTAAGAGGTCTTCACCTGCAGTTGGCTCTTGAACAACCTGGATTTGAACTTCCAGGGCCCCCTTATAGGTGGATCTTTTTCAATCAACACTGTAAATGTATTTTTTCTTCCTTATGATTTTCTTCATAGCATTTTCTTTTCACTAGCTTACTGCATTGTAAGAACACAGCATATAATACATAAAGCACGAAATATGTGTTAATCAGCAAGGCTTAAGCTTATGTTATCAGCAAGGCTTCTGGTCAACAGCAGGCTATTGGTAGTTGAGTTTTGGGGGAGTCAAAAGTTCTACGTGGATTTTTGACTTTGTGGAGGTCAGCACTCCTAACCCCCATGTTGTTCAAGTTTCACTGTACATCTAAGGGGCTCAGCTGTATGTGACAGAAGGAAAAGAGGAAGGGAAAAATAGGTACTCTTATCAATTAGTGTCACATGCTTTCCTATATTCCATGTCATTTAATCCTCTTCCCTGTGTGGTAGATATTGTTATCCCATTTTATAGAGGGGAAAAAACAGGTCTTAGAAATGGTTACTTGCCCACAGTCACACATTTTTAAAGTGGAGATTTGAGCCCATATTTCTCTAATTTCAAATGATGTGGGGTAAGTTAGGTACATAAGCTTGATTTTTTTAAAAAAAAATAATTGTTTCACACTATTATGCTACAAGGAATAGGTGTTTAAGATTTCAAATGCACACATACACACACACACACACACACCCATGAACTCTTTAGACAGGCACAGTCCTTTAGCCTCAACATAGCGTCCTTCGCAAGCATTGGCCTGTAAGCCTCAGGGAAAATCAGGAATGAAATCCTTCCACTTGTTAGGCTGGTGTTCACTTGCCCCCTGGCCAGGCTGAATCAGTTGGAAAGTTAAAGGATAAATTTCTTAGCCAGGGCTTGAAACTCTAGAACAACCCAACTTGCAGAATGTCCACCTCCTCCTGAAATCTGGCTTGAAGAGCACACTGATCTTGGAGATAATGTCATATTCTCCAACTCGATATCTGTGGGCCCCACAGAAAAAGATATTGGTTGTTACTCTTTACAAGTCAACATGGAATTTGTTAATCTTGATTCAAAGTTGAAGTATAGTTTCCATCTTTTCCTTTAGAAACTGGTTAGGCCTTCACTGAACAAGTTGTGCTAGCCTGGTCTTATCCAAAGGCAGTATGCACAGTGCAATATACATTAATTCTCATAATAGCTAACATGTACTAGGTGCTTACGATATGTGTTGAATGCTTTCCATGCAATACCTCATTAACATTCACAGATACCTTACGAACAGCCCTGCTTACAGCTAGGGAAGCTGAGGCCAAGAGAGACTGTGCTACCCATGTGTGCTCAATAACCAGGAGGGCTGGATCAGGATTTGGATCTGAGTTTCTCTCACTTTGGAACCTGAGCTCATAATACCCATAATATATTTCCTCTCTGTGGACAAAGAGGATGGAAAGGACACCTACTGCCCACTCCTTGTTTTGTTTTATAGAGAAACCTCCCCTTATAGTCACACCCTCTTCCTGTCCTTTCCTTCTCAGAAAAGCTTAATGGTGGATAGGTTTGCTCAAAGTTGGGGAGAAGGCACTACTGTCTCAGTTCTTCCCACTTTGGGGGACTCGGTGGTCTGCAGGAACAGCAGTTGTTTTCTGCTCTCCTGTGCCTGGTGGGAGGCCCAGCAGCTCCAGGTCAGTGGGAACCTGAGCGCGTCAGCTCAGACAGTGAGCAGAACCAGACTCACCTTTGTGTCAGTCATGGAGATATTTTAATCTCCACCTGCACGGCTCCTGTGACCCTGTCCAGAACATTCTATGTGAGAGGGGGGCTTGATGGTTATATATTGAGCTTCTTTTAAACCCCAGCAGTTGGGAGTATAAAATTCAACTGATGACACTATGGGTCTCCCCGACAGCTCCTGACTCACAGACTTCAGTGACCAAAAGAGCAGAAATCCAGAAAATTTCCATGCTATAGCCTTTTCCGTTTCTAACTGTATATATTACATATTACTTATATCTGAGTTCTTTATATATTACTGGCTAGTATTTTTTCCCAAATAAGATTTGCTTTTGTTGTTTTATTTTAAATAAGATAAATAAACCGTGGAGAATTCAACTTAAAAAAATTTTTTTTCAGAATTCATTTCAGGAAGCACACTTTTTAAAAAGCCATCTCTAAAATATAACACATGAAGAGTGCTAGGTTACCTATTAACACAATGTTGTTCTCTCTCTCCCTCTTCCTCTCCCTCTCTCCCTCCCTTTCTCCTTTGTGATAGGGATGTTTTCAGGAGAGAGCAGAAAAGATAGGGCTCAGTCTTTTGAAGGGGGGAAATCCCCTGATATGTAGCCCTGGCCAATTTCCATGGTGTAAGTTCTCCCAGTACAGCTGATTTCAAGTGACCAACATGATGTCACTGAACATAGATTTGAGAAAAGATGGGTGCCATCAGCTCTCACAAGTCAGTGCCTAGTGGCTGCAGTGTGCCCTTCCTATGACAATAAATAGCTAAATAATGGCATAGTACCAGCAGTCCCATTAACCAAGCAAATTCTGTTCTTTCTGTGAAGCTCTGTCTGATGACAGTGTCATGCATCATGTAATTTTACAGGCTGGGGGACAACCCCTATTTTGACACACACAAATTAAACCGTGTTTCTCTTCCTCACCTTTCAGAGACTCTTCAGAATAATGAATTTATAAGCCTTGGCTGTACAGAACTCAACTTCTATTTCTCTCTTGGGGCTCCATCTTCTTATCAATAAGAGATGCTTTATTTCTTTTTATAGCCAAGATCCCCCTGAGAGGACCATTATTCTATAATATTATTTAATACTAGAGGCCCGGTGCACAAAATTTATGCAGGGGTGTGTCCCTCAACCTGGCCTGCACCCTCTCCAATCTGGTACCCCTCGGGGGATGTCCCCCTCACAATTCTGGACTGCTGGCTCCTAACCACTCACCTGCCTGCTGGCCTTCTCACCCCCAACTGCCCTCCTTTGCCAGCCTGATCACCCCAACTGCTCCCCTTCCCCCGCTGGCCTGATCACCACCATCTGCCCTCCCCTCCTGGCCTGATCACCCCTAACCACCTCTGCCTCGGCCCCACCACCATGGCTTTATCTGGAAGGATGTCCAGAAGGTCTCTTGGAAGGTGTCCCAGTCTAATTCGCATATTACCCTTTTATTAGTATAGATCTTTGGGACTCCTTTAACCCAGTTCCCTAATTCATGAGGTTGAAGCCTTTGAGGCAAGTTCTTCAGGCCTTATTCAAGCTTGGAGAAAACACATTTCCTACTCAGGATCCCCCCTACGCTCTGCAGTACTCTTTAGAACAGGGGTCCTCAAACTACGGCCCGCGGGCCACATGCAAATACAAATATTGTATTTGTTCCCATTTTGTTTTTTTACTTCAAAATAAGATATGTGCAGTGTGCATAGGAATTTGTTCATAGTTTTTTTTTTAAACTATAGTCCGGCCCTCCAACGGTCTGAGGGACACTGAACTGGCCCTCTGTTTAAAAAGTTTGAGGACCCCTGCTTTAGAACCAAGACAGATCACTGTTATTTGAGAATGTCAATTAACTATATCATAGTTTTAAGCTAATTTTTTTTCCTAACCAGAGGCAATAATAAATAGGCTAGTATTCATATGCAGGAAATCTGGGTTATATATCTGGTTTTACCATTAACTAGCTGTGTGATCTTGGCAGGTTGCCAAAGTCCTCTGGGTGATAGTTATAATATCTGAAGAATCAAGAAATTGGAATAGATATTAATAATGATGGTTATCATTTTTAGAGGATTTAGTACGTCCCAGGTACCAAGTGATATGCTTTATATCTACTAAATAATTTCATTATCACCATAACTCCATAAAGTGGATTCTATTATTAGCTTCATTTTTCACATGGGTGAACTTAGGCTTAGAGTTTACATAAGGTGTTCTGGGCCACACTGGTAGTATCAGGAGAGATGAGACTTGAAACCACAATCTCCAAGTTTAAAATATATTTCTTCAACGATATACTCTCCTACTTCCCCCATATAGATACCACAGAGGCCCCATCTCTGTCTCAAACTCTGTCACACTGGGGTGTTTACAGAAATAGGCAGCATGTGGGAACATGAGTCTTTGCAGACATTCAAGGAACTAGAACTTGAAATATCTGGGTTTTATATGTTTTTAGATGCTATTTGAGGTCAGGGATCATTACTTAGCATCCCTGCACATCCTAGCTGGAAATTTAAAAGATCACTAAGTGCTGTATCTATTCAGAGCAAATATTTTGAAAAGAAATTTTCTTATTCATCTGATACCTTCTCTACATTAAAAAAAAATAGCAGGTGTCCCAGGCAGCATGTTAGGCATGCACAAAACCATTTAAAACTCACAACACTTATTCTATAGATAAATTAAGTGTGGAGATTTTAAGTCTACATCACAGAGCTAAGAAGTAGTAGGGCCAGAATTAAAACCTGGCTCCTCCAGTTACAGGGCCCACGTCTAACCTCTGTACGATGTGCCACACTGTGCAGCAGAATTACTTACATGTATTAGTTTAAAATGTTTTTTAAAGTTTATAAAATGAATAACTGTGCTGTTCAAAGAGGTAACTGGTGGAGTGTACTGCATGTAAGAGATCTCAATTCTTCCTCCTGTTTCCTCACTAACTTACTCAATGAACTTGGGAAGTCCACCGGCTTCATGGGTCTCAGCCTTCCATCCACTTTGTAACTGACCTCTGAAACCTATTCCAGGTTTAAATTAGTCACCACTCTCCTGGGGTTTATTTTACCACTGGGATGATCTGCACCCCCTACAAGATAAATTATCAAAGTGTAACAATTATATAATCCATGATACCATTTTGCCAAGACTTTTGGCAGAAGTCCTTCATCAACAGAGTTGCATTAGCTCCAGAGGAGTTGGCGCCTTCTTGGCAAATTTGGGATGCTCACCTGTCATCCTTGCTCCATCCCACAGCAGGAGGCAGCAAGGGAGAGGGGAGGGCATTTCTGCAATAAGCCCCACGAGGGGATGACCGTCCACTGGGTTCCCACTGAATGTTCCTTGGGTCAACCAGTCAAGCTGTAGTGAAGCCAGGCACAGAAGCCATGATTCTTAACTGTTTGCTAATCTAACATACTCTGCAACTATACTTTCTCTTTTTAATTGTATAAAGCATATTACATGATGTACCTAAATGGTGCACATCTTAAGATCTTAATGCACTGATGTATTTAGTTGTCAGCATTTCCTTGTCACCCTCCAGAGCTATTCCTAAATTGCTCATGGCAGATATAAGTGGCACAGCTGACAAATAGGGGAAACTTTTGATGAATGAGCAAATTAAGGAAGGAACAGTTTAAGGGCAATAGAGTCATGAATTGAAATGCTGCACACACAGATGACGTCTCTATTAAAAATAACAGCACAATATTAGTATCATTGTTATTTAAGACAACTAGGAGTGATCACATTATGGGAGTTAATGAGTTGTGACAAAAAGGAAATTGCTCAGAGTTGTGTGAATTGATCCCAAATGGAGGTTAGCAAGAAGTGACACTTAGAATGTGAAATATGGATGATGGTCTATCAAGTTCCATGAACACAGACTCTTTTCCCTTGACATTGGGGTTCTGCTGGGAAAAACTTTGGGGAAATGTCCTGAGGGGCAAGAGTACTCGGGGTCGTAGCCTCCAGAGCAGTGGTTCTCAACCTTCTGGCCCTTTAAATACAGTTCCTCATGTTGTGACCCAACCATAAATTATTTTTGTTGCTACTTCATAACTGTAATGTTGCTACTGTTATGAGTCGTAATGTAAATATCTGATATGCAGGATGGTCTTAGGCGACCCCTGTGAAAGGGTCGTTCGACCGCCAAAGGGGTCGTGACCCACAGGCTGAGAACCGCTGCTCCAGAGGAAATCTCCAGGCAATGATGCAGAATGAAGAAGCTAATAAAGGGGTTGGATGTGGAGAACATCAAAATATCCCTGGCTCACTGATCTCTGTGCTGTGGCTTTTTACACAAAATTACACTATGGTCTCTGCTACAATAGCAAACACTAAGAACCTGTAGGTATCCAAGTGTGTGAGGTGTTCTGTTGAACAGGCCTGAGTGTGTCAATTTTCTTACTTGCCAGGAATATGTTCCTCATGTCATATATGAAAGAAAAGAGAAATTATGTGAAATCAAAGGGCTTTCTCATGCTCATCCGCTTTTGCATTTATTGACGAGGTAACCATCTTGGGCAGAGTCAAGAGTAGCCCCAGGATTTCTGAGATGTAGGGTACCCCTAAAGGCTCACTTAACAAATTGCAAGTATGGGTCTCTTGTGTCACTCTAGTTCTCTAAGAAGAATCCTAACTACCTATGCCTGTGATGTTCATTTGAACACCCTTTTCCTTGAGTAAATCTCAAGGCTTTTGAAATTCAAAAAGTCTGTGACTTGATGATTACCTTCCTTCCTGGAAATTATGAAGGCACTGGAGTCACGTTAGGAAAACAACCTTCAGAATAAAAGTCAAAAGAAGAACCACATGCTGTGAATGGAGTCATTGCTCTTCCCCTTAGCATGAACATGTCTCGGGCCTTAAAACCCATGTTGAATTCATATGCTTTAATATTGTTACCTCTCAAGTAATGGGAAGAAACAAACAATATATTTCACTGGCATCACCAAGTATCGCAAAATCACTTCCCCTGCCTTCCTTCTCAGAGTCTTTTCAACTCGTTTAACAACTAATGGTGCTATCAGGATGAAAATGGCAGTTCTGATGGTGGGGAATGATCTCCATAATTGTGCATCCTGACTGATTTAATCCTCACAACACCTACACAGGGCAGGTAGTTCTGTCTCCTCCTTACAGACATGGAAACTGAGGCACAGGAAAGTTTTGGTCCTTCCTCAGGGTCACAGAACTAGCAAGTAGCAGAGCTGGGATTTGAACCCAGGCAGTCTGGCTTCACCATCCACTCTCCGGTGCCACAACAGACAGGTGTTACCGGGGGTGTGTTGCCAGTGATTTTCTCTCTGAGTTTTCCAGTGGCACACAAGTGTGCACATAGAGGCCCTTTTTACTCTTGTCTAGTTTTTAAAGAGCCCTAATGTAAAAGAAGCCTCTTTCACTTGTCTTCCGGTTTAAAATTTTGGAAAGAATATGCATCTTTGGGGAACAAATATGTTCTGCATGGCAAAGGCCAAGAAAAGCATTCATTGGAAATGTTAAGTTCATACACAATCCCTTTGAGGTGATCAAAGTGGGCTTCACTTTCTAATCAACTGGCCTTTGATCATTCACACCAGGCAAAACTGAAACACCAGAAAATTGCCTTGTATGTACACAATAAGCAGGATTATATAACCAAGACTCTAGCATGTGGCCAATTTCATTTTGAATTCTCCACAACTATTTTGCAGTTTAGTCTGAGATCACACAAAATTGCTCTGTGCCCCAAGTACATACTGAAACCTCCTCCATTTCGTAGATTACACTGCATCTAGGTTTTCTATTCTGTATAACAACTTATCTCATCTTGATTTTATCTAATCTAACTGTCAACGTCAGGGCTTGAGGTATAAGGGAAAAGCACACCTGAGAATTAGGAATTAAAGCCTGATGGCTAAAAACAGACAAATTAGTCATTGCGAAGGAAAGTCAGTCTTCCTGATTGCACCAATGGGAGCTTTTAATTTGTGTTACTCGTATGGATCTCTGAGGACCCCTGGAGAATGGGGTATTTATTTGTGCAATGCCTATCACTGTCATGAACAGCGAGGTTCTTTGACTGGTCCACTGCTTCTCATTAGGCATTTTGGAACAAGCATCCAATACTCTAAGGATATTGGAACTGAAGACTGTAGCTGTGTAGCATGCACTCGTGAATTGTTGAGATGGAACAAAAGAAATGGAATGGACTTCAAAGCAAATTATGCTGGGAGCTAGGGATTAAATGTAAATGGTTTACATGCAGCCACTGGAAGCCCCGATTCTTATGTTCTAACAGTTATTGAATAAAGAGATCTAGCTGTTTGGATGTGGGTTAAAAACATGTTAAAATATTTGGAGCACATTTTTACTAGTAGAATCCAACTGACCATTGCTCTGTGTACAAAAGCAGCACAATTTAGCAGTTTGTCATTCAGTCACTTCCTTATTATCAACTGTTATTTCCTAATATACTAAGCCCCTCTGGATGCTTCTCTGAGGACCCAGGGAAAGTCTCTATTGGAGTTTCTATCTTGGCTGCATTTATAATGATGTCATCTTGATGCAGAAAATGAGAATTAAAGTGAAAGATATAAGCTAGTAACTAAAGTTTGTTTGACTTCAAATCTTGGGCTCTTTCTACTATGCCATGGTCAAATTAGCCCCCCCCCATTTTTTTTAATCACTCAATCATAGTCTTTGACAGTGATCTCTAAACTTTATTGACTGTGAACTAAATATTAAAATAATTTGAGTACAAAGTACCCAAAATATGCACTTTAAAATTTATATATAGGGTTTATGTGTATATGTGTACTTGTGTGTATATATGAAATACCATATATGATATATACATTTAAGGGTTGAGGTAATAAACAGAAGAGTTTTAGTAAGTTCTTCATGCAATCTTAGGCATCATCTTATTAACTTTTTGTGATGTGCACACTCCATTTTAGAGATCATGGGTCCATCTAAACCAATAAACATGGTCTTTGAACATGTTGAAAATGCAAGTGAAAGTTTGATTCTCACATGATGCAGCACCTGGGCTTTCAAAAACTGAAGCACAAAATATTAAATTGAGTTTGAATCCCCTTTAAGATGTTCTGAAGACAGCTAAGCTTGACAACATGGCTTTCTCCTCCTGCTATGCCTCTCTGGAGAAAAGCATATAATTTAGGAAAGATATAATGAAAGCAAAAAGTCCAACAACTATATCCTGTAGCCCTTTATGAGATTTGACTTCATTCATTAAAGGTGGCATGAACCAAGAATAGCCACACAAAGTGAAACAAAAAGGAGGCTGTAGAGCTTATTTCCTATCCTAGAAGGGAAGATGATGTTCATACCAAGAATGGCCATGATGACATTAACACAATATGACCCTGGACTATCAGAGAAATACCAGCAGAAGGAAGGACCTAGGGCAGGAAACCCTAATTTCTAATCATAAATCTGCCATTGATTCCTTATGTGGTGTGGTGTTTTACCTCACTTGGCTGGGTGTTTGTGTGTGTGTGTGTGTGTGTGTCTATAAATTGTAATATATGCTAAAATTCTTTAAAAATTCAATGCAATGAAAAAAAGTTCAAATTTCAGACTTACAGACCTTAGCTTAGGAATCTTGTCTAACCATTATTTACATCTTCTGCGGTACCTTCCACATTGCAAGCAGTTGGTAACTTTTTATTGAGCTGATTTTATTTAATGAAGCACCAGGGTTTATCAACACTGACAGGGCAACATAGAACACCAATCAGCATAAGTATTATGTGCCTGTTGTATGTGTAAAGCATGGGGGAGTAAATCCAACTTACATAGATCCATTTGGGAATAGACTGTGTGTGTAAGAAGGATGTGTAGAGTGGAAATTAGATGGTAGAAAGAGGAAAAATAACACAGCTAAGAAGACTCAGGCAAATCCAATTCCAACCTGAGTAAGGGCTGGATCTTTGAGGTGCTGACATAGTCCCTCCATCATGCTGCGGCTGCCTCCTGAGCCAGGCTGTGTGCACAGGGACACAGATGGGCAGGTAGGTGGACAGAGCTCATACAGGTAGTCCTCTATCAAGGTGAAAGAGGAGACTTTCCCAAACTCATTCCACAACCTTCATCCCCACACCCTGGCACTATTTTCATTTTGCCTTCTGGGTAAGCCTTCATGTTCTTTTTAATTTCATCTCACTTATGCAAAATGTTCATGATTTTTAAAAGGCATAGACCCCATTTGACTTGTCTCTGGACCCTGCTTTCCTCTCAGACTACCTTATTGCATCTCTTTCTGCAGAAAAATGATGTTCGTCTTCATTTCTACTCAATGCTATTTGCTTGGCATACACTGGTCCCTCTTTTAGTGGAAAGCTGGTCACATATATAATTCAAAATTTGTTGAAGAGACTTTTCCATGTTTTCCAGAGTGGCGAACTTGGGGGAATGGATTTGGGGGAATAATTGTTCTTTATTATATTACACAAAAACTCTGAGGATAAAGAAATGATTGATACATTTGACTGCATTAAAATTAAGAAAGTCTGTTCATCAAAAGATATTAAGACAATTAACAGGCTAGCCATATTGTGGGAAAAGACATTTGTAATAACTATGTCCAACCAAAGACTTGTATCTAGAATATAAAGTAAAATCTACAAATAAATCCATAAGACTGTCATTCAATGAAAAATGGGCAAAAGACTGGAATAGACATTTTACAAAGACATTATCCAAATAGCCAATAAGTGTATAAAAAGGGCCCCCAGCTTAATGAGTCATCAGGGAGATGCAAACGAGAACCACAGTGAGATACACATTCACCAGAATTACGCAATGAATATGACAAAGAATGATAATGTTTGGTGAAAACATGGAGCAACTAGAACCTTCATGCACTGCTTTGGGAGTGTAAGTTAGTACAGCAACATGGAAATCGGTTTGGCATTATCTAATAAAGCTTGATGTACCTTAAGATACAGCAGCCCCACTACTAGGTATGGAAATGTGTATTTCTGCCCCGAAAGGCATGTGTAAGAATGTTTTCAGAAGTACTATTTACCACATCCCCAAGCTGGAAACATCCTAAATGTTCCAACTGTAGAATGAGTGAATAAATAGTAGGATAGTCACAAAAAGAGACTAACAAGATTTAAAGCGGGCACCAACTCAACAAATGCAGCAAGTTGGAGACAATCTCACAAATATAAAGTTGAAAGAAAGAAGCCTGAGAAGGACACACACCTTGTGATTGCATCTACATAACGTTTAAAATTAGACAAAACTATTCAAAGGTGATAAAAGTCAGGAGCCTTTTAAAAATGAATAAATAAAAGGAGGTGGGTGTGACCTGGGAGAGTGTGGAGGGGACTCCTGCACTGTTAGTGCTCCACCCCTCCCTTATCCAGGCAGTGGTTACCTGGGAGCAGCTGACTTGGTGAAAATTCATCAAGCTGCCCATGGACAAGTTATGCATTTTTTCTGTGTGTAACATTTCAACTCAACTTTACTTTGTTTTAAAAATTGATGGAAAGCTAATGTGCTGAATTAATTTGATGAAGCACTTTGATAAGTGCCTCATAGTGGCTGCACTGTGATATTTAGAAACTACGATATTCACTGTCCTCCCAAAAAAGCAATCAAAGATCGTTAGAAATTCTCAAAAGCTAGAGTCCGTGATGCTGAAATGTTCCTGACGTGCGAATCTCATCCTTAAATGATCTGCAACCTTAAAGATGAAAGGGTAGGATGCCTCCATGACATGAGGGCAAACACACAGAGAGAGAGAGGCCTGAGTAGGTCGGTGTGGCAGGAGGATAATTAATTGGTCTGGTCCTAGGAAAGTCTTCTTCATCTCCAGTTCACGCAGAGATCAGCCCGGTTATGGACAGGCCTTTGGGGAGAATTGTTCAAGGCACCAGTCCTCGTCTGTTTGGATCCTAAAAGAATTTTCTGAATATAATGAGTCCCAGGGAGCTAGTAACCTTGTGTGTCAAGTGTCATACGGTGTGTCAGATATTATATAACCAGGGCCTACTTTTCATCAGCTTTGGAAGCTCAAAGTACATGGGCACCCACACAAAGAAAACACATTTATTATATCAAAGCCTTCATTGTAGTCATTTCATGAGGCCCATTTCCTCCGTGAAACTGCAAACCAATTTCCTTGGGATACCATTTAAGATGATTCATCCCCATTTTCAAGGCATTTTCCCTATTTCATACTGGAGACCTCAGCTTTCCGGCACAGAAGGCTGGTCTCCCTGTGCACGCTCTCCCGCTCATTTCCCCCTTTTGTTTGTTATATTTTCTTTTCAGCCTTCCTGATGGGGACCAAATTGTCTGAAATCTGTTGATGAATCATTTGTTCTCTTCGTATCCTCCCCGCAAAGCCACACCACACAGTACATTTCTAGGTAATGTGCTTCCTTCATCACAGCCCACATGGTTACACTGATTTTAAGAGACTCCCTGATTCTGAAGTTCAAGTGGGTGGCTGCATAAGAGGATTTCTTGGTGGCAGTGCCAAGGAGTGGCTACGGGGGCCTTGATCATCTCTGTCATGTTTCCCCATGTTTTGATGAATAGTTGACACTCAGGCATTTGTAAAGTACAATGCATGAGGGCTTTTAAGTTCCCCAACACAGTCACACCCGTTTTAGAGATCATTTATATAGGACTTCTGGGTTCTTCACTACATCCAGGTTGACCAGGAATCCTTCCAGTTTGGCACATTCATAAAATAAGCAACACTCCCATAATAGGAATGTTAAAGAAGTAATCCAGAACATGATTCTGGAACAGGAGCACATTTCCAACAGTCCCACTCCCCCTTTCTATGTTCTTTCTCCCTTCATACTATCTCTTTCCTTCCAAGTCTTTGATTATTCACATCCCTGATAATTACCCCGAAGGTGTTGTTTATCACCTCATGACTTTAGGTATAGAAAAAGGCTTCATTTATTGCTTCATTCATTTCACAAATATTTACTCCTTAACAACTGTGTGGCAGGTCGTGCCCTGCATGTTGGAAATACAATTGTAGGAAATATGAACCCTGTCCTTGTCCATAAATTTGGAGGAGAGTTGGCATTATCAAACCTCATAAAGAAATGCGCAATTACAGATCTTTCAAGTGATATGAAATGGAGGGTATATGACAATGCCAAAGCATGTTTTATTTTATTCAACAAATGCCTTTATGGTACTTGTGACATGCCAGGGGCTATCTTAAGCTCTTTTCAAATATAAGCTAATGTAATATTCCTAGGAACATAGGAGGAAAGTACTATATTGATCCCATTTTCCAGATGAGAAAACTGAAGCACAGAGAAGTTAAGACACTTAAGCTGACACAGCTCTAGGAGGTGTGGAGCCCCGGCTTCCGGGCTCTGAACACTGTGTTCTGAATATCGTCTTGCTGCAAAATGATGGGGATATTTACCTAATCGCGGAGGTCAGGGAGGGCTTCCCTGAGGAGCTGACATGAGAAAGGAGAGTAGATGCTGAAAGTATCTGGGGGATAATTTGAGGTAAGCTTAGAGAATATACTTTAGATAACTGAGAGTGAAATTATTTCCCTCCTCAATTTCAAACGATAGTGAACTTCTGACTGTTGTTGGAGAGAGTGCTTCTTTTCCAGTCTTTCTCTGTTCCATATGGAGGGGGCATCACTCATGCAACACTTCTGGCCCTGCTCTAACACCTCACTCATTCTTGGAAAAGGAGAGTAATAGTCTGGGAAGTGAGTTAGGAAAGAAAAACTGGACTGACCTTTCATTAGGAAATCCACTTACCCACAGATAGCAGCCACATTTTCCTATATGATTAGCTTTCCAAGTTATAGGGAAATATTTAGAACTTGCATCTACCTAGTCTTGTCTTAATCAGTTTAAAACTCAAGTGGAGAAGAGATATATTGCCTACAGAGGCCACTCAAAACCCAAGCCTGTCCTAAGGAACCACTGGGGAATGGTTCAAAGGAGCCCTTGATAAAGGCACAGCCCCACTGAACATGTCCCTCAGTGTGGGATTGCAGGAGCCAGAGATCCCTACTGCATCCTGGAGCTAAGCCATTTCCCCAGGTAGATCTTAGATATTGTTTTCACTGGACAGTCCTCTAATGCAGGAACGTAGGTCTTTTGGGAGACTGTAATTCCTCTCTTTTCCTAGTCCCCATAAAATCAATGTATCCATCTTCTTAAGTATATATACGCCTCTTTTAGACTTATGTTTGCTAGAGTAAACCTAGGCCGCTTACTCATTGATTTCCAAGGCTTATTAACGTGAGGTTTTGATCTGGAATTTGCTCTACTGATACTCAGGTCTTTTGCAACTTGATTTGTCTCTTTATTGGCCTAGTTTCCAACTCATGGTTAGCCCTTCCTGCCTCCCCTCTGCTTTGTGGTTTCCTGGAACCCTCATCTCACCTCAGCTAAGCAATCACACTTAATTCTCTTTCCCTTACAGTTTCACACTTAAAGAAGAAATTATAACAATACTGGAGGCTTGATGCACGAAATTCGTGCAAGAGTAGGCCTTCCTTCCTGTGGCTACTGGCACCAGGGCCTCCCTCTGGCCGCCGGCAGGCACCCGGGATCCAGGCTTCCCTCGCAGCCCTGGCTTCATCTGGAAGGTCATCCAAAAGGACATCTGGTCTAATCAGCATATTATGCTTTTATTATTATAGATAATATGAAATATATCACATGAACTTAATAACAAAAGGAAAACATAAATTAATGCCTTGTGTTGTCTCCATTCCTTAATAGTTCCATAATCTTTGAGAGTTATGCTGATCTATATGAAACCAGACCCCATGTTTGACTTCATAGAGTTTCTAGTAGATTCAGTAAACAGGCATCTGTCTGGCTGTTTATCCTTCATTTAAATGTTAGGTTATTGTGTTTTGGCTTCAAATGATGCTACTAATCGTGATTATCATATGTAATGATTACCAGTAGCAGAAAACAGAAGAGTTTGGGTTGATTGATTGATTGGTTAGTTGGTTGACTGGCTTTAATAACTAGTCCATGAAAAATATCTTGATTCTGATACAAATTGGTATTGTTCATTGTGAAATACCCATTTGGGGTGCAGGGAACTACACATAGCTGCTCAGACCTGGGGGACCTCCATTTCCCTCACACACAATTCCCAAAACCCACAAGAGGGGCAGTGGTCCCTGTTCTCCTTGCTCTTTTCATTGGAGTCCAATAATTTCATATCCCTCTCTGTTTGCTTAAGTAAAACTAAAGTTATATCCAAAACCTCATATAAACACGAGCATGGCACTATACCCAGTGTTTCAAAAAGGAACCAACAAGAACAAATATCTCCAATACCTGTGGCCACAAACTGCGTTTATACAGCAACCAGCAATACCAATTAAAATGGCAAAGATGACAAGAAAGTCATTCTTCTTGCTTACAGCCTGAATGCTGAATCCAGTAATTCCTTTCCTTCTTGATAGCCTGTTTCCAAGGTAAAGCATTTTCTCCAAACCTAGCTGCAGAGGCTGAGGAGATTCAAGTCCTTGGGTTTGTTTTAGGAGCTCAATTGCATCATAGGACCAGTATGTTTTCTGCTTGCTTCTTGGATAAAAATGATCACTGTTCTTTGTGCCACCTTTTACCTATTACACAACCTTGAACAAGTCATTTCTTCATCTGATCTTCCTCAACTGTGCATATGAACACTGGGTCCAATGAAAGTTTTCTCGTGTTCAGGGGTTTGGCAATGTCTAATGGAAAGATGTTGAGTAAAATAAGATATAGTAGTATTAGTGAAGTGTCTCTATTTCCCCTCTGCTCCAAACCAGCAATGCCATCTTGAGAAAGAATTGCCCACACAGTGGTTCTTTATTTCATCACAGAGAGATGAAAAGAGTGAAATTAAGTACAACATTAACATTAGGATCTTCTGTTTGGAGCAGTTTCAGTTGCTTTCAAGAGCAGAGCTATGAAGTCGGTAGCGTCTCGCTGCACTTCCTGACGGTGACAGAGGGGCGGAGCCAGCACAGGGCACACTGGAATGAACACTCCTTAATGTGCCAGAGCAGAGCAGTCTGTAGGAACCCCAGGCAGAACGTGTCCTAAGGGAAGACATTTAGTGTTTTAGTCTTCATTACCAGAACAAGCTTTTACGATAGTGATAATACTGTAGGAGCTGAAGTCATTGCAGTCTAAATATAGGATGAACACAAATGGCAAATAAAGAAAATGGAGAAAGTCTTGTAAGAACAATAGATTGTTTGCAAAGCTAACATAAAGACACATCTGTGTTTCCCAGGTTTGACAAACTCTGTAGCCAATTTACAGAACCATTGAACTTTTAGTGGCTGAATCCAAACCTAGGCTTTTTCAGACTCATTTTCAATTACTTTATGCGGGCAGGCTTTCTTTTGTTCCTTAAAAATATCAGCTCCTATGGTATTGGGACATTTAGAATGTACTTGAAAATCCCCATCACCCACACATAGGGAGACATTCTACAGCCAGAAGGACATGACCAGCTAGCTGACACTCCAAGCACAGACGTGCTCTGAGGTTTCTCCCAGCACTCACCTGATGCCTCAGCTTTAGCCTCTGTACTTTAATACAGGCCTAACATCTGAACTTTCCTTTCATTGGTCTAAATTAGATCAAGTGCAGCCATTTAAAATAGCACTGACCTCAGGGGCACTGCATGAGATAAAAGGATTACTGTCTGTATATTTAACTTTTAAAAAATTTATCCTTATTGTTGAAAGTATTACAGATGCCCCCCTTTTTAACTTTTAATGTAGACATTCTGGCATCAAAGTGGATTAAATCCAGTTTACTCAGGACCTCAACAAAAATCTATAAATGTCCTGGGTAATAATGACACTCCTAACACACACACACACACACACACTGCACTTTTCTCTATCACACAGTCTTACACACAGTCACACTCCCATTGACCACATTGATATTTGTCTAAACAATGAGATTAGCTATAAATTCTATATATCAAAGAACACTTTGCCAGTGACTGTATTGAACTCATTTTTCAAATGGCTTGAGGACTTTTTTCTCCATATACTTCAAGGTTTTTAACACATACAGAAGCAGAGAAAGTTGTCACCCCAAAATAGGTTCCTGCTATTTCATAAACATCATAGTGAATATTAACAACTTGTCAGAAAGATATTAATGATGATTTGAGGATTGTTTTACAAATGTAATTCAATCTGACAATCCTTTCATAGAGAAAGCAAGTCTGAAGAAAAATGAACTATTCTTTAACCATTATTTTTATTTTTCATTTATAATTTTTGGATACTGGCTTCAAAATTGACTGTCCCTTGTCCTATGTAGATGGAGAGATGGATGAAAGAGATTGGATTGTTATGAAAGTCTTAAGAGTTTAGAAACACGGGTATAAAGGGGAAATAGAACACGTGGTACAATGAATCTATTTCCTTACCTAAGGAGAGGAGAAAACCTCCCTGTCCTTAGGCAATGAGGTCTCAGGGCCCAGTATCATGCCTGGTATTCTTTAGGTCCCAGTAAATGTTTGTTTCTGCACAATTAGGACCGGTCAAGGCAAAATAATGCATAGATATAAACCACTGAACAATCAATTTCATCCTTAAATGACCAGAAGCTCACTGTATAGTAGGTTGGATATTTTTGAGATCCTAAAAGTATCTCATGTGCTGGAGTCAATTTTGCTGACATTTACCCATCTCTCTATGGTATTTCTATAAAAGTGCCTAATTATTAAAGTCCACCAATCCCTGCTCTCCACAGAAAAACAGGCATTTCTAAAACAGCACACACACACACACACACACACACACACACACACACACCATATTATTCACACTTACAGTCAGGTACACTAGTTCTTGGCCAGGGAGTAGCAATCAGCAATTGGGCCAGGTTTCCAGCCTGGGTGAAATGGCTCTCACCAATCACCTCATCATGCCAGCTCTGGAATTCCCCAATCCAGCTATGATCAATGAATGCCAGCCATGTCATCTTTATTTCTAATCCTCTCATCCACCTTGCTTTCTTGAGTATCCTACTCAGATTGGCCAACTTTTTATCTACAACACAAATAACTTTAAATAT
>NW_005371693.1:735685-779032 GCF_000412655.1 Myotis brandtii
CATATATATATATATATATTCTCTTTCTAGGAATCATAAACTTAGATTTTTTTCTCCTCGTGGTTTACTTGAGACCCTCAGTGCAGCATCTCTCTGAAAGGAAAGGGCTGCAGCTCATGGCATGAGTCCTCGTCTTTGAAGGTGAGTGGGGAATAATGGGGAGGCCCCCAAAAGAAGGGTGGAGATTTGGCTGGTTACTAGTGGTGCATAACAATAGCAATAACTTTTTAAAAACCGAGCCCCCTTTAGATCAATGTGCACTGTTTTTTCTTCTGGGAGCCATTCGGAGCATTTATCTTGTAGGTCTCAGGACATTTCTGGTAAGCTGAAGTCTCAGCAAGAAGAAGTAAGGAGCTGACAGAAGGAATATAGATGTGCAGAGCACACCAGTGAATTTTCCCAAAGACAGTACACATAGGAGACTCTGGCTATGAGCCTCCGGGTCCTGATCTTCATCTTCTCGTCCACCCACTGCTCCTACCGCTACTACCTCTAATGAACAGCTCCCCACTTGGTGCTTCCATCACCTTAAATCCCAAATGGAACTAATAGAGCTTTCTCATTAATATGCACACCATCTTGTGCTCAAGCATTCACAGTGACTTAGGAGGTGCTGTCTCTCATTTATTGCTTTAGTTGATCATCATTGTTACATAGCCTCCTCCCTGTTGAGTCTGTGATCTTGGCTTCTCCAGGATGTGTCATGATGTAATTTCCAGGGTGGCAGTGCCCAGGGACTATTGCTAGAACTGGAGATGTAAAACCTGAAGGCTAAACTAAACAGCAACAAAAACCTTCAAGTCGTCCTGGGATGTTTAAGGCTAACCCAACTCATACTCTTCATAAAATATAAATCAGAAAATGTGTTTATAATTTTAAAAGGATATCCAAATATTGAAATTTTGTGTCCATTTGTATTCCTGGGACTTCTGGCTTGTCTTTGCAGTGTTTTCTACCATTATCTGATGGTGGTTACAGTGTAGAGCCAAAGTTTTTTATTGTTTCGGTAACATAAAGTGGTCAAGAAAACTTACAAGGAGGCAGTGACATCAGTGAGGAGCATAAACTGCAATGGAATCCCTCATTCACCACCTTTCAAACCACACAGAGTTTGACACTCATAGTTGCTGTGTCTCCCCCAAAGACATGATGTTTTCCTTTGTAACAGTCAATCAGCTTTAGTATTATCTTATTTTCTAAGGAATAATCATCGATTTTTAATGCATGTGCCATAAAAATATTAAATATGTATATACCCATGCTGGGACTTTGAGCCATTTTTTTCTTTCTCTCAAAAAAAAATGGAACAAAATAATAAATGATTCATTCCACTGAGGAGTTAGCTATAAACATATCACTAAATGTTCTGATTTTTCACTTCAACAACATTGGGATAGTTGGTGATAATGAATTATTAAAGGTGCCTGGGTCAGGAAAATGTCAATGCCTCTTTCCTGAAGTGACATTATTTCTGCTCTGAATAGGATTGTCAGAAGATGGCTGAAAGAACCATGAGAGTTAAGGAAAACATCATTTAATTTTGTTAATGTCAAAAGTTTCTTAAAAATCAAGTGGTGAGTTTCTAAAGGGTGTTTGTGCGAAAGTGTCACAGTATTTGTAAGGATAAAAAAAATGTTAGCAAGTGCTAATTAGAGGGAACTTAGGGATGTATAGAAGAAAACAAAGGTTTGTTTCTATAACAACTTGCTTCCAAATTAAGAACAAATGAAATATTAAACAGAACTACCGTGAGCTAGAAAGCAACAATGCAGCATCAAGGTTGGTTGCAAACTTACTCTCTGAAGATCTTGAAGATGAACACCACGGATAGGATTCAATCCATCGAAGATTATTATGCAATGACAACATTGTTCCATTAGTGTATACATTGCTCAGATGACAGGTGGGATGCCTGCCCTAGGAGAGTTTGAGGTCCTCCTGGGAAAGTCAACTATGTACTTAAAACAGCTGGGGCAAAATCAACTGCTGCACTGCAGGTCCAGAAAATAAAATACATGTAATAAGAGTGAATGGAAGAGGAAGAACATTGCAGGTGAGAGTGAACTAGGAGTACAGCTGGCCCTGGAATTGAAATGGGAAGGATAGGTTACATTTGAGAAGGAAAAAGGAAAACAAAACATTTTTTTAATTGTGGTAAAAAAACAAACAAACATAAAATGTCTCATCCTTACCATTTTTAAGCATATGGTAAAGTTGTGTTAACTATACGCATTTTGTTGTGCAAAGACCTCCAGAAATGTCCATCTTGCAGAACCTGAAACTCCACAGCCACTGAACAACTCCCCTCTCCCCCTCCTCCCAGAGCCTGGCCGGAGTGACTGGACCAGTGGATTCTAAGACCGGTAAGATGGTAGGAAGACACAAACTCACAAAGCTCCAGGAAGCAGCAGAAACATAAACATCCTGTGCAGCAAGCATTTAATGAGCCACAGCAGTTCTTTGGTAAGATACAGAATGGTGAAAGCAATATATTAAAAAAATCAGTTTATGAATTCATGTATAAAATGCATGTTAAAATAACGACAATAGCCCTAACTGGTTTGGCTCAGTGGATAGAGCGTCGGCCTGCGGACTGAAAAGTGCCAGGTTCGATTCCGATCAAGGGCATGTACCTTGGTTGCGGGCACATCCCCAGCAGGAGGTGTGCAGGAGGCAGCTGATCCATGTTTCTCTCTCATTGACATTTCTGACTCTCCATCCCTCTCTCTTCCTCTCTGTAAAAAATCAATAAAATATATTAAAAAATAAAAAATAATGATGATAAAAGAGGATCAGGTCTAAGCCTACATGAAACAAACTTGCTAAATACAAAGTAAATACAGGCCCAAGCCAGAGCATACCCAGTAGCCCATGCCAACACCTGTCTGAGAGTCATGCACACAAACTAGAACTGACCAGCATTCTCCCTTCCTCATAGACCAGTGGTCCCCAACCCTTTTTTGGCCATGCCCCACCTAAGCATCTCTAAAGTCCCGATGCCTTTCCTGTGACATATAATTCTTAGTACTCAAAAAGTCAACTCCTATTCACGTGGAGGAAGCCTAAAAGGTCATTAACTTGGTCTAAACAAGCTCCTAAAGAACATGGCATCCATGAAAGAGAAAAATAAAAGAACCAAAGGACAGTTGAAGTATTGAGGAAGAAATCACTAAGAAATTCTTAAAATAATAATGTGAAGTGATATGAAAAAATAGCAAATAAAGTTTCAAAACATATAATAGAGATCTGAAATGCATAAATATGTCACAATATATATTTTATATACTGTATATGAAGCCCCTAGCTATAAGAAATGCAAAAAAAATCACTGTTTATAACTCATTCTCAAATTGCCCCCCTTAAAAATCAAATTTGCCCCCCTGTGGGGTGTGTGCCCCATGTTGGGAACCACCGCCATAGATACTCAGCAGACCTGCCCTCTGGGGTCCTAAGTGGATCCCCTCATCCTCTGGACAAGAAGCCCTTCCTGTTCAGTGGACTCCTCAACAGTCCCAAGTAGGTCATGGGGTGCCTGTGCACAGCTGTAATCACATCCCATCAGCTCTAGTTTTGTCTTCTTTATTATTGAACTGCCCTAAAAGGAAGTGATAGCTTTTTTTCTTTATAACTCATTACTCAAAATAACCCTTGATATGCCATCTACTATCATGATTGCAGCTAACCAAAAACAGAATAGTGATCTCTTATTTTATAGTGGAATTGGAAAAGGATGTTTGAACAGATAGGGCTGATCACATGTGTTTTTCTCTTCTCCCAACCTACCCCCACTGAAATTGAAGGAAATAAATGATAATGGTATTCATTCAAAGGAAAGGGAGATTTTAAATAGCACGGGAAAAAAGAAGTAGCCATACATTTTTGGAAGACATCAAGTGGACAGTAATGGTACAGAGCTTGGTAGTGCAGAGAGTTAAATGCCTGCAAAGGGGAGACATCTATGAGAAGTGACACATTTCTCCTTACAGAACTGTTGAGAGGGACAGTTCTAACAGGGAAGGGTGGGTTAAGCATACAGCTTAAAAGAGTAGGACTTGTTTCAAATCTGCACATAGCACATGACATGCCCTCAGTACTGCTCAGTCTGGCCCCTGAAGCCTAGTGACCATCCTTTCTCTCTCCCCAGCAGGAGACAAGAGGGTTACTGTTTGAATAAATTGAATTTCACATGCTCTGGACTCGGAGACACCAGGCAGAGCAGACGGCAGTATCAGATAGGCTGGAAACAGAAGAAATAAGTGAGGCTCCACCTTGAACTTTAGAACTCCAGCCCGAGTCACTCGGATTGGTTGCTCCCAGACACCTGGGGCCAGAAATAGTGGTCTGTAGAGAAACTGGGGGCTTCGGGAACACACCTGTCCTGCATGTTATTCAACAAGGACACGTTCCACTTCAGCTAGGGACTAAGTAAAGAAAGAGAAAAGCATGGGATGGAGGAAACAGGACCCCAGGATGGCAGCTCAGGACAGACCCAGGAGTCGGCTCTGTGCCAGGCTTCAATACCAAAGCGAAACAGAAGAATGGGAATCTTGGAAGACCTCTCCTGTGGGGAGGAGTGGGTCAGATGGAGGGGGTGGGATGCAGCACGGAGCTGATGGATTGTTTGGAGCTGTGTTTGAGCATTTGGCAAGATTATTAGTAGGCATATGCCAGATGTGTTAGAACATCTGGAAAGAGTTAGTGATAAGTAGATAAAAAAACTAAGCCAATGGAAAAATGAGTCAATAATTCCAAGAATAACAAAAAAAAGTAGTGTAAGATAGGAAATGTAATCAAATTATGCTGCTTGCTCATTAGTTAAAATCCTTACATAGTGTTATTTAATTGATTGTCATAGCCAAAATTTGACATATAACACTAATGAGAAGATAGGGGAAGAGGAAGAAAAATGGGGCTGGTGATGGCGTCAGAGTGCTACATTCTCAAATATTAAAAAAGCCAACAGATGTTATCTAAAATGATAAATTAATGAATACTGATGTAGGTATGTAATTTGAAAAATATAGAAACATAAAGAGGAAATACAAAAACACTGAAAGTTACTTCCTCTAGAGGGGAAATGAGGTGAGGAAGAGAAGGGAAGGAGAGAGCTGTGTCTCAGATGATTTCAGTGCCTGAGATATCCCCTTGACCTTCATCTTTCCTGCACATACAGGTGACTTGCTTTTCTGCCAGTCACTGCAACTGAGGGCTTTCTCCAGATGGAAGGTGGGAGGTGCGCCACTCCCGGTGAACCTCAGAAAAGCAGTGGATGGGGATTGGAAGACAAATATTCTAACTCCTTCATCCCTTGAGTGGGTCAACTCTGAGCTTTGTCCTGCACCATCCCCCAGCTGCCTGGTGAGGTTAAGTCCCACCCAGTTGCTGTGCTGTCCTGTTCACTAATGTTCCCTGAACTGGCTCCCCTCCTTTCCCATATCCCACTTTTCTACCAGTGCTTCCTGGAATCACCTCCCAATGAAACCATTTGCACTTTGATCTGTGTTTTAGTCTCTGCTTCTTGTGCACCCTACCACAAGCCATTTTTCGATATGAGCCTTTCAGAACTATGAGTATTTGATTCCTGCAACGATGTACAGATATTGCCTGGATAAAAATAAAATTTAGTGTAAGCATGGATTATCTTCTGCAATCTTACAGTGTTGTATCTCCTATAATATTAGCTATTTATTTACAACCCAAGTGAATCTGCAATATATTTATTATAAGATTATAGGTTCAGCTAATGTCAAACATGAGAATTTACTATTGAAATTAAAATAATTCCAAATACATATGACTTGGAAGTGCTGCCTTCTGAGTAAGTATCCGAATAAGTATCCAGAAGGGGTGGGCTCGTTCCCGCGCAGCAGGCTAGCCTTTCTGTGCAGTAAGTCTTCAGTCGAACAATACATTTTCTATGATTTCTTTGTTTCCACATTTGTTCCTCTGCTAGCACTAATATTTGTTAGCATGCTGATTTGTTTTTCCTCCATAGATTTTGGTAAGCGTCAACTAAATTTGACAGCATATTGATTTCACTGCTTGTAGAAGTGTTACTGTTCAGGGAGTTTTACCAGGGGCCGAACGACTATGAGTTAATAAGGATTTATTACTCCCATGACTTCCATCTTTCTACATAATGGTACTGTAGTTACTTTCTAAAAATCTCTAAGGTTTTTAGTCTGATATTTTTAAATTTTTCACCAATCTACTATCAGAACATCATCATGTATTTACTTTCCCAATCCTAGAGTTAATAACTCTTGGCCTACCTTGCTAATAGCTTCATGGCTCAGAATATAATGGAAGTGGCATTAGCTCGCACATAACCACTACACAAAGATACACCAGACACATCAAAGGCTGAGAGTAGTGTCCAAGAGTCTGTGGGCCAGAAGAAACTCAGGTTCATGAAAAATAACAAGAACAAAGACTAAAAGGCACATTAAAAAATAAATGTCGAAGAATAAACCCGACCAGAAATAAATAGGCCCAGTGCTTAGGAAAATTAACGTGATGTCAATAACTGGCAGAGAGAAGGGAGAACTACTCAACTCCTAATTTTTTTTGTTTTCACATTAAAAACATGGGCAAGCATTGTTAAAAACGAGAGTAGGGCCAACATAGGAGATAGACATGCTACATTCTTTCACTGAATTCAAATCACTTGGCTGCTACAGTGAAGAGCTGAAGTTAGTAAATAAACTCACGATTTGGTCTCAGAAGTCTTGCCATAATTAGAAGGGAATGGGAGAGGACAGAAACATATGGCAGGCAAATGTCATCCCCACCTTTTCAGAAGAAGCAAAGGTAAATTTTAGAACAGGTAAATGGATAAGTGAGGTGTGCTCTAGAGAACTTCTAAGACAGAGCTTCCGACCCTCGATTTGGATTATCACCAATTCATACAAGTTGGTTAGGAATCTGTCCGACCAGGGAAGTGTCAGAAGCTGGTGCATCTTTATTTCCTCCAGGCATTCAGAAAGTCTCTTATTATATCTTTGTTAATGAGCCTGAGAAATGAGTGTTGGCTGATAGCAGGATAGATGACCCTGAAGCTGTTGAACAAATGGGTGTGCACAAGGGGTATGATTAATCAAAGTTAACCTTTCAAGAGGCAGTTAATGGTGCAGTAAATAATCCTGATGAAGAACTCGGGTTTTGGATGTGGGCCTGCAGTCACCACTGGATGTCAGCTACCTCCCCTCCCTTCCTGAGCCTCAGTGTCTTGATCTGTATATACATGCGCATGATAATACTAACATCCCAGGGCTGGGGCACAATAAGGGAGTTTTGTCTGAGGGCTTTAGTGCACTCAAGTAAATGCCCATAAGAGATCCTCTCTGTCCTGTGGGTTTCCATCTTTGTGGGTTTAAAGAAAATGGGCTCATTGGCTCATGATTTCATCTCCTTATCTGGGAGGAATCTAGAGTCAAGAGCCTCAACCTCACACAGGTCACCTCGAAACATGCCCTCTGTAATACAGCGACCATTCCACAGTTGTCTCCTGGGCTTCTCCCCTTTGCTCAGTATTTTCATTTGCTAATGAGGAGTGAATTTATTATTTTTCAAATTGCGGTAAAAATGATACAACATAAAGTTTACCATCTTAACCATTTGTAAGTGTACAGGACTGTTAAGGATATGCATGTTGTCCTACATCTTAAGTCCTTAAAGAGCCTCTAATTCCCAATAATTGCTCAAAATGTGTTTGCAATTTCGTAATGAAACTCACCTTGGCAGTTCCAGAAAAGCCATCCCCTTCCCTTGGCCTCAGCCAAGTCTTTCCCACTGTTTGCCCAACGGTGTCCAAAGCCTGTGCCCTGCTTACCTGTCCTCCATCAACATCTGTTCTCAGGAGAGAAATGAGTGGCCAGTCATTTCCACTGAAGAGGAATTTGCCACGTGGTGGGGTTTGCCTTCGAAGTGTTATCAGTCATTGTGGGACAGGAGGCTTCACCCACTGCCACACCAATGAGCACAACGGGAATCATCTAGGGAAGAGGAGACTGGGTCCCAAATCATCTGAAAACACTCTCTGTGGGCAGTGTGGGCCGCTGTTCTCTGTTGCAGCCACTGTCTGTCTGTGACTGTGTCCCTCGTCCTTAAACAGCCCTGGGCAGAGCCCAGGCACAAGTCAGCGCCTGCCTGTGCCTTAGAGCTCAAGTCCTTGAGAGCGGAGGCATGGCTTTCTCAAAAAGAGCGACGGTGTGATATTCACTTACATGAAACCGCAGAGTAGCAGGGAAGGTTTCTTTTAACAAACTCTGTCTGATACTGCTTGTTATACAATGGCTTCATAGTTAATCAGAGGAAGGAAAGCTGCATTTAAATGAAGTGGATGGAAAATCGATGCTTAAATGTATGTCACCACTTCTGAGAATAAAATGGGCTTTGACAGCCCAGCTACATATGAAAAGCTGTGTTGCAGACATGAATCCATTCAGAACTATTCCCTCCTGCTTCTCTCACATGTTCCCTATTTGTCACACAGATGGGAAAGTCCAGTCCATGATTTTTTTTAAAAAATCAAAAATTGAAAGTAAAAGATTGATGTGTTTTTGATGGGTAATAATATCTTTGTCTTTTCAAATAAAAAAAAATAACAATGCTCTTTTCCCAACCTCCCTATTCCTTTTCTCTTTAAACCATTAAAGCAAATGAGAAATGGTGAAGCTAAAGAATATTCCCAGCCCCTTCTGGGGAGCACACTTAGGATGCATCTGGCACCACCTGCAACATAGCGCCTTCAGGGTTCAGTGGATGTCAGGATGTATCATCCCTTGAAATAAACGTTGACCTCCTCGTTGCCACAGTCAGTATGTACTGTGCTTCTCACTTCGGTAAATCTTGCTATCCACCCAAATGAGAATTCAGTACTTGCAAGACTAAATGAGCTCTAACCCCACTTTGCCTTTTTTGGAGAGGTGGAGCTGGCTAACAGACAAATCCTAGACAGACTCATTCAGTGAGTATAGTTTGCATGGGGCATTGCCCCATTTGCTTTTTCAAGCCCTTGCCTCTTCTAGGGGTTGTCCATTTAAGCGAATTCCCTCCTTGATCAAGGAGAACCATCTCTGCTTAGGACCTCCCTACCCTGCTCATCACCGATGATGCAGCATGTGCTGGCTTGGTATACTGGAAAGGCCTCAGGCTGCTTAATTACAGGTAATGGCTGGCTGTTGCTTAAAGGAACTCCTCTTGACATAATTTACTGCCGAACAAATGCATTTGTAACTGGAATTTTGTGTAAATGGGCAGTCACAGGGAGCTATTTTGAGAAGAATGTATATGTTGCACTGTATTGTAGGGGTTGAGCTCCAAAGAGTACCAGATAGTTCTTAAACTCTAGCTCATCCTCTAAACTCTGCAAGAGAGAGAGAGAGAGAGAGAGAGAGAGAGAGAGAGGAAATTTTGCATTCCTGAATAAATCCTTACAATTCTGCGTGCATCTTCTCTAGGGCATTAAAGATACTCCTTCATGGTTGGTCCTCGTCTTCCATGTTCAGAATTAGGAAATGGGGACAGAAGAGGTGGGCAAAGTGAGGAAAGGGGCAATTAGAACGACCCCAGGGAACATACAACAGACTTTTTAAATGTTTGTGAAATGAATAAAATACACAAACAATTGTGGGCTTAGGGACTATTGGCGCTTTTCCAGATAGATATTGGTGTAACGGGGCATAGTGGTCTTCTACATGCCCCACTGGGAGGGAGATAGACTTTTCCCAGACATCTGACCCTGGCTCTGAGAATTAATTTATGTCCCATGAGTTTTGCTTGGAAGATTTTCTAAAGTTAGGTTCATTTGAAGTTTGGTTTTCAGTGTGCATATTTATACTTGTCTGTCAAAGAAGTCCCTAGACCTCACTTTTTTCTCTTAATTATTGCTTTTCCTTATATTGATTTCTCTTCCCTAAACCTACATATACACTATGAAAAATTTTCAGAGCTCAGTGATTTGCTAAATCATAGATTGCTAGAGAGAAAACACTAGAGCTGATTCATTCATTTTGGTCATTGTGCAGATAAAATTGGAGCCTTTAAAGCCAACAAGCATGAATACATTTATGTTCTACCACCCACACCTTCAGCTGGATAGAAAGAGGTCCCACAAGTCATAAAATGCTGGAATTTCAGCAGAAAGCCTCTGAGCAGGACATTTTGAAATGGCTAATGCTGGTGAGAACAGGCAAAAGACGAATCGAGTTTTAAATTTGGTGTGTAATTTGACATCGCCAATTACCCTAAGTGCACACCATATTTTTCTTCCTCTCTTTACATATTATCTGTTCCTTAATAAAAAAAAAACACATATTCACTTTTTGGATAGGAGAGTCAAATAAATTATTTTGGAAGGCCAATAGTATTGATCTAGGATCCACTCATTTTAGGGTGCCTTAAAAGGAAACCTGTAGTTGGTTATAAATCTGGCACAGATGGTGAGTCCCCGGAAGGAAGGAAACACTTCTGTCTCCACCTAGTTTCCCAGCACCTGGACGTGGTGTTGGAAGCTTACATCATTTAACATGTATTTAAAAATACGCGTCAGTGGCCTCAGATACAGTGGATAAAGGAAATCTGTGACTGAGTTTTGAATTCTATTGGACCATATCTCAAAATAACTCCAAACAGTCCAGCATCTACAGAGAATAAAAGCTACGTGCCTGTGTTTTCTGTCATAAACGATGAGACACTGCAAATGTGTGTCGTTTCTCCAATCACCTACCATAATTTAAAGAAGCAGCTAGAAAACAGGGGTTTGTTTTTGTTCTGTTTTGTTATCTAACCTACAAAGTAACTAAAAGACACAGACATTGGCAAAATAGAATAGTTGGCTGGCTTTCTTTGAAAACCTGACAAAATGCATTTATCTGACTCATCTTGATGTCTTCAATGGACTCTCAGGTTGATAAACCAACAGGGAGAACATCAATTCATCCTTTTATTTTCCACTGTGCTTTCTCGGTAAACGGCTGGCCATTACAGAAAGCTGAGAAGTGGCTCTTTGATTGTGTTCAAATTTGATTAAGAAACGCTGCTGAACAGACCCAAATACCCCAAACTGTTAATTGCTTTTTAAAAGAGAATTATGACACTTTTAACAAGCCACATATCTCACTAAGCATTGTTAAGGTAGACGGGCTCATTCTGCTGAACTGTCTTATTTTGAGATTTGGGTCCCTAATTGCTTATAAACCATACTGTTTATTGAGTATTAACTCTGGCATGGCTGTTTATTATGGGAGCTTATTGCTTAATGCCTATAAAAAAGCAGCATAAATGAGCTACTCTGTGCCTGTGGTGTCTCTCCTCTCCAAAACACACACACACACACGCACACACACACACACACACACCACAAGCTCGCAGCCGCACTAAGTTCATCAGCTGAAAGAAGCAGTATTGGCAGAATTATGCAGAGGTAAAGCTTAAGTAGCACGTTGCTTAGTAACCAGAAAGCCCTCTGTTGATTCACCAGGGTGTCGACCATACATTTTCCTCTGCACATTACCTACAATGAAAAGGTCGGTGACCCAATGAAATATCAGATTAAGTCAAACTATTAACTGGACAAATGCATTTAAAGTGCTCTTGTACCCTGGTTCCATGTGATTAGTACACATTATGTTCTGCCAAGGCAAGCATGAATCATTAATATATTCAGAGTCGGCTGCTCTCTGCAATGAAACGCAATAACTCAGCGCTGAGTAAAGTAGAGCCCGTGTTTATAAGACGTGGAGCCTTCAGTTGGTGTGATCTACAATGTTGCTATTTTGCGGTGAGGACATAAGCTCCTTTTCCCCCCTTTAGTAAATAGTATTTGTCATTCCTTTAAAAAGACAGAAAAATATCTTGGCTCAGAAAAACTGTTACTGCGTTACTGTGTCTGCGTGGGGGAGGGGAGAGTAGTTCTGCCTGTGAAGAGATGCATTGTTTTCCACTCACTCTGAAGTTTGTTCACCTCCTACAGTTTCACCTCCTAATAGAGCTTGCTGGGATAATCTGAATATTTAAAACTAAACAAAGGCCAACAACCTCAAGGCAACATTCCAGGGATTCAGTTTGAACTCCGACCTCTCCCTGGTCTCCTTTTCTGTGGCTGTGCTGTGTATGCACACACTGGGATGCCTCCGGCCCTGTTTTCCACCCGGCATCTAGAACCAGAAATCTGGGATCCCTCACGCAGTCATTTGTCATGTGACCTCCATTTGTCTGAGGTCAAATTTGGAAGAGTTAAACTCCTGGGGCAAATGTGATTGTGTGGTGGAACTTGGGTTTGGGTACTGCCTCTACCCCTAATTATCGCATTTAATCCATCCACAACCCCTGTGTGATGGGAAGAGAAGGCAATGGGAGGACGAGGGCAGCATGGTCCCCTGAAATGTCCTCCTGCCACTACCTCAGAGCAAGTTGTACCTCCACTCAGAATTGTTGGGTAAACTGAGGCAGATTCAGTGTCAGTTCACCAGACTTCAGTGAACACCTACTGTGTGCTGGGCACAGTGCTGAGATAATGACAGCAAACCTCATACCAGACATGGGGACTCAAAGGTTCTTTATTGAATAGCAGCAATCTGGCTAAGATGATGCTAATATCAATTTCTGAAGAGTGAATTCCACCCAGAGTTCTAAAAAAACAACAACAACAACTTCTGTTTCTATGGAAGTTAGGAAAGAGAAGTCCCCATCAGATGGAACTGGGTCATTTGTAGAGAATGATGCTGGCTAATCCAATGAAATATTGAGTTGCAATCTCTATCCCAGAGGACTTCAGCCCCATTCTTTGTTGCACTTTTTCTTCTTGCCTTTATTTGGCTTGCTCACCTCTCTTCTCTTTCACAGAGTCCCCAGTAGCGAGGACCTCAGAGACTGCCTGCCTCTCAGCGCAATCACCAGGATGCTCCTGGAACCCAGCTCTCTTTCTTCTCCTTTCCTCTGGGTGGACAGTATTCAACAGCTACTGGAGGTGCCATTAAATAAAGTATATACACAAGACCTCAAATCTCCTAAATTCTAAAATTCTTACTAATACATTTCCTTATTAGTTGGCTAGGAAGTTAAAAAAAATCTGTTGAATTTATCTCTATGAAAACTTCCTTTTTTTCTAAGACCATGGCAGCTGTAGGCATTACCTTTGTTACAATAGCGATGTTTCTGATCACCTGACTTGACTATATAGCTCATGTCATTCTCCTCTCCTTTCAGAATTTCCCCACACTTTGTAAGCACCAAGTCCATTGTTAGGGACTGAACGGTGTCCCCCTCAAAATTCATATGTTGAAGTCCTAACCTTCTCAGAATGTAATTGTATTTAGAGAAAGGCAATTTAAAGAGGTAATTAAGTTAAAATGAGGAAAGTGGGTGGGACCTAATCCACTATGACTGGTGTCCTTATAAAAAGAGATTAGGGCACAGCATGAAGACGGCCATTTACAGGCCAAGGAGAGGGGCTTCAGAAAAAACTAACCCTGCCAACATCTTAATCCAGCTTCTAAAAGTATGAGACAATAAATGTCTATTGTTTAAGCCTCAGTCTGGGGTACTTTGTTATGGCAGCCCAAGCTGACACATTCATGTAATAAAGCAATATCGGGTATCAGAGAAAGAAAAATCAAATCATTAAATCAGGTGCTAGCCTAAACTTCACTGTGCTTCGGGGGTAAATCTCACCTACCCTCACATAGCTGTGCTTATACGATTACTGTCCCAACTAAGCTAATGGTCTTTAGTTTCCATCTTAACTATAAAACGGTGTAAATAAAAGACTTTGTCCTGCCCTTTTATTTTTCTTATGTTGACATTAAGGGCACCCATTTGGAAGAGAATGCTGGATTGCCAATTCAGGGCATAAACACATGAACATGGGGTTTATTCTGAACATAAAAGGAAATTGAAAGTTCCAAAGGGAAGGATTTGGGCTGAGAATGGGAGAAAGAACTGGCATGAATCCACCTGGAAGACTTACACAATGATAGGAAAATGTAATCTCCAGCAAGTCCTTCGTTCCATCATGCCTCTGTGTAATAGGGACCATAATAACTCTCTTCTTATATTAACACTCAGAAGAGAGGTCATAAAACAATGCAGCATATTTATTAGGGAAAAAGATGGAAGGGAGGCAGATGAATGTACTGGGGAAGAACCATTAGCAAAGTGATGAATTAAGGTTCTGTTTGCATTTCCATGGTGATGGATCATCATTTCTTAGCTAAGTAATCCCCAAGCCTTGATTATAGCTATCAGCATATAAAAATATCATGTGAGCCTCAAAGGTGTAATGTTCAATGTGCTTATGGAAACTCAAGCACATTATCATTCACAGAAGTACTGAGGTCTCCAAAAGAACGAAGAAGAGGTTAGTTTAAACAAATCGAGTTCTCAAGAAAGGTAATATTTTATGAATAGGTCCCTTCTTATTTTCTACTCCCACAGATCTGCTTCTCTTATTCAAGTTTGTAAATTAGGCGAGCTCCCCTCTAGCAGTTTTAAAAGTGCAGAAAGAAGTACAGAGAGTTGAGTTAAGCATAAATGATGATGACAAGGCAACCGACAATAATGACAACCACCAGGAGTCTATGTGATGGTAATCTTAGTGTCATCTTAACTGGCCACAGGATACCCAGATATAACAGTATTCTGGGTGTGTGTCTGTGAGGGTCTTTCTGGATGAGATTAGCATTTGAATGGTGAATTCAGTAGATTGGTCTCACCAATGTGGGTGGGCTTCATCCCATCTATTGAGGACCTGAATAGAAGAAAAAGCAGAGGAAAATGGAATTTGTCCTTTTCTTCCCACTTCACTGAGTGGGACATCTCATCTCACTTAACATCTCAGCTCATCTTCTCCAGCCCTTGGACCAAGGACTCTTTTGGAATCAGACTGAACTGCACCACCAGCTTTCCTGGGTCTCCGTTTGCAGGCGGCAGATGTTCGGACTTCTCAGCCTCCATAGTTGTGTGATCCACTTCCTCATAATAAATCTCCTGTTAGCAGCCAAGAAAGATGAGCTGAGCCTGAGGACACAAGCAAGCCACTGAACCACTGAATCAACATAAGAAATGCCTGCCTAGAATTCACGTCTTGTTAGAAATAAGTATCCTAAAACTTTAGGCCACTTTTAGAAGATTATTCTTTACTTATATTTGAAAACATCCTAACACATATATATAACAGGTATGTGGCTTTTTCTAAGACTCAGGTTTATAGATTGGAGTAAATTGTGTGCAGTTTCTCTATAGTTGAAAATTACAGAATCATTAGACATGAAAGTTTAGAGCTGAATGGACCTCAGAGCTCATTTTATACATGAGACAACTAAGGGGGTGAGGAGAAATTACTTACTATTTCTCGGTTTTGCATTTGTCTCACTGACCCAGGTAATCAGGACTGCCCTAGGCGGATCGCAAATGCTGAACCAAAAGAGGTCAGACAAGTCCCCACAATTTGCTGTTCTTTCCCTCCTTTCCTTCTCTGCTGAGAATGTGCCTGCACACACACACACACACACACACACACACACACACACACACTTTCTAGACATTATCCACATCTGTAATTCAGGTCATTCTTCAAGCTTCTGTGGGAATTGAGGAAATAAGAAAAACACCAACTGTGCCTTTTACTGGCCTAAGGTTGTACATATGAAAAGTTATTTGGCCTAATTCTCTGCTACATGAGCTAAAAGGAGTCATGGCCCGGGAACTGCAGGAATAATTACAGTAATCACAATATTGATGTGATATTTTTAAATAAAAAATATACATATACATTTTTAAAATTTTTCACTCAAAAATACCTTACAATGCAAGCAAAAATATATTACTTTGGCAATTCAGACATTTAAAAACAAAACAAAAGCAATTGCTGAGGACCCAGACGATCTGACACCAAGCCCGGTCTTCCAGTTTGCAGGTGGCCGCCTCTCCACTCCCTCACAAGAGTATAACTACTTTATTTTTTAAAAAGCCTAACAACACTCTTAAGCTGGAACCAAATAATGCTGGAAGCAATCTCAGCTTTCTCCCTGGAAGCCAATCAAGGGAAACTCCAGTCTCTTTCCACGCCTGGAAGGTGATGCTATTCAGGGTCCGTCCCCAGCTACCATCACTAGTGAGCAACAAAGCCGGCTAGGAGTCAATATAATTTGTCTCCCTTTAACCTAAATGCTCCCATATACAATACATATTAATGTTCTACTCCATAAGCTAGATGCCTGTGAAGTGGCTAGTTATCATGGAAATGCCTCATGCGTTACAATCAGCCACGTCAAAACCTGAGCGATGCGGCTCCAGAGAAGGAATCTTGGATGCAGGAAGAAGATGGAATGAATTCTTTAGGAAAGGAATGTTATTTCTTTGAGTTTAATTTTGTTTATTAGGCAAGTGCACTTAAGGCACAAGAGAGATGTTTATTGCCAGTAACAATAATAATAAAGGCTACACATTGTATTATTACACTCACATTAAATGTCTAGAATAGACAAAGCCATAGAGGTAGAAAGTAGGTTACTGGTTGCCAGGCCATGGGAGAAGGGAAGAATTGGAAGTGACTGCTAATGGACGTGGGTTTCTTTTTGGGAGATGGAAATTTTTTGGAATTAGATAGTGGTGATGATTGTACAACATGGTGAACACACTAAAAAACACTTTAGTGTACACTTAAAATGTGAAAATATAAAAACTGTACACTTTAAAATGGTGAATTTTATGTTATATAATTTTATATCAATAAAGAAGATAGCAAAAAAAAGAAAGATCTTCCTCATTATCACCAAATAGTCTTCATATCCATCTAAACTAAGCCATGAAGGGATTCAGCCTTAAGCAGACAGCTATTCAGAAGTTGCAGGTTTTAGCCTCTCATCTTTCTGAAATAACAATTACCCAACAGGCATCCAGATCCTTCTTATTTATTTACTTTATTATTTCTACAATGCTGCCTCATGTAGCATCTTCTCTCCCATTTTTTTCCTGAGGATAATTCTTATGCATTATAAGCCTAGAGGACAGCACATGGTGGGTATTCAATAAATGTCACCAATCAGGAATAAATGTCACTAGTCAAGAATAATTATGAAGGAAAAACAAGAGAGCAAAAACCTTGACTTCTGGACAAGATAGGAGAAAAGAGATGTTTGCTTCTTTTTGTTGTGCATTCATATCTTTTAAAGATGCAAATGAACCATCACCTGTTTGTTAAGAGTCCTCTATTCATGTTCAAAACTGTCCTCAAGTGTTATTGTTCCCCTCGCAGGTTTGGCTTAGTGGATAGAGCATTGGCCTGCAGACTGAAGGGCCCCGGGTTCAATTCAAGCCAAGGGCACATGCCCTGGTTGTATGCTCTATCCCCAGTAGGGGGCATGCAAGAAGCAGCCAAACAACGATTCTCTCTCATCATTGATGTTTCTATATCTTTCTCCCTCTCCCTTCATCTCTAAAATCAATAAAGAAATATATTTAAAAGAAAAGAGTTATTGTTTAACCAGAAGCCTGGTGTACAAAATTCATGCACAGGTAGGGTCCCCAGGCCTGCCTGGCAATCAGGGCTGATCGGGGCCTGCCTTCATTCTGTGCTGCCCCCTGGTCATCAGCGCATGTCATAGCGAGCAGTCGAACTCCTGAGAGGACAATTTGCATATTAGCCTTTTATTATATAGGATGGGTATAGACTGTGAGTTTTACAAGATGAAAGACTTATAGAGATGGATGGTAGTGATGGTTCCACAATATTACAAAAGTGTTTCATACCACTAAACTCTGCACTTAAAAATGGCTAAGATAGTAAATTTTATGTTATGTGTATTTTGCCACAATAGAAAAAAATTTATATGAAAAAACTGCCTCCCAAACTTTCAGTTACACAAGATAAATAAGATCCATAAATCTGATATCTAACATTATGACAATACAATATTGTACTGTGTACTTGAAATATGTCAAGAGAGTAGACCTTAAGTGTTCTTACCACACAGCCACAAATGGTAACTATGTGAGGTAATGGGTATATTAATTAGCTTGACAGTGGTGACTGTTTCATCATGTGTACACATATCAAAATATCACTTTGTACACTTTAAATATATACAATTTTTAATTGTCAACTATACCTCAATTAGGTTAGAAAAATAATTTTTAAAAAAGTTACTGCCCTGGCCGGTGTGTCTTAGTTGGTTGGAGTGTCATCCTGTACACCAACAGGTGGTGTGTTCAATTCCCAGTCAGGCCACATACTCAGGTTTTGGGTTTAATACCAGCTTGGGGCACATTTGAGAGGCACCCAATTGATGTCTCTCTCTCTCTCTCTCTCTCTCTCTCTCTCTCTCTCTCTCTTTCCCTCCCTCCCTGTCTCTCTCTGTTCCTCTCTCTAAAATCAATTTTTTAAAAAAATAAAGTAAATTTTAAAAGTTACCTAAGACCAAGGCTGATGCTGGGAAAGTGTCAGGGCCTCCTCACCCTTGCATTCCCCAATTCCTGACTGCAGGTACTCTCTTTTCAGTCAGGGCTATTCTGCTGGGAGTGGCCCTGAAGGAGGCGAGGAATGGATCTGTCAGGGAAGGAGTCTGGGGCTCTAAAGAGAGCTGTGGCACCAGGGGCCTGACCTGCTGCCAGGCGGTTCAGAGCCCAGAAGACAGAACTATCCATGTGGCCCACTATCTGCCTGAGGCTGGTCCTACCCATCACCTCAGAAGAGGAGGTGGTTTCAGGTTCTGGAAGGCACATCCCTGCCACTCCCTGCTCCCAGCACCCCACTACAGCCACAGAAGACGGTCTCTGTCTCTATTTCCCACACATGCAACATGACTCTTCTCTACTTCCATGTTTGCATGACCTGAAACAAACTATTTTAAATTTCCTAACCTTAGTTTCTTGTTCTACCAAATGGGCCTAACCATACTATCTCAGAAGGCCACGTATCAGATAAATGACATGCACCCTCCTACGCATTCCTGCAAAGGGCAGTATCCTCCTGGAAAGCAAACATAGCTCCTGGTCCAAAATTAGAAAGGAGATGGGAGTCAAGCATGAACGGGAGTTGGGGAATAGTTAGGCTTGCTCCCATGTTTATGCCCCCTTAAGACTGTGCTTTCCTTAACATGCAGTAAGTTGGCAAATATTCATTTACTGTTCATATTCCCCAGTGGACTGTAAAACTTATTTAGTGCCATGGCATTCCTTGTCACTATTCCATTCCTGGGACATAGCATAGGCGCAAAGTGCTCAGTAAATGTTTCCTAGTTGGTTGACTGGCTCATCTTATGGAAACCTGGTACATTTCCGTAGTTCCCAACAGGCTCCTGTACAGCCTCAACCAGCACTTTGTGTGGAAACCTCTAAATAAGGAGTCAGATCATCTAAGTCCTGCTTCTCTGGGAAGCTGCACTATATTTCCTGTCTCAGTTTCCTAATTTGTAAAATAAAGGAGTTAAACTAGGTGGCCTGGGACAACTCTTTCAGGTCCACCTTTGAAAGCCATACACTTCTGGTTCTTTTCTGGGTTCTGCAATCCTTTCCTTATTAATCTGGAGCAGTTTCATAGGCTGTACGTGCCCAACTGCGGTAAGACTCAGGACAACAGGACAGCGTTTTAGTAAAGGGTGATTTAAATATTCCCATAGAAAAAACAAACTGAGCTAGCAAATTTACTAGAGTTTTCTGTTGGCAGAAAGAAGCAGAAATGACAGTGATTTCTCAAATTCCCAAAAAAGAGATGAGGGAATGTGGACACATAAAATTAACTATCACAGATTGCATGTTTGTGTCCCCCCATGGGGCCTTTGGGAGGTGACCAGGTCATGAGGGCAGAGCCTTCATGATGGGATTAGTGCCCTTGTAAGAAGAGACTTGAGAGAACTGGCTTCTTGTTCTGCCATCTGCAATATGAGGACATGAAGACAGCCATTTGTAAATGAGGAAGAGAGCCTTCACCAAGAACTCAGCCCCATTGGCACTCTGGTCCCAGACTTCCCAGCCTCCAGAACTGTAAGAAATAAATGTTTGTTGTTTAAGCCACCAGTCAATGGTACTTGTTATAACCTGAGCTGACTAAGACAATGAGTAAGGTTTTTATAACAGTTAGAGTTGGCACAGTAAACTCTCCATCAAAGAAAGTAATTAATAAAGTTAAGATAATGCTATTGCTTCAACAAATAACCCCCTACATTTCAGTGGCTCAGCATAAAGGAAGTTTCTTTTTTGCCTGATGCTGGTGTGCCTGGTCAGCTAGTCCTTTCTTCCATGTGGTGACTGGGATGCCAGGCTTCTGCATCTTGCTGCACTGGCCTCTAGAGCTCTACCTATATTCCAACAGAGAGGGGGGAAAGGTGGAGAAAATGCAAGTGATTTTTAAAGGTATTAGTTCCGTGCACATCCACTAACAAGAGCTTGACATGGCTACATATGTCTGGATGCAAGAGAGGCTGGGAAATGTAGGAAACATAGTCCTGACTGGGAGGCCCCTTGCCAATGCCAACTCCAAGGAAGAGAAGAACAGCTTACCATCTCTGCCTCCTCAGAGATGCCATAGAGGTCTTTCCACATTGAGTAAGAAGCTGAGCTACATGAACTCTATGTTTCCTTCCAACTCTGAGATTTCATCTCACTAATTCATAGATAGATGATTAGTACCAAATGAAAACACTGTTTTTCTCTACCAACCGAGCACTTCTGACACCGAATGTCACACCAACCAATTCTCCAACTCTCCAAACACCGACTGGGTGTCCTACCATTTAATTAGGACACTAACTACCCAGGTTAAGGGTAGTCCCACAAGAATACCCCCCACTTAAGATGCCAGTTTTAAGTCCCAGTCTCCTGTACTTGTGTTTGAATAAGTTAGGAGTTCCCATGACTCCCTCCTTGTGCTTGATAATTTGATAGAAAGGCTCACAGAGCTCAGGGAAATGCTTACTTATGTCTCCTAGTTTATTACAAAAGATACAACTCAGGAGCAACCAAATGGAAGAGATGCATAGGGCAATGTATGGGGGAAGAGGATGGATTTTCCATGTCCTCTCTTATGTGCCAGCACCTCCATGCATTCACCAACTTGGAAGCTCTCTGAGCCCATAATTTATGGATTTTTATGGGGCTTCACCTGTAGACATGATCAGTTATTAACTTAATCTCCAGCTCCTCTCCCCTTCTTGGAGGATAGGGGATAGATCTGACATTCCAGTTTCTAATCATGGCTTCCTTTTTCTGGTGACCCGTCCCTATTCTTACACTATCCAGGAGCCCACCCAGTATCTTCTCATTAAAACAAAAGACACTCACCTGGCCAACATGGCTCAGTGGTTAAACATCAACCTGTGAATTAGGAGGTCATGATTTGATCCTGGTCAGGGCACATGCCTGGGATCCGGGCTCAATCCCCAGTAGGGGGTTTGCAGAAGGCAGCCAGTCAATGATTCTTTCTCACCATTGATATTTATATTTCTGTCTCCCTCTCCCTTCCTCTCTAAAATCAATAAACTTCCTCTCTAATCAATAAAACAAAAACAAAAACAAAAGACACTCTTGTTACCTAGAAAATTCCAAGGGATTTAGAAGCTCTCTTTCAGGAACCAGGGGCAGAGGCCAAATACATATTTCTTATTATGGCACAAATACTTTATCTATGACTTCTTCTGTCAAGAAATAAAAAAACCAAAGAACGTATATGCATATATGCATAACCCATGGACACAGACAGTATGGTGAAGGCCTACAGGAAGTTGGGTGCAGGATGTGGGGGGGGGTCAGTGGAGGAAAAGGGGGACATCTGTAATACTTTCAACAATAAAGATGAATTATAAATAAATAAATAAATAAATAAACCTGAGAGTGATTACATGGAAGCTAACTTTCTAGAAGGGAAAGCTAGATAAATACAAGCAAGTGATGTGGGAGGTATAAAATGCAATGGAATTCTGGGAATAATGAGGTCATTTGAAAAGTTTTCACTGGAGTAAAATTTTCAGGGATAGGCCTTGAAGGAAGGGTGATATTTCAACAGATGGAGATGAGGGGAAGGTCTTCAGGGCAAAATAACCAGCAAGCATAAGGCACCAAAGAATCCTACTTGCAATTACTTTTTTTATGAGCCTGTAATAATATATTTTCTTAGTATAAGTGAATAAATGTCTTAATCAATATTACTATAGAAAACACTCAATGAATGGAAGCTACTAGTAGCTGTAGGTGTAGAGATATTTAAAATAAAGGGTATTATGGATCTGCTTGTTTATTTTACAATGGAATTGTAGTTTGGGGTCGTCAAGCTCTCTTAAATTCCCTTGATATTCAGGGAGACCACATTCAGAGATCTGCCAGTTTTGATCTGTTAACAAGAAAAGAAAAAAGTAAATTTTCTCCAAAATAATATTAACAGAGCCACTGCCTAACTTGAATTACTGAGAGAATCACCTCAATTCTTGGGCTAGTTTTACTACGGTAGACTGGACAACAATGTCCTAGCACAGGTCACTTGGCCTTTATATACCTCGTTTATCCCCTTGATAAACGGAAATAATATCCAACACTGTCCATGACAGAATGAGATAATGTCTGGAAAGCATATTGTACTCCTTGCCAGAGCCAGCCCATCCCCAGCCGCAGAAAGTCACAAATATAAGTCCTGTCTGAGTTCATTGGTACAGGTTAGATCTGAAAGAAAGCTTCTCAGAGATTTTCTTACTGAATTTGCCTGATGTGAGCCCAAAGTTTCCACCTGAATTTTATAAATTGATTCACCCTATAAAGTGGTGCGGATTCGGAGTCCTTGGTTCATACTTATCTCATTTTGGTCTTCCCATAATAGCTCAGGGGCTTTAAATCATCAGCTGATCTTGACAATTAAGGATGAGCAACAAATTTCAGAACAAAATAGGTCCAGAGACATGGAAGCATGGAACAGACTGACATATCTCAGAGGGGAGGGGAGGAGGAGATAAGAAGAGATTAACCAAAAACTCATAACATATATGTATAACCAATAGACACAGGCAATAGTGTGGTGAAGGTCTGGGATGGGGAAGGGGCAGGAAGGAGGGGGATAAAGGGAGGAAAGAATTGGGGGACATTTTTAATACTGTCAACAATAAAATAAAATTATTTTTAAAAGCCTTGGAAAGTCTACTCTAAAAGATACCACTAGGAGTTAGAATTAATGTTCATTCTCAGGTGAAACCAGGATATTCAGTGTCACTCAAAGAATTGACAAGAATGAAATCTGACAGAGTTGAAACTCATTATATGAAAATAATTTTAATTTGAAGAGGCTGGATGGATATTTTTTAATTGAATCGGACCTCAAAATTTCTAGAACCTAACCGGTTCAGTGTTCCTCTGATTTCTAGAGGGTGGGGGGTAGGAACATAGGGTCTCATTTTCTGTTTCAATCCATGATTATTTGAAATATGGAATGAACTAAAAAGATATGTGGTCTAAAGAGTGAAGGAGAAAATAAAAGTTGAAATAGAGTCTATTTCATAATTAAGTAAAAAAGGGCCCTAGCTGGTTTGGCTCAGTGGATAGAGCATCACCCTGCAGACCGCAGGGTCCCAGGTCTGATTCCAGTCAAGGGCACGTACCTCGGTTACAGGCTCCTCCCCGGCCCAGGCCCTGGTCAGGGCACATGCAGGAAGCAACCAATCAATATGTTTCTCTCACACTGATGTTTCTCTCGGTCTTTCCCTTTTTCTTCCACTCTCTAAAAGACCAATGGAAAATATCCTTGGGTGAGGATAAACAAAACAAAACAAATAAAATACAAATAAATATAAGTGAGGTGGTGGACCCCAGGTGAAAATTAGGAGTAAGAGACGGAGATATTCCCTGAAGAATTAGTAAGGGAGAATGTGTAAACATAGTACCTACTCCACAGTTCTGTTTGTGAAGATAAAAGAAGAGTATGTGTGTGAAACTCTTAGCACAGTACACAGTTAGCCCTCAGTAAATGCCAGGCTTTATTAATATTGCCAATATCCAGAGAAAAGCACTTACGCTTACTCTTCTCTCTGCCCATAAAAGCTCACACGTGTGTGATGTAAGGAACGTGAAGGGGTGGGAGGGGCATATTGGAAAAGAAGTTAATTATATATGTACATGCATGCACATATGTATGCACACACATACAGATCTGTGTGTGTTTAAAAGGAAAATAAATGTATCAAAAGAGGCATGTGAAGACCTGCTTACAGAAATATTGCTGTCAGCTCTCTTCTAGTCCAGGCCAATACCAGATGGCAAAATTCTAACTCATTCCACCCACCTTAATTTTCTTTGAACTTCGAACTGCATGAAATGACCTTTCATTCCCAATCCCCAAAACTGCATGTGGATGCTGCCCGACTGTTTACTTCTAAATTAGATCTGGTCACATTACATGGTAGAAAGTGTCATTGGTCTCAATGACCATGTGAGACTAGGGGCTGGTCCATAAATGGGTCTTTCCTAGTGATTTCTGTCAAGGTTAGGGGGATGCTGGGAAGAGTTCCTCAAGCCCTAAAGCAAGGGACAGAAAGGAGAATGCATTCATCTGTGTTCACCTGTGTATTGATGTGTCATACATACGGACCTCTGTAGTTAGAATAAGACAGTAAATACAGATTGTTAATGGAATCCCTGAGAGCAGCACGGAGAAGAGTCCACGCAGCTTCCACTTGGTAGACCCAGGTCCTCTCGGCTCACGTTTCCTTTAGAAAGCGTAGCTTGGCTTCTTCCAGAGCAGCAGTGTGCTACCTCACATTCCCGGCAATTGGCAGCCCTGACTCTCAGGAGGGAAATACACAGCTCAGCCTCCGGAGGCCTGGTCTCCTACACTTCACTACCATCTCACCAACCGCATTACCTGGTTACCATGGGCAGCCTCAGAGTCCCAGCAAATTTCCATGCAGCCCAAAGGGAGCCAACTACTCACATCCACATGGGATAAGACATAACTTGTGTGTTGGAAAGAAACAGACCGATGAATAGAAACACCTTTCCAACCCTCTACCTTCCTGGGATGGTTAATTTTATGTGTCAACGTGGCTGGGCCACAATGCCCAGATATTTGATCAAACATTATTCTGGATGTTTCTGTGAAGATGTTTTAAATTTTAACAAATTTCGATTATACACTGCAGTGTTATCAGCTATGGAAGACATTGTTTTGAATGTTAGGGGGATTGAAATATTAAAGTAATTGTTTTCAGTGAGACTTGAAAATAGAAACTTGGTTGTGATTCTGTTTGGGGCAGTAAAGCAGATCTGGTTTTGAGATCAGCATCTGTCTTTAAAGAGCAGTAAATTCTTCCCAACTTAGGAATTGGGAAAGATTGTCCTCTCCTCAGTGGATGCCTTAAGATACCTTTAGAGGATAACCCCTGCTTGCTTCTCCGGCCTCTTTCTCACCCTTTTCCAATTTTCCCATGCAGTATTACATGCCATTTTCTCTCAACTTTCTGACCATAGTGCAGGCCGTTTCTCTTTCCTGGAACACCCTTCCCTGTCCCCATCTTGCTATAGAATGTTTGGCATACGCATCTCAGATGTCTCCTTTTCTAGGGAGCCCTCTCTGACTGCTTAAGACTCAGTCAGATCTCCCTTTTATGTGCACCCATGGCACCTTCTGTTTGTTTCCAAAGAGCTCCTTAACCCACTGTACTGAAGGCATCTTTCTCTCCAACTGGAATGTCAGCACCTTTGTGCAGGACATGGATTCTGCTCACTATGGGTGCCCAGTGCCTGGCAGTTCTCCGGCACAGAGAAGCCTCCCAATGCATCTTGTTGCATAATTAAAGAATGAGAATCTGTTTAGAAGGTAATCATTGTCTGAACTAAGATAATAGCAGAGATAATAGGGGTTGATTTCAGAGATGGTTAGGATATAGAATTGTTAATATTTAGTAGACAAATATGGAGAACAAAGAGTCCAAGTTTTTTAGGTTTTCTGACTTGGGTTAGCCTGTGGATAATAAAATTGAATGAATGCATGCATGTGTGCATGCATGAATGAATAAATCCTCGTAGTAAGGTTTAGTTCTGTGGTGGGAGTGGGAGTAGTGGTATAGGTTGCTATTGGCCTAGGAGTTAGAATATCTAGATTCTAGACCTCTCTCTGATATAGACAATGCATTTTCCAGCCATGTGTAACTGAGATTTGGGTTCAGTTTCTTTATTTGGAAAATATAGGGGTTAGATGAGCTCACATTTCTTTGAGCTCCGTCATCCTGTCTCTCCCTTCCTTGCGGAGTGATTCGGTTCTCAGTTACCATCAGTACAATAAGAACAGCTCTTCTGGAAATTTAGGAGTCTTTCAGGTTTCAAGCATTCTCCCACATAGTTTGGATGTCCCATAAATACAGAAAATGACCTCCATTCTTGCAAAAAGATACTTTGAGGAAGCTGCCTCTGAAAGCAAAGATGAATTAAAATGCCTTAGGCTACAACACAAATTTCAACCTTAAAAGGAAAAGAGTCTACAACTAAGAATGATATTAATACACTGTGCATAGACTTGTGTACACATCTTCTCTTCTTGATGGGCCTCACATGTGTCCTCAGAGAATGCCATCCTCCACCTAGTCAGTATGATTCTTTCTCAGGAACTACATACAGCAGGGGAAAGTCTACAAAGGGTTCATTGTGGGAGTCTTTTCCAGAGTATGCTTTCATAGAAACCATCTAAGATCTACCAGTGGAGTGTGTGTGTGCAAAGTTCATCACCTCTTATCTCTTCTATGAAGGTTGAGTTGAAAGTTGCATGGTGAGGCGCTTGGGCAGACCTATACTACTCTTTCAACACAAACCAGCCTACTTAAGTGTCTTACCTTCTGTATGTGTCAAACCCAGAGCAGGAAGGAAATGGGGGGAAATGATGGAGACACCAAGTAACAGGCAAGAGTTTCTAATGGGCACTGGTGGGGTTGCCATGTTAGCAAGACAGTAGTTTCTAGAAGGAGAAAGATACGATTTGCAAGAGAGGAGAAGAAAAGAATCTCTTAAATTCAGGAACTAAAAATAATAAAAGAGATGATAAACTACCCACGTTCCTGTAGAAATGCAGTTTGGTGAAGTGGTTAAAATCCAGGACTCTGAAGTTTCTATTAAGGTTCAAACATGGTTTAGCTGCGTGATCTTGGGCAAGGGACTTAACATCTCCAGACTACATCTTCTTATCTGTAAAGCAGGGGAAATAACAGTACCAATGGAATAGGGATGCCTTAAGGATCACAGGAGATAAAAATGGTCACAGCATTTATCACAATTACTGACACCCAGAAATCCTCAATCAATGTAAGAGATTATACTTTATATAAATCAGTCAAGGGCATAGTACAGAACCATCTTTAATATGATAGCCTTCTTTTTGGTGGGAAACTGTACATATTTTCTTGATTATTGACTGTGATTGTTATATTTTCAAAACCCAAGATCAGGGCAAGTGGTTTCTGAAGTTCAGAGCACTTTTGGGACAATGGAACAGAGTATTTTAAATTAACACTACTCAAAAAATTCAGAACATATGGCACTGTAATGTTTATTCTTGTTGAACTCTCCCTGTAAAGAACATCGAGCACTAAGGATTTAACAGCAAATGAATTATTCACAATCACATGAAAATATATAGACCGAGAAACTGTCTTACATTGAACACCATCAATGCCTTAAATTTAACAAGCAGGGTCAACCTCCTCTGAACAGATTTGAATTTTATTTGTGTTACCTGCTCAATAAAGGGCAAAGATCCCAGGAGTGTAACTTGAGTCAGGGGTTTATTGTGACTAAAATAATAGTGTAATCACTCCAGAATGGGTGGCCCATGATAACGCAACTCCCAGAACTCCAGGCCATGGCTAGTGTTTAGAGAGGCGGCAGACTTTACTGCACCTTGCCTTCTAACTCTGATGATGATGGTTCTGATTCTCACATGTTCTAACTACATGGGAAACAGTCTGTCAAGAGACACATAACCATCCACACCTTACAAATGTACAAAGTTTTCATTGAGGTTTAATATTATTCTAAAAATATATATGTATTTTTAAATGTCGGTTTGGGAAGTTTTCTTTGCAGTGACATAAAGAGACTGAGCTCCTTCCCAACATAAGTACACTTTGCAGATTTCTGAACACAATAATTGAGTGTCAAGTTCTAAATAAATACTAAAACTAATTTCCACACAGGGAAATCTACTTGAAATAAGTAACCAGGATAGAGAAGGGAGTGAAGGGACCCCATTTCTCAATGTCAGCACAATGCATACAAATGGACCACATTGCTTGGTTGTTAGCATTGCTGACAGAAAGAGCTATTTCCAAAGAATATGTACAGCTTCTGTAGCCCAAATCAAGTGGAATAAAATCTGAATAAAAAGCAAATAATAGCAAGGACAAGCCATTGAAGACTTTTTAAAGAAGAACCAAGTGGTGGATAGTATGTAAAGAACATTCTTTTAATTAAAGTTTTACATATGTCTCCTTTTTCCCTGATTGACCTCCCCCCTGGCCATTCCCATCCTGGAAGACAAGCCCCCACCGCTCCAGTGTCCCTGTCCAATGGTTATGGTAATATGTATGTATACAAGTCCATTGGTTGTTCTCTAAACAGCCCCCTTCACCTCCCCTGCCATTTGTCTCTGGATCTACTTTTGTTCCTCGGTTTATATTGTTCATTATATTCCACATATGAGTGAGATCATGTGATATTTATCTTTCTCTGACTGGCTTATTTCGCTTAGCATACCGGTCTCCAGGTCCATCCATGCTGTTGCAAATGGTAAGAGTTCCTTCTTTCTTACAGCAGCATAGTATTCCATTGTGTAGTTTTCTAATCCACTCATCTGCTGATGGGCACTTAGGCTGTTTCCAAATCTTAGCTATTGTAAATTGTGCTGCTATGAACATAGGGGTGCATATATCCTTTCTGATTGGTGTTTCTGGTTTCTTGGGATATTTCCTAGAAGTGGGATCACTGGGTCAAATGGGAGTTCCATTTTTAACTTTTTGAGGAAACTCCATACTGTTCTCCACAGTGGCTGCACCAGTCTGCCTTCCCACCAGCAGTGCCTGAGGGTTCCCTTTTCTCCACAACCTCGCCAGCACTTGTCATTTGTGGATTTGTTGATGATAGCCATTCTGACAGGTGTGAGATGGTACCTCATTGTTGTTTTGATTTGCATCTCTCGGATGATTAGTGACTGAGCATGTTTTCATGTGTCTCTTGGCCTTCTGTGTGTCCTCTTTTGAAAAGTGTCTATTTAGGTCCTTTGCGTCTATTTCTGACACAGCCCCTGGGTGGCGGGGTTTCTGTATTAGTTTCTGGGACCAAATGGCCTCTCAACTTAGTCCCCCAGGCCTCCCTGGGGGTGTTTAGACTCTTCCTTTCCCTGCCGCACTCAAGCCTGGGTTGGAGGAACGGACTGTCCCAGAGCTGGTTTCTGCACGTCTCATCCTATTCTGCTCCCCATTTTCCACATAAACCACCTTCCCCTGCAGTCTCGGTGAGTGTTTTTGATTGAAAGATCCTATGCACTGGGTTTAGCAAGTAAAAGCAAGGAAGTTATAAAGACAAAGCAACTGTGCCGCATTGCATCTTTCTCCTCCCGGCACTGTGCGGCCAGGATAGAACTTCAGGCTGCCTTTCTGGCCAAGGTCTCTCACAGCTGTGGGTTTAGATCTAGAGTCCCCCACTTCCAGCAGTCCTGTGGACCCTCTTCCACATTCCAGGGCTACACTGACCCCAAGGGGTGCAGATTTGGTGCAGCGCAGTCTCCCTCTGAGATTCTAGTCCTGGCTGCGCATGTTTCTCCCTCCGGCCCAGATCCCAGATCCCACCTCTCTCCAGGCAATCTCTGACCTTTCCATCCATGGATAGCTGTGTTTAATTCACCAATTCCAGATGGATGTTATTTGATTCAGCTGTTCCTTCTATCTGCTCTGTGAGAAGGCACAGGACCCGTTCGCGTATTCGGCCGCCACCTTGTTTACCCCTGGACAAATTTTTTAGGCGCCGACGGCCAGGGAGCCTGGAGTGGGTTCGCAGCTGAAGCAGCTGGTCCCTGGGTGTTGTGGCTGTTGGGTCTCGGGAGGTATCCAGGTCTCCCCGGATGAAAGTAAGGCTGCGCTTCTGATCACAGCCGCTCTCCCCTTCAGGATGGTGCGATCTCTGCGGCAGAGCTGGCGCTCGGGGAGAGATTTCAGCAGTAGTAGAGGCTGCCCGGCCAGGGGAGCCTGGCCCACCAGTCCCCGACAGTCCTGTGGAATATCACTGTCCCTCATTCACAAATACACACACTCCCCACATGTCCGCACACTCTCCTTTCGCTCTTTCATTCACTCACACTATCTTGCTGACTGCAGTCCCGTCGGCCTCCATCTTGGATCTCTCTGTAAAGAACATTTTATCATGCTTGCATCCTATATGTTGCATTCTAGTCATCAGCTGTGGCATTTGATTCCACACTAGTATCAGTCAGAGAATTGGTACTAGAACACAGTAGGACACAGGAACTTCAGCGTTCTACAACTCCATGCTACTGTGTCCTCCTCTGGAAGATGAGAATCTTATTAGCAGCCCCCTTCAGAGGATTTTTGTTGGAACTAAATGAGCTGATCTAGAACAGTGCCTGTCACACCATGAGCTCTCCCAACAGTGTTAGCTGTTGTTTGACGATCACGGTTCTGGTTCCCATCTTTGCTGTTATTCTCTACCCGTTCAGACCAGTGTCTTCAGGGAGCTTGTGAGAACCACAACCAGAGAGGTTCCCAAACTTTAGGATTTCACTGAAGGGTAAAAGTTTACATTTTGAATGTTGTCATAGGATTGACTACTTTATATTTTGGTCAAATAAAGACATTTAAAACAAAACCCCATTACCTAACAGGACAGAAGAACTTCATCTGGGAATAAAGAGCATTGCCTTAGACTGAATGGATTTAGCTTTATGGAAACCTCGTATTTCCTTTTCTTGTTTTGCTGAAGATCAGTGAAAATTCATTGTGAGCTGCCAGAGACTCACAGTCCAATACTTAGGAACTACTGTCCTATATACTAGAATCCCACACAAATTAGGCAGATTTGAAAATAAGCATAGATTAAGCCTAATGTTGCCTATTTGTGTGTTTTTCTAAAAAATGTTTCATATTATAAAATAATTTTATGTTATAGGGTCATTAACCTCAGAATTTTTACTATTTGCTAACATTGAGAAAGTAGTCCCAAAGATATTCATAAAGATGAGAAAAGATAAGAACTAGGAGTGACCCAGCAGCTAACCAGAATCTTAAGTCATCTCAGGTTTTTATTTTGGGTTTTTATTTTTCCCATAACTGCCTATTTGTATCATTTGTTGTTGCTTCTCTTAAATGAGTCAAGTTGTATAGGGCTTCAGGGAACATTCTTGGGCCATCTCATCAATGCAGCTGTTAATCTTTCTGCCCTACTTAAGGCATATGCAACCCATGAGGTGCTATGCCCAAAGCAAAACCATCACACTACAACAAAGAAAAATATGCATGAGACAAAAAAAGGAAGGAAATAGAGAAAAATGTTGCTGGTGGGACTAGGAATGATTTTTCTTTTCCTTTTTAAAAACAAAACACATCAACTTCCAAATTGTTTCTAAATGCTGGTGGCAGTCAGTATGGGTTTGCAATAAGGCAGTCTGGATTTGTCACTTCTCGCTTTTCAACCTTGAAGAGCTAATTTAGCCTTTCTGAGTCTCAGATTCCTTATGTAAAAAATTGAGAAGAATAATGATACCTATATTGCCAGGTATATACGTAAAATGTTTAGACCAGCATCTAGCACCTAGTGTCTATTTAGTAAATTATACCTCTCATAGGACACACAATTTCATTTTGTATAATAGCTAAGGCTCTTTTATTTCTTCAAGGCCAACTTGATGTAGACTGTACTAGCACATTTAAGTAAATTAAAACCACATTGATGAATTAGGGGTAGCATGATCATAAATTACAACATGGCACAGGAATGCCTCCTAAGAACTACATCCTTGACAGGATGCATTCAGCACACACAGGTTGATAAAGAAACCCTGCTACTATCAGGGAGTCATAGAGTTTAGTTAGGAATTCACACTGGACTGGTTTAGCTGGACTCTGATCTTAGTAGCCTCTCCAAAATGGCTTTGAAATTCTCCTTTATTTACTTTCAGGATCTCTATTGTGAAAATTATTGCTTTCCACCATTGGAAAACAGTAATCCAGATTGTCAGATACTATCATTTCTGAAATGAGCCCACATTTTTCTTGATTGAGCTTGACAAATTTCTGGGTTGGAACCTTATCATAATTGTCACCAATATCCCTTATTGCCTTCAAGCAAATTGGTAAGCTGAAAGGGTGGGGTATATTACCAAGGATCCCTAGAGTGGAGCGTTAGAGGAGACTGGCCAAGAGTCTTGCTAAGTCTTGTCATGCACTTTGTTTGTTGCTAGAAATCAGCCCTGTTGAAATACTATGGCTCACCTCAACAGCTTCATCCAGACTTAGAAATACACTTGCACAAAGTGCTGGCAGGAATTCTGAACTCTGCTCTGGCTATGCCTACTTCTTGTTTGTGTATACCAGGAGTCTTTCTTAATTGTGGCTTTGCATTTGTGACTGAGCAAAAGTACTCATGCCCAACAACTTCCCATGTGCAAATAGGGCCTATAGAGCTTTGCCCCTGGGATCTAGGAAAAGGCAGCAGAAATAGTACCATTAGAAACAACTCTTTTAGAACCATCTGACACTGTTCAGCTGCCTCCCACGAGGACACCATCAAGGCCATGAGACAAACAAGGATTATTTTTTCTCTGGTCACTGCAACTGCTGAGGTAGAAGAACCTGACATGTGTATACCCACTTGAAAATACTTCATAATTTGTGTAATCAAAGAATCTGCTTCTTAAATTGTTAAGGTGTCTCCAGCCAAGCCACTTCCTCTGACAATATTGTTATGATTTCACATAACCTTCCCCTGTCACAGAAGAGTTGCTGGAATTTCAGTACAAGCATCAGTGGGTGTAAAGCAGAAAAAAGAATTACCAAGCTCCATCTCCACTCCAAGCATCAGCACCTTGAGAAAAGAGCTCATTAGCAAGAGGAGAGGAAAATCCAATTTCCAACATGCAGTCTATCTGCTGCAAAAGTTGATAGATTTTCATAAGTTCTGAAATCATGATGGTAACAAAATGGCCAAGAGACACCTTGGTCTCATGCTCATCCTGAGTTTCTGAAGCCGCTACATGAGTATTGGCCTCTCAAAATAATGACAGGAGCAGCCACTTTCTACATGAGAGACGGTGGTGTCTAATAAACTCAGTCTTTACCCTGAACTAGGGAAGAGTTTAGTTGTATTGTTATTTTTTTCTGGTAGGATAAAGGAATATGGCTTTTCCTTGTTTCTATAACATAAAGTCCCTATTGGCTTTTAGGAGAATTATTTGTTCACAGAGAGAAAGGACAGATTGGAAACAATTTTTGTTTTTCATTTTTGGTCAACAGTATCTTCTACCAGTTTTGCAAGCAAAAGCAAAAGCTGATACAGTGTGGTGGTGAAGACAGGGATTTTACGGAAATAGTCTAGGCTTGAAGCTCTACCTCAATAGTTGCATTTCATATGGTAAATGTTTAACTATTCTGTATCTCCCTTTTCAGAAGTATAAAATTAGTATGTAGTGAACCTGACTCATGAAGTTATTGTGAAGACTCAATGAGTATGTACAGCACCTAAGACATGACAAGCACTCCATAAATAGTAGCTTTTATTACTACCCTATATAATAAAAGGGTAATATACAAATTGACCCTAACAGTGGAATGACCAGTCTCTATGACGTGCATTGACCACCAGGGGGCAGACGCTTAATGCAGGAGCTGCCCCCTGGTGGTCAATGCACTTCCATAGGGGGAGCACCACTCAGTCAGAAGCTAGCTCATGGTTGGCTAGTGCAGTGGTGGTGGCGGGATCCTCTCCCACCTCTAAGACAGCACTAAGGATGTCTGACTAATGGGCCTAAGCCGGCAGTTGGACATCCCCTGAGCACTCCAAGGCTGCCAGAGGGATGTCTGACTGCCAGCTTAGGCCTGATCCCCAGGGAGCGGGCCTAAGCTGGCAAGTGGACATCCCCCGAGGGGTCCTGGACTGCGAGAGGGTGCAGGCCAAGCTGAGGGCCACCCCCCCACCCCAGTGCACGAATTTTCATGTACCAGGCCTCTAGTTATATTAATAATAGCTTCCATTTTCCATGGTGCAATAGTGGCTTCTTGAAGAAATCTCTGGCTTTCCTAATCTCTATGGTGGTTCTTCTCACCCAGCACCTACCTCTAATACAGCAGCAACCTGGGGTGTCCTATGGAGCCTCCTAACAGAGCTGCAAGTCTAGGATGTTCTGCAGGAAGCACTTCTCCAGAAATTTTTCTGGGACTTTGATTTGTTTTGTTTGAGATACCTAGAGAAACAAATCTTTGTGATGCAATTAGTGTCAAATCGTTGGGGAAATAGGTAGTGTTTCAACAAAAAAAGTAACACTAACAATAATGATAATTAGAGCTCCCATCATGGAAAACCTTCTCTATAGCAGGTTCTTCCCTACAGGAGGTATTGTGCCTATACTATCACTAATCCTTACAATAATCTTGCAACATTCATATGCTAATCCTCATTTTACAAATGTGGAAACAGATTCACAGAGGTAAAGGAATTTTCTTTTGTAGAGACATTAGGGGATGCAAACAAGATTTGAATGCAGGTGTGCCTAATTTGAAAGCCATGTTCTTCTGTTCTACCACATTGGTGGGAGTCAATCAGTCATCTCATGTTAAATTGCACTGCAGTAGCAAACAACCCTCATATCTCAGTGGCTTGCAGTCACCAAGGCTTATTTCTCACTCACATTGTGTCAGCTGTGGGTTGGCTCTGGCTCTGCTCTGTGTCCTCTTTATTCCAGAACCCAGTCGGAATAGTAGATGTGCCACTCTTGGCAGAGAGAAAATACCAGTGGTGGAATCCCATGATAGACCTTAAGGCTTTTGTTCTATCACGCTCATGTTATTAGCCAAAGCAAATCATATGGACAAACTGATGTGAATGGATGCAAGCCATATCAAAGAAGGCCTTGCAGGGATGGGCCTGGTAGAGAGGGTAGTGAGTGATTTTAACAAATAATATAGTTTCACACAGAGAGACTTTCAGGAGGAAAGATCTATGTGTACAACTTCAGGAAGATGCATAGTTTTCAGGAACAATGAGAAGCCCAATCTGTCAGGTTTAAAATGTACATACAACAGTTAGATAACGTTTGAAACTTTATGCTAAACTCATATTGTGAAGACCTTGGAATGCTAAGCCAAGGAGGGTGCCCTTTATTCAATAGCAGTGAGAAACAGCCAACCAGCAATTCAACATAAAAGGTGATTTCAGGTGCCAATGGCACAGCAAGGACACACTTTGACATATTTCAAAGAACTGTGTTTCATTTTGAGAAGAGACAAAGGTAGGTGTTATGCACAATAGCAATAAAACATATGTTTTAACCCATTCACAGGCTTCCCATTTGATCCTCCTACACATGTGTAGAGTTCTGTGGTAGATTAGATTGCTTTCAATTCCTCACTTCCTCCCTGTTTCAAAATTAAATGTATGTGACCTTTTCCATGTGACTCTGTAGTAACTCCCATTGTGGGAGATACGAACTTCCCTCATCTTTGATGTTGGCCTTGGCTCTAGGAATGGCTTTGACTGTTGGAATGTGGGCATAAATGGCTGTGTGCTGTTTCCAAGCTGAGGCCATAAGAAGCAGTGTGTTATTTCCTCTGCTCTCTTACATTCCTATTATCCATCAAGAAGAAAGCATGCCAAATAACTCCTGCCCCTTCACTGTTACCCCAATATGAGGCACATGCTAAAGAGCTGGACTCAACATACAGCCCAGGGCCAAGCCCAGCTGAGATTTGTCTAACCCCAGCCCACCCACAGACTGTGAGGGAGAAAAATATTGGTTTCTGGGTTGTTTGTTATGTAGCATTATCGCACCAATAGCTATCTATAAAGAGATCCATTTTACAGATGAAGATAAACAAATACAGAGAACCCAGGTCTTCTTTTCTCAAGGTTATGTTCTTCTCAATAGACCATCGTATTCTCAGTTAGATAGGTAGAGATTTTAAGATATGAGGTACTTTATTCATGTAGAATGAGGGGCCCAAAGTCTAAAATGAAGAAGAAATGCTATCAGCCTGGGAAGAAGTGGGGCTAACCTGGATCAAGATGAACAAAAGCCACAAACATAATGATGACAAAGGTGTCATTTTGAAGGCACATTTATTCTTTCTTCATTCATTCATTCTTTTGACAAATATTTATTAAGCAATTATGTACTAAGTAACCCCTTCTCTTATATAATTTACAGTCTAGTGCAATAATCAAACTCTTCAACCAATCAAGGTATAATTATAAATTAAGTATTTTAAAAGAAAATGACACTGTGTAATGAAAATATATCACAGAGGAATTTGATCTGATCTTGGTGGGCTGGGAAGTGGCATCAAGGAAGGCCTCTCTGGGGGAGTACCCTTTGAGCTAAGATCTGAAGAATGCATATAGACTAACTATGTAAAGAAAGCTGAAGCCCTAACCGGTTTGGCTCAGTGGATAGAGTGTCGGCCTGTGGCCTGAAGGGTCCCAGGTTCAATTCCGGTCAAGGGCATGTACCTTGGTTGCGGGCACATCCCCAGTAGGGGGTGCGCAGGAGGCATCTGATTAATGTTTCTCTCCCATCGATGTTTCTGAGTCTCTATCCTTCTCCCTTCCTCTCTGTAAAAAAAAATCAATAAAATATATTTTAAAAAAGAAAGAAAGAAAGTTGAAGGTAAATGTCCCACACAGTAAGGATAGCATATGCAAAGACCCTGTGGCAGCGGGAGCTTGGGACATTCAGGAAAGTGAAAATAAAGTCAGCTAGAATGTAATAAACCATGGGAACTGGGGCTGGGGAGGCCTTATTGGCCAAGGCTCTTGGCCTCTTCCTTCATTCATTAGAAAACATTGGAAGATTTTCAGTGGGGCAAGAAGTCTTTTATCAATATTTAATTTCCTAGATGGAGAAAAGTATTACCTTCTAGGTCAGCCAACTTTGTAAGAACTGGTGCATTTATTATTAAAACGGGCCGCAAGGATAATGTCTGATGAAAACAGCCAGGCGGGTAGTATTGAAACTGTCAAAGTGGCCATCACCAACATGACGTAACAAGTTGGTGCAGTAAGCTGTATTCCTCACATAGCTTTGTAAACAAGCAAGGATTTAAAAGATCTTTTTGAATGAGGCCGCAATTTAGATGGTTTCATTACTTACCTGATGGAACTCCAGGCCTTCCTTTTCCCAGTTGGATCACACTGTGCATAAAACAGTGCCCCTGTGAGGAGTTAATTTTTGTAATGGGATCACACACCTGCTGTCCCTTCTGGTCATCCATTTAGCTCCATGAGAATACAGAAAAGAATCTCTGCTACCAATCTGATATTGAAAATTCCGTGACGGCGAATCTAAAATTAGGCTTCCACTCCTCCCTCACTCCAAACACACCCCTTCTCTGATCCTTAATTTGCTCTAACAGAGGTTGGAAAGTTACAGAAGAAGATACTCTCATTCTTTCAGCACCAACAGCTGGACTCTTTCATGAATTTATGTATTTGTAGGATAAGATAATCACTTTCCGTAACCTTCAAAGTAGCTATTCCAGGACATTAATTGCTACCATTTTATATGCCTCAAAATGGTACAATTGACAGTGACATACATTAATTTTATTGCTGTGTCAGATTTTATTCCATTCGATACTATGCAGCAGGCTTCACATATGGCTATCATGTGTCTGTAATACTTTAGCGTCCTCATTACTAACACCATCTCCATTAGCACATTATCCTCAGCATGTACAGAAGAATTGAGAATTTACACTAACTTAAAGTCTCTGCTCCCAAGGCTCAGTCTTGCCATAAGCAGAGAAACAAGTGTACATACACACATCCTTTTTTAAATTAAAAATGAAATGATGAATAATCACAAGGGTGAGTTTGAAATTAATTTATTTCTTGCTCAAACCATCATGTTTTTACTCAGCTTAGTTGGCTGATGATACAGCAATTTTGAGGGTTTTAAGCTGTTGGCTGAAAGTACCCCAGACAGACTACATAGCTATGCAAAGTTTACAAATAAACCAGCAGACTCTTCTTTAAATGGGTTTTTCATGTTTATTTCTTCCTTTGGATTTGGCACTAGAATGACTTTGCCATAAGAGGTAGTTCATATCAGACTTTCTCCAGCAACAATAATTCACTCCTGTAGAGTTATCACACCCAAACTTCAGTTGGAAGATGAGAGACTGAAAGAAAACTTTGCTGACTAATAAGTAAAATTTCGATCTGTGTCAGGGTAGCAGATGGTATCACTGTAGGCAAAACCTCCTCTCTCTGATCAGTCATCTGTGTAAAAATACAGAAATTGGTGACAGACAGTTATGCACAATTTGCAGATGGAGAAAATCAAGGAGAGAGTTCAGTAATATGTTTAAAGTCTCACATTGACAGAGGTAATGATAGGCTTGCAATCTAGGAGTCTGGGCACAAAATGCATTTCTTAATGGCTTAAATTCTCTGAGCTTTAATTTCTTCATCTCTAAAATAAAAGCAGTAACATTGAACCTAATAGTAACTGTACAAGAAATAATGATGTGATTTGATAAAAGACTCATCACAGTGTAAGCAATGAATACATGTTAAATCTCTCCCATTAGTGATAGAAAACATTCAATACCACATGTCTCTCAGAACAGGTGTACTCTGAAGAGACGTTGCTTGCTTCAATTACACCAACTTTGAAAAAGAAGTCAAATTGCCAGATTTCAAGGAGGAAATATTTTTGAAGAGTCATCAAGCTTGCAAAAAGGAGAAATAAAGTAGTAACAATGTTTATGTGAGCACGACATACTTTCAGAAACGCTTGGCCAGGTGTTGTTGGGATTAACTAATCCAAGTAGAAAATAAGAACATGAACATAATAAAAACACATTTGATTTCACACCAAATATTCCAAATCAAATTAAAGGAGAGAGAGGTATGAATGAGTATTTCTAAATTGCATGGAAGGAGTTACTCCCATAGGTATTTATAAATGTACAGTGTTAGGATTGCATGATTTCCTAGAATCCTATGTAAAATATAAAAAACACACACATTTGTGTATGCATTTTCTAGAGACACGATCCTTGTCCATACATTTCATCAGATTCTCAGGACAAAGACCCCCCAAAGTTCAGAATCACTGATGTAGACCAATTCTATCCTTTAGCCATAGCTCATTCCTATTAGTGATTCACATATCACTCTCTTCCTAGCTGTAATACCCTCCAAAGACTGACAGAAATTTGGTGGCCCCACCCTTTGTTCTTCTGGTTCTTCCAGAATGCTCTTGACATGAAGAATCAAAGGCAGTGGGAAAAAGAAATTAAAATCAAGAAATGTTAAGCTGGTAGAATTTTAATAGGTAAAGCACTGAGACTGGAACTATTTTTTTAATTTAAATTCTTCATTGTTTAAAGTATTACTTATGTCTCCATTTTCCCCCATTGACCTCTCCCCGGACGCTCCCACCCCCCAGCACATGCCCCCACTCCCCTACTGTCTGTATCCATTGGTTATGCTTATATGCATGCATACAAGTCCTTTGGTTGATCTCTTACCCTCTCCCACTCTCCACTGCCTTCCCTCTGAAGTTTGGTGGTCTGATGCTTCTATGTCTCTAAATATATTTTTGTTCATTAGCTTATGTTGTTCATTATATTCCACAAATTAGTAAGATCATATGATATTTATCTTTCTCTGACTGGCTTATTTTGCTTAGCATAATGCTCTCTAGGTCCATCAATGCTGTTGTAAATGGTAAGAGTTCCTTCTTTCTTACAGCAACGTAGTATTCCATTGTGTAGATGTACCACAGTTTTCTAATCCATTCATCTGCCGATGGGCACTTAGGCTGTTTCCAAATCTTAGCTATTGTAAATTGTGCTGCTATGAGCATAGGGGTGCATATATCCTTCTTGTTTGTTGTTTCTGATTTCTTGGGATAAATCCTAGAAAAGGGATTACTGGGTCAAATGGGTATTCCATTTTTTTTCTTTATTGATTAAGATATTACATATGTATCCTTACCTACCCATTGCTCCCTCACCCGCCCCCCCCTCCCCGCCTCATGCTCTCACCCCTCTGTGTCTGTGTCCATTGGTTATGATTATATACATGCATATACGTCCTTTGGTTGATCTCTCCACCTTCCCCCCACCTTCCCCTACCTTCCCTCTGAGGTTTGACGGTCTGTTCAATGCTTCACTGTCTCTGGATCTGTTTTTGTTCATCAGTTTATGTTGTTCATTACATTCTACAAATGAGTGAGATCATGTGATATTTATCTTTCTCTGACTGGCTTATTTCGCCTAGCGTAATGCTATTCAGGTACATCTATGCTGTTGAAAATGGTAGGAGTTCCTTCCTTTTTACAGCAGTGTAGTATTCCATTGTGTAGATGTACCACAGTTTTCTAATCCACTCATCTGCTGATGGGCACTTAGGCTGTTTCCAAATATTAGCTATTGTAAATTGTGCTGCTATAAACATAGGGGTGCATATATCTTTTCTGATTGGTGTTTCTAGTTTCTTCAGATATATTCCTGGGTCAAATGGGAATTTCATTTTTAATTTTTTGAGGAAACTCCATACTGTTTTCCTCAGTGGCTGCACCAGTCTGCATTCCCACCAGCAGTGAAGGAGTGTTCCCTTTTCTCCACATCCTCACCAGCACTTGTCATTTGTTGATTTGTTGATGACAGCCATTCTGACAGGTGTGAGATGGTACCTCATTGTCGTTTTGATTTGCATCTCTTGGATAATTAGTGACTGAGCATGTTTTCATACGTTTCTTGGCCTTCTGTATGTCCTCTTTTGAAAAGCGTCTATTTAGGCCCTTTGCCCATTTTTTGATTGGATTGTTTACCTTCTTTTTGTTATGTTGTATGAGTTCCCTGTACATTTTTGAAATTAAACACTTATTGGATATAACATTGACAAATATATTCTCCCATTCAGTGGGCTCTCTTGTTTTGTTGATGGTTTCTTTTGCTATTCAGAATCTTTTATTTTGATGTAGTCCCATTTGTTTATTTTCTCTTTAGTTTCCATTGTCCTAGGAGCTGTATCGATAAAGATATTGCTACAACATATGTCTGATATTTTGCTGCCTATGGATTTTTCTAAGATTTTTATGATTTCCTATCTTACATTTAAGTCCTTTATCCATTTTGAGTTTATTTTTGTGTATGGTTTAAGTTGGTGATATAGTTTCATTTTTTTTTTTGCATGTATCTGTCCAATTTTCCCAACACCATTTATTGAAGAGACTGTCTTAACTCAATTGTATGCTCCTGCCTCCTTTGTCATATATTAATTGAGCATAATGGCTTGGGTTGATTTCTGGGTTCTCTGTTTTTTTCCATTGGTCTATATGTCTGTTCTTGTGTCAGCACCAGGCAGTTTTAAGAACAGTGGCTTTGTAATATAGCTTGATATCTGGTATTGTGATCCCTCCAACTTTGTTCTTCTTTCTCAGGATTGCTGCAGCTATTTGGGGTCTTTTTTTATTCCAGATGAATTGGTATGTTAATGAAGATTGCATTGAATCTATAGATTTCTTTGGGTGGTATGGACATGAGACAGGAACTATTTGTATTGATAGTCAGTTTTCACACAGATTTTATGGCCCTTCTCTGTAATACACTAGAATGTGACCTGCCGGGGCTGACTGACAGACCCTGAGCAACGGATGAACAGATTCCTCTGACACACATTTCTGTGAAAGAGAAGGCTAAGGGACTCTTTTACTTTAGAATTAAAAAGCAGTCCTGTTCACCTGCCTTCTTAGACTTTTATTGTCACAACAGCTTGAACTAAAATGAACTATTAGCTATAAGCAGTAGGGTAAGTATCTGTGAGAAAGTACATGCTTCTACAAGGTCAGGTCTAAAAGACTAAACAGAGATTTTAGCAAAAACCTCAGGGATTCGGACTTGTTTGGAAAAGTCAAGGTGGGGGTTGCCGCCTTCAGTAAGGTCCCCCCAGAGGCCCCCGACCTTTCAGAGATTCCTCGTTACAGATCTTCCAACCAAGTCCCATGTTTCCCAACAGTGACCCTTGGAAGAAATGTTATTATAAAAACTAACCATCAGAAGTTATCAAACTAATATGACCTCAAAAGAGCTCACAAGTGGAGTTCAGCAGTGACTCTTCCATCACTTATCTTAACAGATGGACCAAGTCCATCCTCGCCTCCATATCCTCCCCTAGATAGTCAAGTGATGGTCCATGTGGTCTCTAGTGGCCCTATAATGGCCACCACAAGTTACGGAGGGTCTATTTTGCTATACGCCAGACATGTAATCATATTTTCCCCAATCCTCACAGAGACTTTGCAAGTGGCATTGCTTTTCCACTCTTCAGTTATGGAATTCTATTATATGACTTGTGTAGGGTACCATGTCCTAAATGCAGAACTTGGACTGGGACTTTAATCTGACCACTGCTTAAACATTTTATCTTCTATACCCACTGTCTCTAAACTTAGAAAAAAATGATTTGAACAAGTACTCTCAAAGTGTGTTTATATACAGTATATATATCTACACTAATAAAAGAGAAACATGGTAATTAGCGTACAACCGCTACCCTTCCCATTGGCTAATCAGGGAGATATGCAAATTAACTGTCAGCCAAGATGGCGGCCGGCAGCCAGGCAGCTGATGCGAACAGGGAGGCTTGCTTCCTTCAGTGACAGAGGACTCCAACGTTCCCCCGCCTGCCTTGCCGGCCTCTGAGCTTCAGTTGGAAACATTGTAACATTTATAGAAGATAAACAAAACCCCAGAAACCTCCTGTCAGTCAGCCGGGATCTCAGAGCTGGAGTCGCAACATTGTTTCGAATACAGAAAACAAAGGCCAGAAACCTGCTTTCAGCAGCCGAGCCTCAGAGAGAAAGCCGGCTCTCAGCTCCAGTGACAGCCATAGAAGGTAAATAAATGCCAGAATAAAAAAAAAAAGAAAAAAAGGAGAGGTTTGGAGCTTCAGTCGCCCGCCAGCCTGAAAACGGCCCTCAGCCCCTCACCCAGACTGGCCAGGCACCCCAGTGGGGACCCCCACCCTGAAGCAACAAGATGGCGGCTAATTTGCATACTGAAGGCAGGCGGCAGCAGGCAAGGCTGTCTGCGGTCTGGGACCCGGATCTGTGACCCTGCCAGGCGGGGGCAGTGCTTGAGGCTGTCCGCAGTCTGG
>NW_005371693.1:779464-781106 GCF_000412655.1 Myotis brandtii
GTTGTTTACCACAACAGTAGAAGTGATTTTTTTCTCAAGATATGGGTAAACAATGCGATTTAACAGCCTTTGAATGTGGGAGATATATATATATTAAGTGGCCAGATTATTATGACCACCTGACGTTTGTAGGCAAATTAGCTATAATTTTACGATGAAGTTGCTAGAGGGCCAGACCATTATAAAGAGGGAAGCAGGTTGTTTACCACAACAATATAAGTGATTTTTTTCTGAAGATATGGGTAAACAACATGATTTAACAGCCTTTGAATGTGGGAGATATATATTTATATATATATACTAGAGGCCTGGTGCATGAAATTTGTGCACTGGGGGGGGGGGCCCCTCAGCCCAGCCTGCACCCTCTCCCATCTGAGATCCCTTGGGGGATGTCCAACTACTGGCCCACAGGGATTGGGCCTAAACCAGCAGTCAGACATTCCTCTCACAAGTTGGGACTGCTGGCTCCTAACAGCTCGCCTGCCTGCCTGCTTGATCACCCCTAACCACTTCTGCCTGCCAGCCTGATCACCCCCTAACCACTCCTCTACCAGCCTGATCGACACCTAACTGCTCCTTTGCTGCCCCAATCGTCCCCAACTCCACTCCCCTGCCAGCCCTATGGCCCCCACTGCCCTCCCCTGCAGGCCCAATCACCCCCAATTGCCCTCCCCTGCAGGCCTGATCTTGCCCTCAACTGCCCTCCTCTGCCGGCCAATTTGGTTCTGATTGGTTGGTTTCTATGCAAGTCAGCGTCAAAAGCTCTGCCTCCTAGGCAGCCATTAGCTCCTCACCATTGACCCAGATTTGGTTCTGATTGGTCAGTTTCTATGCAAGTCAGAGTCAAAAGCTCTGCCTCCTAGGCATCCATTGGCTCCTCACACTTCACCCAGATTTGGTTCTGAGTGGTCAGTTTCTATGCCAGTCAGCGTCTCTGGGCCTATCAGTGGGGCCTGATCAGAAAGGCGGGGCTGATCAGCAGCCCAGGTGGAGGCCTGGAGACAAATGGAAGCACGGCTGCTGGCCAGGCCCGAAGCAAGAGAGGCAAGTGCTGATCAACAGCTGCCCTAGATGCTACAGATCAGGGCCATCTTCTACCCGTTCACTAGTCCCCAGGCTGAACACCACCTCCGCCGCCAAGGTGAGTAGGCCACAAGCCCCAGGAGCAGTGGCAGCAGCAGCAGGAGCAGCAGCAGTGGCAGTGGTGGCACCCACATGAGTGGCCCTGAGCGGGCAACGCGTTCCATCAGCGGCCAGCCTGGTGCACTCACATGGAGGTGAAGTCGCTGGCGCTTGCTTTCCCACTGGCCTGAGCCCCAGAGCAGCTGGGGATGAGCTGGGGATCCCAACGGCCTGACAGCCAACCCAGTCCTACCACCACCCACCCCAGTTCCCCCATTCACTATTGCTGATCCATCGAGCCTACAGGCTGGTGGGGAGGGAGCAAGAGGTCAGCTGTTCAGCCCGCTCGCCAATCCCCAGTCCCACCTGGCTGCTACCCACCCACTTCCCAGTAGTTCCCCATTCACCTGTGGGGTGGGCATGGGGGAGGGACCAAGAAGTGGTCAATGCACCTCATGGCGACTGGTCAAGCGTCATTCCAGTCATTGTGCTTATGGTCCCTGGCCCTGCCCTGGCCTTT
>NW_005371693.1:781213-802337 GCF_000412655.1 Myotis brandtii
GTAAATATATGTATTGGCATATAAATATCACGTATATCTCAAAATATATACAGATAGAAATTTGAAATTAATGAACTAAAATTTGAATAATGTGTTATATGTTGAAGGCATAAAAACAATTATTACTAATATATTGGGGAGCATAATGTGATTGAATAGATATCATTTTTTTTAAAAGAATTTCATTGTGACTTAAGTTTGCATCTAAATTCAGCCAATTTCTCAACATGGTATTACTAATGGCTGTTGTAACTCAGGTGAAAGAAGTCATTGGTTGTGCCTGAAATAGTTGGTCTTCAGTCCCTTCCATCAAGCATACAAATCTTTGTTAACATTCAGCTAACAAATTTCTCTCTTTCCAGATGTTTTCACTTAATAACCGGAAGGTGTCACATTTTTGTATTTTTAACAAACGGATTCAAAATGTCCTGAAATTCTTTTGTTAACAATTTGAACTGGCTAAATATTGTTTCTAAATTTTTTAAGTATGAAAGTCTCTATAAGTGATTCATTTAAATCACTTTTCTCAAAAAAGTCACATAATAATAAAAACATTCTGGGATTACTGGGATTTCCAAGTTCCATTTTCAAAATGCTCTCTCCATAGCATGAGATTCTTTCAAAAAGTCCTTTTTTTTTTTTTTACTGTGAAGTTAAGTTTACCACAACAGGATGAATGAAGTGCATTTATTACTGCTAGGTAGCATATTCTGACAGCCATTTTCATCATAGGAAAGGTCAATAATTTGGAGTTCTTGTCATTTTGCCAAAGGAAAAAAGGTGCAGTTCATCTTTCTGTTTGTAGCTGCTTTAACACCTTACCACAAAATATGCAGCAAACATCAGTCACCCCTTCTCTTTTTTTCTTTATTGATTAAGGTATTACATATGTGTCCTTATTCCCCCATTACTCCCACCCCCTCCACTCATTCCCTCACCCCGCTGGTGTCTATGTCTATTGCTTAGGCTTATATGCATGTGTACAAGTGCTTTGGATGATCTCTCCCCCTTACTCCCATCCTCCCCTACTTTCCCTCTGAGGTTTGACTGTCTGATCAATGCTTCTCTGTCTCTGGATATATTTTTGTTCATCAGTTTATGTTGTTCATTATATTCCACAAATGAGTGAGATCATGTGATATTTATCTTTCATTGACTGGCTTATTTCACGTAGCATAATGCTCTCCAGTTCCATCCATGCTGTTGCAAATGGTAAGAATTCCTACTTTTTTACAGCAGCGTTATTCCATTGTGTAGATGTACCACTGTTTTTTAATCCACTCATCTGCTGATGGGCACTTAGGCTGTTTCCAAATCTTAGCTATGGTGAATTGTGCTGCTATGAACATAGGGGTGCACATATTCTTTCTGATTGGTGTTTCTAGTTTCTTGGGATATATTCTTAGAAGTGGTCATCCCTTCCCTTTTCACAAATTATGTTAAATATTCTACTATTTAAAATGATGAAATGCATTAAAACCACTTACTGAGGCACAGATAACCAATTATTACCCAGTATACAGAAAGCAAGCAAAGGAGGGACTGGACCCAGTAGAACTCTGAATTCAGAAGCAATAACTCAGAAATCATGACACCACATGACCATCTGACTTGCAGATCAAATGTAAATTTGTACATTAAATATTAACCAGTTAATTTCCTTCCTATATCATTTATAGAAATGGCATTAGAAATATTTTCTTTCCATATGTTACTTTCTTATGCTCCCTGTCTGTTTTGCCCACTGCCTTAGGAGAGCTCTCCTCTTCACAGTTGCTTTTCCGAGCCAGTAACCTGAGCCCTGCTGGCAGCTTCTGGCTCCTGTATGAAATTTCAGGTGCAAATCTAACTTAAAGAGCCTAACAAAATAGCACATACAGATGTCTTTTAAATGAGGAGCGTTTTGGGTACTATTAACTCCTAGTTAACCTGGGGTGCCCATGGGAAAGACAATAGCGTTGCTTGGGTCACTCTATCTCCTCTGACTTCTTTACTGATCTTTAATGTCACTACAAGTCCCCCGCCCCCATCTCAAGAACTCCAGTCAACACTGATCTCACCCTTTCTCTGGGAATCACATCTGTACCTTAGAGTTGGCATTTGATGACAGTATTCTCTCCTTACACCATGAGACCTCTCTAGAGTCCAAGGATCATCACTCATGTGCTTAAAATTATAGCCAATAACATTCTGTGTAGAGGGGGTCTCACTCTGGCTTGCCACCCACTATAGTAACACTCTCCTCTGGATAAAGACCCCTCTGGGTCCTTTTGTAGGCATGATGCCATCGCTGAGGGTTCCATTGTGCCTTCCCTTGAATGTATCAAGTGTGCAGTGATTATTTACAGCCAATCTCCTTTTAAAATGTACCTACATCCTATATAATAAAAGGCCAGAGGCATCACGACCAGAACAACCAGAGACCAGACCACCATGGTCCCTCGCAGGGCTGGCCCCGCCCCCTGGCAAGCAGTTAGGGGTAATCAGGCAGGCAGGCAGGCAGGCAGAGTGGTTAGGGGAGATCAGGTAGGCAGATAGCCCCTCACAGGGCTGGCTCTGCCCCCCAGCAAAGAAAGAGGGAAGCCCAGGCCAGCCAAGCCATCGCACCCCAGCCTGGTGCCTGCAGAGGGAGGCCACCAGTGGCTGGGGCGGGGGGCGGGGGGCAGCACTGCATAGATGGCAAGCAGTAGCAGCAGCAGGGGTGGGGCCAGCTGCCTGCAGCCGGGGAAAGGAAAGCCTGATAATCCCTGATCTCAGGCCAGGCCTAGGGACCCTACCTGAGGGGTCCCAGATTGTGAGAGGGTGCAGGCTGGGGACCCCTCACCCCTGAAGTGCATGAATTTTCATGCACCGGGCCTCTAGTATTATAATAAGGATCATTTTATAAATCAAGAAGCAAAAACACCATGACAGCTTCTCAGAGGATGTCCAATAAAATTTTTGAAATTTCTTTCCCATTTTCAAAAGGTCAGAGTATAATTTACAAGAATACAAGTGTTCCAATAAAGCACCAGCTGTGTAGAATGAATGCCTTTTTCTATACCCGCTAAACTGTGATTCAGATAAAAGCAAAGGTCTCTTGAACTAATGAGTCGCTGTAAAAGTTAAAGATCTGTGCAAGAATAATACATAGGTGCAGTTCAGAGAGTTCTGGAATTAAAGCTACACTAAACTGAACCTATGGCTTGCAAAAAGAGCTTTGAAGACCAATTTTCGCTGTTTACTCATAGAACAATAAGTGTATGTAAAAGCCTATTTCCAATCTTTCACTTTTTTCACTAAACTAAAATTCCTTCCAGCAAGACAGCCCAAGATGCCCAGTGCAGAGAGCCTTTCAGCCCAGTACATGGACCCACAGAGCAACCAGTTCAGATCTGACAAGGGTTTTGATGTTTTAGAGCTTAAGATCAGATTAGAGAGAAATCATAATCTTCCTCCCACCCCATTAATTCATCCTATATAATAAAAGCATAATCCGTAAATCGACCCGACAGAGGAACAACCAGTCGGCGGGGGGCAGGACTGGCAAGCAGGTGGCACCAGGCCCCAAGGTACATGTCAGCAGGCAGAGGGAGGGAACGGTGATTGGGGGGGGGGGCAGCAACCAGCAGTGGCAGAGGGGCAATGCGGGGGGCTGGCACCATCCCCTGGTCCCCTGTCCTTGCCTCCCACAGAGGGAGGCCAGGTGGTGGCAGTGGCGAGGTGATGGGTGTGGTGCCGTCCCCTGATCGGCTGGCCTGGTTGCCTCCCACAGAGGGAGGCCAGACTGCAGCTTAGGTCCACTCCCAATGGAAAGTGGGCCTAAGTCATCAGTAGGACATCCCCTGAGGACTCCTGGACTGTGAGAGGGTGCAGGCCAGGCTGAGGGACTTCCTCCCCCAGTGCACAAATTTTCGTGTACCAGGCCTCTAGTTTTGTAATAAAATACAAGTCCTTTTTATCTATTTGCTCACCTATAAAATGTAGTTATGTGCTGCCCCCATTTTTCCACCCTTTTTCTTTTAATAGTGACAAATAAATCCCTATGCTTCTTACTGACTGTGCCCACTCATTCAACTACTTCCAATCTGTGGTCAGAAATATGTCCAAATGCATAAAAGACAGAGAGAAAAAGCAGTGTACTTTATACTTCTCATGTCTTCATGATTGCCAAGAACACAGAGCCCTGTTTTACAAAAAACAACAAACAAACCAGGAACCATTTGTGTCAATGGTATGTTGCTTACAGTGTTTTCGAATCTAAAAATCAAAATAAATGAACAAGCAGAACAGAAACAGACTCATAGATACAGAGAGCATTTTGACAGTTGTCAGATGGGGGAATGGGTGAAAAAGGTGAAGGTATTTAGAAGTACAAATTAGTAGTTACAGTGTAGTCATGGGGATGTAAAGTAAAACACAGGGGATATAGTCAATGATCCTATTTAATAAAAGGCTAACAAGCAAATTGTCCCCTTGACCGGGAGTTCGACCAGGAGTTCGACCAGGGGGCAGGACTGGCTGGCAAACTACCCATGGCCCTTCCCCTCAGCCAGCCCCACCCCTAATTGCCCCCCCACCCTGATTGAGGTAGGCCAGCTAGAACCTACCCATGCATGAATTCGTGTACCAGGCCTCTAGTGTTCTAATAACTATGTATGCTGTCAGATGGGTATGAGATTTTTTGGGATGATCATTTAGTAAGTTTTATAATGTCTAATAATGGGAGTATATACCTGAAACTAATATAATATTCTATGTAAACTATAATTTAAAAATAAATAATTTTTTAAAAGAAAGAAAAGAAATGGAGTGGGGGAAGAAAGTAGTGGTTTTAGTGCCCTAGGGACTACACTTCCTAAAAATTCCCTATGGAAGATTTTTCTCAGGGTACAGATTTATTGGGTGAGTTAAGCTATCATTGTTTTTAAAGTCACACATAGCACAATGAGCATTGGGAGCACTTCATTTAATGTTCATTCTCTTTCCATTATTTCTTTATCAAACTAATTACATGTCAACACATCTAGGGTAGAAATCTCACTTCCTAAAACTTAGAGTTAAAAGTTAGGACCTTACTATTTGTTTAGCAGCTATACTTTTATAATATGTATGTATGTATGTATATGTATGTGTATATATATATATGAAAGCTAAGTGACCAGAATGACCAGAACAACTGAATGACTAGTCGCTATGACACACACTGCAGCTAGCCAACCTCCTGTGGCCCCTCCCCCCGGACAGCCGGCCCTGATCAGCCTTGATCGGGGCAGGCCAGCTGAACCCCACCCGTGCACAAATTTGTGCACCAGGCCTCTAGTATATATAATAAGAGAATTCTTGGAGGGTAAAACCCAAATGCTCTGTAACAGAGTGAGGGACACTAAGAATAGTCATTGTATTGCAGGATTTTAGAGCTGAAAAGTAATCATCTAACTTAAACTCCTCATCCTGCAGAAAGAGAACTGAAGTCCAGAGAGGTGATGAGTCATCCCCGAAGTCAACCACCAGCAATGGTCCCAAGACAGGGGCCCAATGTGACTGGGCCTGTGCCCTGCTCCCCTCCCTACCACGCTTTCTGGTAGGCTGTGCACATAGACTTAAGTGATCTAAATTATGTCCGAAAGTCTTTCCATTACAAAGTGAATTCATAAATAAAAAATGATACTGAGGCTTTAGAAAAACTATTTTGTTGAACTCCTACACACACACACACACTATAGAAAGCAAATAGCGTCTTCTGCTTTTTATACTCAGGAGTTTACTCTTCTATTTCACAATCCCACAGAACAATTTCTGGCTCCGGGCACATTTGACATAAATCCTGGAGCATGTAATTGACTCGGCATACTGCAGGGATCAGAGAACTCATGAGATAATGGACAGCCAGCCCACTAAGGGCATGTGACTCGTGCATTTAATCTGCTGAGGAGGCTTGTGGCACTGCGCAATCCAGGCTGCTAAATGAGATTCTTCTCCTCTTTCAAAGCCCTGCTCAGTGATGGTCCTTCCTTGACGGTGATTTTTCCAACCACATTGTTATTTCACTATTATCCACTTCATGTCATATTAACATGAAGTGGGAGGTGGGGATGGATCTTTCTTAGTTACACCAAATTTCTTCTTATTTTGTACTTTGGGAAGACAGACTATTTCAGATCAGCATTCATCCACCCGCTAGTAATATACTTTAAAGTGACTTGCAGGTTTCTGACTGATATGCCAAGTTGTGCCATGGGAACTCAGATCAATAATAAAAGAGTTCCCATGACTGGGGAACTTTGCTTGTCAAATATGTGTGCTGGGTTGTGTGGTTACAGAAAGTAAGGCATCGTCCCTGAACTCTAGCACACACTCCTCATTGGGAGGGAAGCTGAATAGGCAGTTCTGGTATGACAAGGGAGACACGAAGGTACTAGAGAAGCAGAGGGAGGGTGTCCAAGGCAGCTGGAGAAGTCCTTGAATCCTACCTGGGGGGGGGGGGGGATGTTGGAACTGTTATCTAATAGCTGGGCAGAGAGAAAGGCAGGGGGAACAGCTCATGCAGAGACACCACCTGGATGCTTTTAACCTAGCAGTGGTCGGCAAACTCATTAGTCAACAGAGCCAAATATCAACAGTACAACGATTGAAATTTCTTTTGAGAGCCAAATTTTTTAAACTTAAACTATATAGGTAGGTACATTGTTATTAACTTAATTAGGGTACTCCTAAGGCTTAGGAAGAGCCACACTCAAGGGGCCAAAGAACCACATGTGGCTCGCGAGCCGCAGTTTGCCTACCACTGACTAGGGGATTACAAGTAGATTGAATGGTGCCAGAGGCTGGGTGAGGGCTGGAAGTCCCAGGAAATGAGACATGTCAGGTAAAAAGGGTGAACTACCCCTTTCTCCTCTGTAGTTTTTCTTCCTCAGCGCTCTTAGTTTCCAAATGCCAGAGATCACCCAATATGTATAGTTTGGTTGCTGAATATAGATTCAGAATTTCTAGACATCTGTGCAATTCAGCTCCCATTCATTTAAGCTTTAGCCTCTCTAAGGATTGTGGGCAACTGTGACTGGTTTTCTGAATATGGGCCTCGGGCTAAAAGCTGGGAAATTCTCTTATAGTACAATCAGCTAAGCACAGAAGAGAACAGGAGAAGCATCCTTTTCCCATTAAATGAAGAACTTCGCGGGGGTCTTATCCAATGATTTTTAATAAAAAGTGATTTCCCATATCAAAGAAAGGGGAAAGGAAGAAAAGCTTTATATTTTTAATTGTTATTTCTTAAAACAGCTGAGCAAGTCAACATTATTTATGGGCTCATTTATGTGTTTTGTTTTTGGAACTCAAAATTCCAAAAAATAGAGCCTGTGTTAAACAGTTAAATGGGGAGAGAATTAAGTGAATAGTTTTCTGAGACTACTGGAATTTTTATATCCTTGGCTAGGACCTGTCTGAAATGAACAGAAAATCCGGATGTCCGTTCTTTCTTTCTTTCTTTCTTTCTTTCTTTCTTTCTTTCTTTCTTTCTTTCTTTCTTCTTTCTTTCTTTCTTTCTTTCTTTCTTTCTTTCTTTCTTTCCTTTCTTTCTTTCTTTCTTTCTCTCTTCTTTCTCTTTCTTTCTTTCTTTCTTTCTTTCTTTCTTTCTTTCTTTCTTTCTTTCTTTCTTGTAGTAAGTAATAGTCTTAGACCTTCTGAATAGAATATTTCAGTTAGATTAAAATGGATCAAGTCTCTGTATGGCTAATATAGGCCATAGAAAGAATAGATAATACTAGTCATAGGAAGAACAGTGAATTATTTAGGTCGGTGTCTTTGCAGAACATACAACAAAAAATAACACAATATCTTAAAAATCTTTTTTTTTTGCTATGTGATTATGTCTCTTTTCTTTTTTTTCTCCTCCGCTGGGTACTGCTCAGTGCCTAAATCTTGCTTACATTTTAGAGGCAGTAATTAAACCCTGGAAATTTCTGGAGCTGTTCTGCTGCGCTCTGAGTATGCTGTAAATCACCACTCTCGCCCCTGGGGGCTCCTTCCCAGAAGCTGTCAGAGGCAGCAACTCCATGTTTATGGGAGAGTCTCTCGACGCTTTATACTCATTGAGATAAAATTAAGTCAAAGAGCATTCAGTTAAAATGGCAGGGTAATTAAATGAGCTGTTCTCCGTCCCTCCATCTAAATGGCATCAAGACTTTGAACTGGGGCGATGAAAATGTGGGATCGTGTTCTTGCTGAGCAATTCCGGGGGACTGCAGGCATGAGTTTTCTAGCGAGGTCATGGCAGACTGGAGATTTACAATCTCTTCTGTATGTACTCAAGAAATACACATGCGTTTAGAGGTTCCTACTACAACCCCCAAAGTGGGTGGCACTCATGGAGCACCAGAGGGTTAACATGCAGCTCTGATACCTGACTGTAGCTGCAAGGCCGAGAGAGCAGGTGTGGTTTGTGGCCTCTGGGAGTTTATGGATTAATAGGGAAACCAGTTCAACAAACAGGGTACACTGAATAAAAGAGATATGTACAATAGGAGTAACGCTGGATACCTGGCTGTGTTATTAATTAGAAAACATCTGACACTGAAGTTGTGATGGCCAAGAGAGAGCATAGAAACTGTCTAGTCCAGAGGTCTGAGGTTTGCCATTGGGGCTCTGCTAGGAGTTTCCAACCATGTCCCTTCTATGAGGTTGCCAGGAGAGGTTAATGCAGCAGGTGGTAGCAAACCCTTCTCAGAGCACACTGGAACTATTTTATTTTTTTTAATATATTTTATTGATTTTTTACAGAGAGGAAGGGAGAGGGATAGAGAGTTAGAAACATTGATGAGAGAGAAACATCAATCAGCTGCCTCTTGCACACTCCCTACTGGGGTTGTGCCCGCAACCAAGGTACATGCCCTTGACCGGAATCGAACCTGGGACCCTTCAGTCCGCAGGCGGACACTCTATCCACTGAGGCAAACCAGTCAGGGCTGGAACTATTTTATTTTAATCAGTCAGTCCCCATTGTCAGCCCCAATTCCATCCCCACACATCTCTGTATATACCTATGCGGAGATTTCATCCATGTACTTGCCCAGTTGTATTACTCTGTGAGTGCATACATCATCCTCCACTGATAGTTTTGCTGAAACTTAACAGGTGAACTGGCCTCCTTGCTCCTTGCACCTGCACTCACTCTTCTTCCATCAGTTCTCAGTATGAGCCACCCCATCTCTTGCATCCCAACCTTCTGCCTGGAGTCTGACTTCTCCCCCTGAATTATTCTGACCAGCAGCCTCCATGCCCTAAAGTGGCCACATTCAGCATTCTTACCTGGGCCAATTGTTCTGCTTTTCACTGACTTTGTCGTTAAAACATGGTGGTCATTGAAAACCAGTATTTTTTATATTTTACACAGTGTACAGTATAAGAGCATCCTGGGTAGTAGATGTTTACAGAGTTAAATTTAAAAAATTAGTCCCTGATAAATTTCAGAATTGCACTTTTTAGCATATTTCAGAAGTGTGTGCTTTACTATCATTTAATTTGTTTCTTCTATTCTTTTTTATAAGTTTAATTCTGAACAATCAGCCAAAAATTTACCAAAGGCTCCCCTTCCGATTAATTTTCATGTACTTTGCATCCATTTAAGGTGAGTTTCCTGTCTTCATGCATTTTAAGCATTGCAAAGATTGAGAAGCAAGTAGACGTCTATGGGATATCCTGACCGAATCCGCTCTAGTTTGGTTTTTTTCTTATGAAACTACCATCATTCTGCTCTCGATTGGTCTTTGCTTGGTAACTGGGTCTGCATTGATTGGAAGGCACAGGAAGTCTCCTTGGTTAAGTTCAAGTATTGATTTACTATCTGGGGTCTCCCTGATTCCGGTGCTTTTGTAACTGTTGCCTAGAACTACTTTAGAGGGAATATAGGAGAAGCACGTTTACTATCGCCTGGCATTTAATACTTCCCTGAGCTTTCGAAACTTGCTTTGAAAGGACAGCACCACCAGCTTGCCCTGGTCCTGTAAGTGTTGCCTCTGCTACAGTATTTCAGTCTCAGCATCTTGCCTGTCTCCATCGTCCAAAAGCTTGGGCTGACATGCCTTCTCTGTAAAGATGATGTGACTCGTTTTCATTAGAAAATAGGTAGCTGAAAAACAAAGGGTTCCAACTTCATATGAGGAGAAAATAAGAGTTCCACGAAGCTTCGTAGGAAACAGTCATGAGGATGGAATTGGCAACCCCAAGACAAAAATAAACAAAGAAAGCCCACACCAAGTGCCTGATAAACCCAGGTCATGCACACTTGCCGTGCACATGATGATTCTAGAATACTCATGTGAATGAAACAAGATTTAGACATTTCCCTACAGATCTCTAATCAGACTTCCCACATTCATTTTGATGTGAGTTTTCTCTTCTGTGTCCTCCTCTCTCCGTGGGATAAATTGATGACCAGTGAAATTGATAAGGCAAGGTCTTAGGAGACAGGGAGATGAGTAAGCTTTTAGAATAATCAGGAGTTGGCTAAGACCTTGATCTTGCACTGAAAGTTGTTTTGTGAGAACTAATGTTAAACATTGACATTCCAACTGTTCTTTAAAGCTGTAAACCCCCAAAGGGCAGCTCTGTGTGTTGTACTTACTACACCCCTCAAAATCCTGAGCTCTGGGTCTCATACGTAGAGATCACTCACCAAAGCATTGTTGAATAAAGAATGAATTAATATTATCATCACCATCAGTATTGGATATCCATATCATATTTCATAGATAAGTGCAAGACACGATCTTATTAAGATAACATCAAGATTGTAAAAATTTTTCTGACAGAGCTACATTTTTCTATATCTTTAGGACCGAGATTACTATGTATAGTAATAAGCTGAAAGCAGATTAGAAAAATTCTCTGACATAAAGAAGTGTTAGCATTACAGCAAAAATGCAGGGTGTTCAGGAAAGTGCACAGACATTTTAAAAGATGTATGCCATTGGTTGCCAGAGCATTTTTATGATATTTCCTGATGGCACTTTATGCAAAAACTGAACTTTAAAGGAATTTTATAATTCACTGTAAACTTAATTTTGTGCATCTTTATTAACTGAGAAGTATGCAACTGTGATAACATAGCTTGCAAACAGTAGCTATTGAGGGATTATACCAACTCTATTGTATTATGCAGTTGTTCTTTTGCATATTTCATTTCCTCAAGGGAAAAATATTGTAATTTGTAATTTCCATATTACCAGATTATCATGCACTCTCCCTTGATTACTCTTTCTTTTGCTTGGAATTTGTCAATTTCTGCACAATTTAATAAGACAATTTGACTTTCCAAACACCAGGAAAATCTTGGAGGGCTGCATTTCAATGGAAAATGGAAAAGCCTACAGTTCTTTCTCGGGATCACAAGCTTAGCATTTCCATTTGTTAAACCACCTTCCCATTCCATCTCCCTCCCCTCCAGTGAAGCTTAACTATTTGATTTCATCTTGCAACAACACAATTTCTAAGGATATGATCTTAATACTATTTTAATGATGAAATAAGAAATGTTGGAAGTGCAGTTATTATAGGTTTGCTATATATTGTGATTGCGTTACAAATGCACACAGACTTACATGGAGAGAAAATGCAGCAACTCTGTCACGAAGATTCAAAAACAATTTCCACAGCATTTAATATACAAACTGTATAAACAGTTTCAAAAATCACCAAGGTGAATAAATTCTCTTTGGCCCTTGCCTGCACATTGTCCACACTTAGCAGTGTTCTCCCAGCTGCTTTGTAGCCCTGAAACCAAGATGGTCTAATACCATTACACTGCTCTCACATCAGCCCACTTAATTGTGCTTTGCTTCATCAAGTTGTTCCTCAAATAGGTTTTGCAATTATCTCATGTTGTGTCAATCATGGAAATCTGTTGGTTTAATTCTATCCAGTCAGCAAGTAGTTATTGAATGCCTACTTGGAGTTGGGTGCTGAAAATACCCTTTTCTGCCATATTCTGAGCTGCTGGCTTGTTGACTCCACTAAAGATTTTTTTTTTCAGGCTCCTTCTTTAAAGTCTCAGTTCTTCAAACCAGAGAGCACAGGTCAATGGGGCTTTTGTTAGCTTTATTTTTTGAACCCATTAGGGTTGGCATTGAGCAATTTTCATGTGTTCATTACTGTCTAGGCACTGTTCAGTTATAGAATATAATAAAAATTATAAATATACTAGAGGCCCGGTGCATGAAAATTCATGCACTGGAGGCGGGGGTCCTTCAGCCTGACCTGCCCCCTCTCACAGACCGGGAGCCCTCAGGGATGGAAGGTGACCCGGCATTCAGGGGAAGGCGACGCCCCCATCACACCTCTGCTGCTGCCACTGGTTACCTGAGCCTCGGGTGGCCCTGGGTGGCTGGGGGGCTGAGGGGACTGGGGGACTCCGGAGGCAGGCATGCCAGCGGGGCTGAGGGGACTGGGCAGCACCATCTTGTGGCTGTGGGCGCTGTCATCTTTGAGGGCGTGGCAGTCAATTAGCATATTCCCTCCTTATTGGCTGTGGGCACCACCATCTTTGTGATGGCATGAGGGTTAATTAGCATATTCCCTCTTTATTAGATAAGATACAAATTTAGAAGCAATCTATTTGATAGACTATATATACCAATAGCACGATTTACTAAAATCCAGTGTTTTAAGAAGCACTTGGAAAACTCAAACATATTCAATTATGCTGGGTGTTGATTAAATGAAATTATAAATTATTTTTGGCAAAACAAATTATCAGTAAAGGTGATCATTGTAAAGTGAAAATGACACCCTACGTTTTTATTAGAATTACTAGTATATTGGGATAGAAGTCAGTAGATAATCCTGTATCTGATTTTCCATTAGAATGTGCATGCCTTCAGGACAAAGATTATGCCTTTTAATGTTTTAACCAAGAGAGCTCACGATATATTGTAAGCAGTTATAATATATTGAATAAATGATTAACATGTAAGTGGGTCTTTTCAATACAGTTGGCCCTTCATATTCATGGGTTTTGCATCTGAGGATTTAACCAATCACAGATAGAAAACAGTATTTTTGCATTTCCAAATGCAGATTCTCAATTGAGGATTAAAAGTACTGTTTTCCATCTGCAGTTGATTGAATCCACAGATGCAAAAGGTGATTGTAGAGTCAAAAGCTATACCAAACTTTAGACTGCAGGGGGGTTGGTGCCCCTGGCCCCTGCATTGTGCAAGGGTCCCCTGTAGTGAGCATGAAGCTAAGCCCCGGGCTCTGGGTGGATGTGGAGGGACACATCTCTCAGACTGCATGCTTTATAGAGTCCTTGTCAGGACCGGATGAGACACTAAGTGTAAAGAACCTAGCACAAGAGACCTCCTCCATAAATGTTAGTCCAATAACCCTCACCCTCCTTTACACCAGTCCTTGCTGCAAATGACTCTATTGGTAGAACATGAGTTAAGCTGTTTTCTTAAGAGATGCTGTTTTTAAGAGCACTGATAAATGTGACTGTTGTAATATTTTTAGGCTAGAAAAGGCCACCTTGTATTGACTTCACCATATGCCTCCCAACAAGGTTGGATCATCCTAAAAATGGGGTAAAACATTGCTCTATAAAAGTGCCCCTCGTCCATAGCGCTTGGAGGAGTGAGAACATTCTGGACATAGAGGGACTCCAGTTCTAATCCTGACTGATACTTAATATTTCTGTTTGTGGAAAGTTCCTTTCTGAAACCTCATTTTCCACAGTTGTAAGAGTAAAAATAGTCCCACCTCAAAGAATTGTGATAATTCAATACTATAATTCATGTAAAGATCTCAGCTCATTTATTTATTCATCAAATACTAATTCAGTAATACTTACTCTGTACCAGATTCTAAAGATAGAGCAGAAGAGAACAAGCAGAAAACTTACCTGTACTCAGGGAGCTTAGATTCTAGTGGAGGAGAGAGAAAATAAATAAGTACAGTTTATAGTGGTAAGAGCTAGGAAGGAAAGCAGAGAAGGGAAAGATGAAAAGTGAGAAAGGAAAATGAAATCAGACAGTGACTATCAAAGACCTGAGGGGGTAATGCCAGGCACAAGTAAATACATATTGATATTTTATTAGTACACATTTTTGTTCCACTGCTCTGGGATTGGATATTGCGGCCAACACATCTTGGAGAAAACTGACATTAGATGATAACTTGGAGCAGTCATACCCTGCTCTTGTGATTAGATGTAATTGTTGTGTTTTTTTATCCTCACCAAGGATATGTTTTTGTTGATTTTTAGAGAGAGGAAGGGGGAGAGAGAGAGAGAGACATTGATTGATTGCCTCCCACACTCACTCTGACTGGGAATAGAACCCACAGGCTTTCTGGTGTATGGAACAATGCTCCAACCTATGGAGCCACCCTGCCAGAGTGACTTAATTGTTTCACATTAATTATTTAATGTGTTACTGGCTGCAGCTACTCCCTCCCCCTCTTTCCTTATGCCCTTCTGATAATCACTTCCGAAGGCTCTTTTCTCAAAAACAACAAAACAAAACAAAACCAGAAAACCCCAAACATTATCCCCTCTGGGATGATCTTGAGCCACCAGAGGACCAACATTTGCTTTTGCATCTTTCGTAGGACCTGTCCCTGTGAACGGACTACCTTGTTTTCACAATTGCTTCTCTTCAGATGCTAAGTGACATAAGAGGGTAGAATGTTCAGAGTGAAACACAGGAGCCCTTTGCTCAAATGTGATTAGTATTGCTAATGGGATTTGCACAGCTTGCTCTGAGGAGAGAATGCTAGTTTGTCATAGAAGAGGACGTTCTAAATGACAGATTCCAGATAGAAATATTCAGCGTCAACATAGTTGGTTACTGAGTTAACACTACACCACTCTCTGAGGGGCTGGGGGCACAGTTGAGTTGGTTGTCTTCAGTGGCCCAGTGGTTAAGACAAGAGCAAGGATTCTCTCCCATCTCTCCCAGCCAAACAAAACCCTGGAATTCCTGAGGCAAGAAATGATTTGATCTGAACTTTCTTTTTGCATCCTTTTCTCTCTTAAAGAAAAAATACTTTCCAAGCTTTTTTTAAAATATATTTTATTGATTTTTTTACAGAAAGGAAGGGAGAGAGATAGAGAGTTAGAAACATCGATGAGAGAGAAACATCGATCAGCTGCCTCCTGCACATCTCCTAATGGGGATGTGCCTGCAACCCAGGTACATGCCCTTGACCGGAATCAAACCTGGGACCTTTCAGTCCTCAGGCTGATGCTCTATCCACTGAGCCAAACCGGTTTCGGCACCAAGCTTTTGATCACATCCCTCCCAGCTTTAGTCAATAACTGCTAACTGTCCACACTGTGGTCCCTTCATGAGGGTGAGATCAAGCTGTGTGTTCTTGGGCAAATCCCTCAACTTGTTAAGGCCTCAGTTGCTTCTTCTATGAAATGGGAATGAGGACTCCTAACCTGATAGGATGTGGGATTCTGTAATTGAGGATTTTGTGACCTGAGGAAAGATTCAGTGACACCAAGAACCAGTTCCCAAAGGGTTTCTTATATTTCTGTAGAGATGATGCTAACACATGGATGAAGAAAATGCGTGATGAAACCAGTTGCTAAGGGATGGGTGATTCTAATAAAATAGTTTAATACTATAGGAAACTCTGGGCAAGGTCTTTAACCTGTCTATCCCCCCACCCCCAACCCCGCTACTCCACTCTAATTTTCCCATGTTGCTTTCACTACTCTGCACTTCAGCAAGGCTCTTTACTGCCCTGGCCTGCGGTTCCTCTGTTCTCTCTAACCCTAACCCTAACCCTAACCCTAACCCTAACCCTAACCTTCAGTGCAGATCCCATCCAAATACATAGAAATCTCCCCAAGAACTCTTGGCAACTTCGCTCTTCCTTTCTTGGTAACTTCCACCCCTTCCCAACCATCATATACTGATTTTTATGGTATTGATTCCTTTGCTCTTATTTAATGGCCTTAATTATGCATCCAGGAAAATATATGATTTAATTTCTATGATTTTGCCTGTTTCTGAATTTTTATAGAAGCAGAACATAAGGAATCTATTATTTGTGTGTAGCTTCTTTCACTCAATATTATTATTCTTTTTTAATCCTCACCTGAGGATAGTTTTTCCATTGCTTTTTTCAGAGAGAGTGGAAGAGAAGAAGAAGGGGGGAGAGAGAGAGAGAAACATCGATGTGAGAGAGACACATTGATTGGTTGCTCCCGCATGCACTCCAACAGGGAGTGGGGCACTAATGGCAACCCAGGTACGTGCTCTTGACCATGAAAGGAACCCAGGACCCTTTGGTGTGTGGGCCGACGCTCTAACCACTGAGAAACACCAGGCAGGGCATAAATATTATTATTTTTAAATATTTATTCATACTTTTGCTTATAGCTGTAGATATAATTGATCCATTTTCCTTATTCTATGGTATTCTTTTGTAGGAATATGCTCCGATTGATTGATCTGGTCTACTAATTAATGATGGGCTAGTTGGGCTATTATGAACAATGCTTCTATGAACATTCATGTATGTGTACACTGGTGTCCACAACCATGCATTTCTGAGGATATATTTCTAACAGAGGCTTATCTTATTCACTCTTTATAACAATCAAATGACATAGGTGCTAGTATCCCAAGTTTGCAAACAATGAAGCAGGAGCACACAGATGTTCAGTCACTTGCCCGAGTTACACAATAGGTATTCAAATAGGCAGCCTGACTCCAGAGACCCCACTCATTGCTCAGGCACTGCCCCTCCACACATGTCCATTCCCCACTACACCGAGTCTCAGAACGAACAATTGTATTGAACGAATCTTTTTATAGCTGGCACTAGCATAGTGCATTGCACAGAGTAGGGTGCTTAACATGCTAATGAGTAAGTGTTGTTTCATACGCATTATAAGAAAATGTAGCAAAGGCTATTTTCCTGTCCTTTAGCCTTAAAGAAAATCCACATTTTAAGGGGAATAGAAACAATACAGAACTAAATTATTTGCTATTTGTAAGCCCCCAAGTGCCATGTTTTTAGAACTTATTACCAGATACGGTGGTCCAGACACCTCAGCTTTAGAAAAAACTAAACATTTTTAAATACCAGAAAAACACTTAAGAAATAAGAGAACAAACAACGCATGCAGTCACGAGCCACAGAATGCTGGAGTCTAAAGTTTATATCTAAATTTTCCAAGGATCTGACCCAAAGTGAAGATCTCTAAAACTTATCGCTCACATTTCTTCTAATTGATTGTAAATTCCTTGAACACAAGCAAGACTCATGTATTATTCTATCTCATTACACCTAATGCATAGTAGATGCTCAATTAATAAGCAAATCCCATCTCCAGCTTACAACATTTCTGTATTGGTACCTTTGTAGAAACTGGCACATCATATCAACTTAGTTTTGAATAGCACTTTAGATTTTGTCCTAATGTATTCACACTCTTTTTGTGGAAGTTTCAAATCTGAGATTTATCTTTTGAAAGTGAACTGTTTAATTTCTTTGAGCCTTAGTGTTGTCTATCAAATGGCATCTAATGCTTAGTCATAGTGAAACTGTAAGGTAATTTATGTAAATTCTCACCACAGAACTTAGCACATCCTAGGTGTAAATCATTATAAGGTTTTATTCCCATTTTACAGGTGAAGAAATGGGGAAGTAGACCGATTAATTTACCTGACGCAAGTCATAAAATTAGGAGCAGAACAAGTCTGAAAACTAGACTTCTATATCCTGATACGCAGCCTCTTCTTTCTCTTGGACTGAAATGATGAAACCAAGCTGTACCTGAGCCAGGGACCCTGGCCCCAAAGCAAACACATGCATGCACAGATACATCCTTACATAGTAGCGTAATAGTGTGAGCACTCTCATTTTGACTTTGAACAGTTATGAGTAAGCCTTCGATTGAGTAAGAATTGACTCTGATGTGTTTTAACTACTGTCAAAATTGATCAAAATTTGACTGTCTCAAAAAAAAAGTGATCACAAATCTCCTTGGTAAATGTCTCACATTTGTGATCGAATGTGGCTGCCTCGCCACTAAGACGTTTGCGGAATGAGCAAGGCAGAGGTCCTGAACTCGTGGTGCGGAATCTAGCTGTAGACATTTGCCTTAGCCATCATCATCTTTAAAATGTTGTAATTTCTTGACAGTATTTAAGAATTTGGAGATCTCACCTAAATATTTAGATTTCCGGTCCCCCTTGGAAAATGAAAAGACGAAGCAATGCTTGGCCCCAGACTTACTGACAGCCACTTGGAGGACAAGCCCTTCTCAGGAAGGTGAGCCCTCTCCTGTTTCCCTCCGCCATCCCCACCAGCTCACTGCACCCATTAATGTTTCCTGGGTGACCCTAGAGGCATTTAAATTTTCAGCCCCACTGTAAGGCCAGTAACAAGGGCTGGGACCTGGTACAGCCATCTGAGAAGGATAAACCTCACTTCTCTGCTAGTTTCAGCCTGAACCCGTGTTGTGCACACATCAGCTCTGTTTTCAGTGCCTGGCCTCCCTCCCTCCTTGGGGGCTTCTGCCCTTGTAAGAGCAGCTAGCATGGTGCTCTTCTTTTTCCTAACGGGCTCAACGAGGTGCATCTGCTTAGCAGGTCTGAAACGTTTTTTGGAGATGAATTAATGTTGTCTTAGGTTTCTCATAAGAAGAATTAGCTTTACATAAGCTTAAGTGTCTCATAAAATGTTTCCATTTCAGTGCATTCATATGGATTATTGGGACGGCACAGATTAGCCTATTTTCATAGTAAGGATGCCCGGTCTGAAGTGAGTCAGTTGAAAGGTTCCACATAGCACAAGTGTCAGTATTTCGACAGTGTGAGCACTTAATCATCTATGCCAACAGAGGGGAGAGAACAGATCACGACTCAAATCCTGGCAGGGATGAGCGTTGTTAGTGTGCTGTATTGGCCAAACAGGCCCATTCTCACACTTACACCACTCCAGCCCCACACCTCTCAGCTAGGGATTTATGACAAGTCAGAGGGGATAATATGCAAAGCAGTTTTTTTCAAACCATGAGGTTTTACCAAGCGTTAAACTATGCAGAAGAGACATTTAGAAATGTCAACTATCTCCGCATTTTGGGAATTGTACCTAAAATGAACCCCATACCAATATGAATTTTCACATGGGCTAGAAATCGTATTTCTAAATAGCCCGAATAATGCAAACGTTAGCCTCATTTTCAGAACATACTCCAATACCACCTGCAGCTTGGAAGAAATTTTCTAAAAGAAAGGTAATATCTGAGACACTGTTAGTCAAGATGGCTCTGTAAGTTTAAACCCAGTCACAACTCTGTTCTAAAACACAGACAATGACAGATAAAATAAGAAAATTGATGAGGTATGGCTGAACTAAAAAATAAGGTGAACACCGCTAGTAACCAGAAAAGGTACAGAAACACAAAGTGGTGAGTAGGCTGCAAACTTGCTGGGTTCTGAAGCAGGATCCAAACATCAGTCATTGGTTGCTCTGTTATTGTGGAGTGAAGTGCTCCATGAGAGATGGGGCGGGAGCTAGGCTGAGAGCTTGAAGCTAAGGTCTGTGGAGGCCTTCTCCAACTGCGAAACAAGGCTGACCCTAGGAGGAACACATAGCTCAAACACGGGAAAGTGAAACAAGCTGACCATTGGCTCAGGGTGTGGATGAGCAATAGCCCCAATATTGCCATGGGCTGGGAATGCTCCCTCCCTAACAATATGAGACCTGGTTCTGTTCGTTGGTCTATGGGATGGATAAAATATGCAAAACCAGTAATTGGATAAGCAGAAGAAGGTAAATAAAGTACATACTTCCCATTCAAAATAAACCAAAATTCCAAAACCATAAAAATAATGTAATGCTAAAAATAAAAGGAGCAAAAGATTCAGGATGGAAATTCCTTTCAGCTGAGTTGACTAGAGATTCTGGATAGAATATTAGCATATACAAATCAATAGAGTTCACAGGAATAGTGAACAAAATATACTAAAAAAAAAGGGTAGCCAAAAATTATAAATTGTATAGGGAATATATTTAACAAAATATGTATAAGGCTTCTATGGAGAAAGATATTACAACTTTATTGAAGGACTTATAAAAGACACAAATAAAGAAAGATAATATCTTCTGGTTCAAAAGGTTCAACAGGATAAAAGAAGTCAATGCTCTCCAAATTTTCCCATAAATTTGATGTATTTCCAATCAATATCCTAATTGAGTTTTCTATGGAATTCAACAAGTTATGCCTAAAATGCATGATGAAGAACAATAGGTCAAAAATAGCCAAGACAATTTTGAAGAAGAATAACATGGGGAGATTTCCCTTTCCAAATATCAAGGATTATTATGAAGCCACTAGAGGCCCAATGCTTGAATTCATGCACCAATAGGGTCCCCTGGCCTGGCCTGTGGGATCAGGCTGAAATTGGCTCTCAGACATCCCCCGAGGGGTCCCGGATTGCAAGAGGGCACAGGCCAGGCCAAGGGACACCACCAGTGCACAATTGGAGAAGGGGAGGGATGTGGGACGTTGGCCAGTCGGGGCGGGAGTGGAGTGGCGGGAGGGCTCCAGGGCCTGTCTGGCCCGTCTTGCTCAGTCCCAATTGGCCAGACCTCAGCAGCAAGCTACCTATCGGTTGGAGAGTCTGCCCCCTTGTGGTCAGTGCACATCATAGCAACTTGTCAACCGGTTGACTGTCTGCCCCCTGGTGGTCAGTGTACGTCATAGTGAGTGGTTGAGAGGCCTTAGCATATCATTAGCATATTATACTTTGATTGGTTGAACAGCTGACCAGACACTTAGCATATCAGGCTTTTATTATATAGGACTAGAGGCCCGGTGCACAAAAATTTGTGCACTCGGGGGGCGGGGGGAGGAGGGGGTCCCCCAGCCCGGCCTGTGCCCTCTCGCAGTCTGGGACCCCTCGGGAGATAACGACCTGCTGGCTTAGGCCTGCTCCCGGGTGGCAGAGGGCAGGCCCAATCCCTAAGTGCAGCCCCTGGTCAGGCTCAGAGCAGGGCCGATTGGGGAGTTGGGGCGCCGCCCCGTCATGCACAGAGCAGGGCGGATCGGGAGGTTGCAATGCCACCCTCAGTCACGCTCAGGGTAGGGCCGATTGGGGGGTTGGGGCACCACCCCCTGTCACAC
>NW_005371693.1:803173-806581 GCF_000412655.1 Myotis brandtii
TGAGAGGCCGGCAAGTGAGGCGGGGAACGTTGGAGTCTGCAGCAAGCAAGCCTCGTGCTCGCTTCAGTGCCTGGCTGCCGGCCGCCATCTTGGCTGACAGTTAATTTGCATATACTCACTGATTAGCCAATGAAAAGGGTAGCGGTCGTACGCCAATTACCATGTTTCTCTTTTATTAGTGTAGATAATACTTAGTGTGGTAATGGTATAGGGAGACAAACAGACCAATGAAACAGACTATGTAGCCAAACACAAACCTACACATATGGGCAAATGTGAAATGTGACACAGGTGGGCTGAATGGCAGGTCACTGGGGAAAGGATAGATTCCTGGCAATCAGAATAGGACAATTTAGTGGTCTCCTGCCATCCATTACCATACTATTTCCATACCCATCCAGTTGGCAGTAAAAACACTGGGGAGGATGTGAAGCAGGGGTGACTCCCATGGCAGGAGTGTAGCACTGAAAATACCGACCAAAAAATAGGTGTCTCCCCAAAAAAATGTATACACACTTCGAACGATTATAAACTCAGTGTTTATTAACATAGAGTTCATTTGAAAAATGTAAAAGAATCTACAGAAATAAATATTTTTTTTGTTAATGCTTATTTCAAACTGATGACCGGTCTGGTCCAGGCACTGCTGATAATGCAAAGCAATAGAATTGCAAACATCAAGAATCATTTTGTTTGTTATTTGCGTGCCTTCAATGTGATTGTTGCTGGTTTTGTACCATAAACTCTATCTTTTATGTATCCACATAAAAAATGTTTGGTGGCACTTTAGGATACATTTTCTTTGTTCATAGTCTGACTTCACCCATTATTTCAAATCAGTTTACCTGAAAAGAAGTGAAAATTAAGTGCTTTACCAGCTGTTAAAGTGTGTATACACTTTTTGGGACATCCTATATATGTACATTCTAGAGAGATTGGAAAAAGTCAAACTGACTAACTTTTTAAAGAAAATATAAGAAATCATCTTATGTTTTCAGAGAAGAATTTTCTTAAACAAGAGAATAAAAGCAATAATCATAAAGATAGAGAATAATATATTGAAATAAATTAAAACCTTTCTGAATTACAAAGGACAAAATAAAGTAACAAATCAAGAACAATGTAGAGCAGCGATTCTCAACCTGTGGGTTGCGACCCCTTTGGGGGTCAAAGGACCCTTTCACAGAAGTCGCCAAGACCATCGGAAAACACATATATAATTACATATTGTTTTTGTGATTAATCACTATGCTTTAATTATGTTCAATTTGTAACAATGAAATTGGGGGTCACCACAACATCAGGAACTGTATTAAAAGGTCGCGGCATTAGGAAGGTTGAGAACCACTGATGTAGAGAAACACATTTGCAACACAAGCAATCAGGATTAATGTTAAGAATTTACCTTTAAAAACCCTTATAAATCAGAAAGAAAAATGGAAAAGAGGGAGAAAGAATGAGGATTCTCCCTCTTCAGATTATGAGCAGGCAATTCACAAAGAAAACATAAATGGCCAATAAGCATGTCAAAAGATGGTAAACTTTACTAATGATTAGAGAAATGTAAATCAAAACTCTGGAGTTACCATTTCCACACTCATCAGACTGACAATAATGAAAAACTCTACCAGTGTGGGCAAGGATGCGGAGCGGGGTCATTCCCACACACGCCTGGCAGGAGTGCAAACTGGAACTGCTGCCTTGGCGCCCCTGGCACAGCCAGGACAGCCCTCCTCAGGGACACTGCTTCCTGTGTGCACAAGAAGAACTAACTGCATGAAAATCTTCACGGCAGCATTCTTTGAAATAGCGGAGAACTTAAAGATCCAACGGTATGAGAATGGACAAGTAAATCATGATGCATTCCATCGAATTTATGCAGCAGTGAAAATAATGAGGAACAAATACTAACATGCAAAAGTCTCATAAAAATAATATTAAGCAAAAAAATAAGCAAATTGCAATATGATGCAAGTAACACAACACCTCACTAATATGTAGAAGACCCATAGAACAGTGTGTACATTATTATGATTATATGATGCCTAGAAATGGAACACACTCTAATCAGAATTGCTGTTACACCTGGGATAAGAGGGGAAGGAAGAAAAATCAGATCATAGATAAAGGGGGTTTCAGTGCTGTCTGTAAGATTTTATAAAATATATAAATCCAAAGTAAATATGGCAAAACAGTATTTTCCAAAGCTGGGTGTAACATGTGTTATGCTGAATTATTTTAAAAATTGTTGAAACATTTAAAATAAAAACATTAGATATATAAAAACATGAACTCCACCCCAGAGAACATTACAAAATAAGTTAGTGAAGAACTTTCACATGGTCTAAACAGCTTGACTTCAATATTGTGTTATAAATATACATGGAAATATGATAAAGTGGTAGTTGGTCATAATGAGTCAATTTAATAACTGCCCTTTCTTTCTCCAAATTGTCTACAATGCACCAACATTATTTCAATAACCAGAAAGAATATTTGAAACTTGAATTTGCAACCCATGCCTTAAATTCTAAGAGGATTCTAAGAGCAGCCCCAATGGCACCAGGCTGGTAGGTCTACAAGGCTCCAGGTGACGGCTGGATTTCACTGGAATATTTCGTCGTTATTATTTGCACATAGTATATGAAGCATAACAATGGCTGCCCCCTTGTCTCAGGCTAGCTCCCTGGAAAACAAGGTTACAAGCTGATTCTTTGGTGGTGGAATCCCAGGCTGAGGGAAGTTAGGCCTGGAAGGGGCAAGTCAATACAAAGCAGTTCATTAGAGAGCTGGCCGTGATCCACAAGAGCACAGGTAGCTGCTCAGACCAGGGAATGTCTCCGGACAGACTGTCCACTCCACCACACGGGGAAAGTCCATCTAGGCGGGATGGCCGAGGAGTTTATTTGCTGGCCACATCCTTGATCCGAGTTTGTCCAGGGGACATGAACTCCCTGGCACCTCCAAGTTCTGTCACCTGAAGCAGCCACATTCCACAGCCCAGCGCTTCATCGGAGTCCAGAAAGGATGGGAGGAATTGAAGCTTTGATGAGCCCAGTGCAATGGCTCTGAGTGCCAGGGTGCTCGTGGCTGCCTCCACGGCAGGTATGAGATGGTGTGCAGGAGCCGGCCCCCACCTTAGGGGAGGCAAGACAGCGGGGGCGGTGGGAGATGAAGCAGCAGCTGCAGTGGCTAAGATATCCACAGAGGAGCTGCACAGCGGGGCGGCCAAGGATGCTGAGCCAATCTGGGTGCGTTCATTGACTGAACACTGAGTCCCTGTGCCACTCAGATGCACTCACACTCTCTGTGACATCCTGTCCTCACACGCCGAGAACAGATGCCCTCACCTTTTTCCCCAAGAGGGAACGGAAGCACAAGTCAAGGTCCCTGCAAACTGTGTTTGCG
>NW_005371693.1:806634-828293 GCF_000412655.1 Myotis brandtii
CATTTCCAACCATCTGACTTCTTCAATATCAGGACAAGGACATTCTGGAATTCCCGACTTGTTCACTGTAAGCCAACATCAGGGAACCATCCCAGGTAATCCGTAGACTGGCTCCAAGTTGTCTGTACAAGAATATTGAATCCCAAGTCATGGGTAAATGCCCAACTTCTCGAACTTCCCACATCGTCTTATATGCTGTCCGTTTGGTCTAAAAGCCTCAGCTACTCCCATGTAAGTTCCCCAGCTTCTGCAGGGGACATTAGCCACATCCTGTAATTCCCTCAGTGTGTGGACTGTCCTCCCAAGATTGGGGTTTGTAATTCCCAGCCCAGGCGGCGCTGAGACTGGACGTTGTGGAAGCAATGAGGGGTGGGGACACACCTTGAGAATAATGCCATTTTGCAAAGCACTTGCATCTGGTGAAGTGGTTCTATGGTGTTCAGGCAAGGAATGTTCTGGAAAAGTGTTTTACTGTTGTTATTTTGCTTTATTTTAGCCTATAAATGTCTTTGTTATCAAAGATCTTCATTACAAATAGAAATACAATAGTCATACGTACTCATGCATATAACCCTTGCCTGATTTGCTTCTAATGTATTTTGAGAAAATGAACAATTTGCTTCCCATTTTTGTCTGTCCTCTGAGGCTTTCTTTTTGTTGTTAAGGTTTTACTAAGAGAAATAGCTTCCGTGATTAAAAATGAAACAAAGATTTCTATATGCAGAACTTGTCAGCAGGGTCAAAGTATATTAAGAGGGTTGAGAGTGTCTGCAGTTGGGAGGAGAAATTGTGCAGGATCCCTCTACCTCCTTTCCCTAAGTGCCTCCTGCCCCCGTTCACCTTCCCGCTGTCTCTAGGCAGTTACCTGAGTCAGTATGGCAGAGGGGGCAGAGTGGACAGGAGCACGACCCGCCTCTGAGAGCCCCGTGACAGGGCAATGACAAAGGGGCCTCTTCCTCTTCCAACGGAGACTCACTCGTGACACTTAAGGGCAATGATAAGTACAAATGTAGTTATTATACTTCTCACAGACATAAAGTAGTACTTGCACTAATGCACCAGGTAATCATAGAGCAACTGCAATCATTGAAAACGGGGAAGCTAGAGGTGAGCATGCAGGATATAGAGTAATGTTTCAATGAGAAGAGCAAACACAGGCTCTTTGAGTAAAATGTTGCAGAGCTGGCAGGTGACCCTGAAGGTTAACATAGGATTTTGAGAGCCATGGTTATTAAAACTCTGTAACATATGTTTTAGCACATAGCAAGAAAAAAAATCAATTCTAACACAAACCTTAAAAATAATTAATAACCTTCAACGCAAAGACACAAACACCACCATAGAATTTATTTTTACTTTATTAACAATGTGGCTTACATTTTTTCAAGTAAAAAGGGCTTTTTTTCATTGAGAATAAAAATTAAAATATAACTCTGATATAGATTTTCATTTATTTACATGAAAACATATATACAGAATACAATCTTACAACAAACCAACAACATGCTCTTTTGTCCTGCAAATCTCAAAAGCAAAAACCCCCAATTTTCCCTTTTATGCACTGAAACATACACAAGATAGATGACTCAAATTTCAACACAAACTCTTCAAACTGGAATGCAAAACAGGAAAAGGGCTTTCAACATTCACGACTAGGGACAGTTTACGCTTCCAGATATCATGCTAGCTTCCATTTTGAACGACAAATGAGATCATTATTTTTTCTGCCACTTAAAAAATGTTGCCTCCAATTTCCCAACATAAGGTGATTTTCAGCCTGCCCCCAAACTTTCCTTTTTCCTCAGTGCTGCTCTTTGGCGCATAGGAAGCACCACTTGCTTGGTTATGTGACAAGACTACGTATTTACCGGTACCAAATCCTGGCCATTTAAAACAAAAGCAGTAAGATGGAGAGTCTGCAGCTCAGGACACTGTTACTATTTATCATCTAAACTAGAGGTGCTTTTAACCAAACCCCAGGTGTCAGCAATTACAATTTTTACATAAACGAAGTGGGAGAAAATAACCCAATTCGATTTTATCACATCATGTTTTGGATACCTGTAAACCAACTTTAGTGATAAAAGCTACAAAAATCAATGAACTTAAAGATTCAACCAAGTTAAAGGGATTCTAGAAATCCCTTAAAAAGAAAAGGACAGTGAATAAATAAGAGAATCATTAAATTGTAACAGTTGCTAGTTAGTTATTGCACCAAAGAGACAGGGGCAGGATGCATCTCTCCCCAATGAGTTCATCCTTAAAAACAACAGATACCTTCAGTTACTATTTTTCCCTTCAAATCATTGCACACGTGATCACAGCTTTCTAAAGACAGAACAGAGGACTTGGAACCTAGGTTTACCAACTTAACCAAAAAAAGCAACAACGATGTTCAAACCACAACAAAGATTTTAACACTCCTGTTTTTATAGTTCTATATACAGAAATAAATATAAATGGGTGTTCTACAAAAGAAGTATGAAAACACCTAGTACTCCCCAAACCAAGGGAGAACAGCTCTGAGAAAGGGGTGTCTGGTATGAGATAAAAGGAAAAGCTCAGCACTTGCCTGATACAACACTCAAAATCCTAGGAGACAAATTAGGAAACGGAGACCAGTCTTCAAAGGCTGATCAACATCAACCTGCTGGAGATTGTAGTCAGGGTCAGAGGGGGCAGTGTTCAACGTCTGAGTCGCTTTAATTTATCGAGAAACAAATCAAAGCAAACACAGGAAATCATCTTTCAAATATGATCAAATAAGGTAAAGCAACCTAACCAATAGCTGTCCTGCTCAACCACCGTGAGTCAAACTTTGATCAAATGAACCTAATTTTAAAAGGAATGGATGAGTTCTTCAAGCTACACAACTCCATGGTGAAGGAAACTGGTCTTTGCCTGTTTTTTTTGTTGTTGTTTTTGTTTGTTTGTTTTTTGAAAAGCACAGTAAGTTCTGTTATGCCAGTCATACCCTGCTCTCGTTAGGTTTTTATGCCTATATTTTTGTGGAGAGTATTTTCCCAACACAGTACAAATGAAGCCAAGAAGTTAGAGGCTGAAACAAGCTCCCTTTGATTTCGAGTGGGATCGAGTGATGATGGACCTTTACCATTAAAGATGAGGTGGCATTTCTGCTTCTCAAGGTATACACCTGCCCAGATTGGCAGTGTCTGCTGGCCCAGGGGACGGGAAACACGCGCCCCAGCCATTCCAAGAGGTAATGAGCGGCATGGTATGTGCGGGGTCCGGAGACACAGAGGACAGGACTTTGGTCCCTCAGAGAGACAGAGGCGAGATCACAGTATCTGGAATGGACAAGGGAGGGGCATCGCTTGTAGGAGCGTTTTGACTTAGGGGCTGTGGTGGTATTTGGGGGAGGAAGCGGTAACAGGTGTAACATCAGTATTTCCTGCCCTAAGAGACACAGTTAACAGCACAGTAAAATGCTCCTGGCAGTTGGCCCTATTTCTAAGACAGAAGCTGGTGAGAGGTGGCTCGTATAGAGAAACGAACACCACCTTACGGTTCTGTAGCCCCGTTGCTACTGGCATGAAGTTATACCCACCACCACGGAAATTCCCAGAGAACCCAAGTTCAGGAGGACATAACAACACTTGGAGCAAAAGCATCTTCTTGATCCTAAAACATTATCTTGGCTCCCAGAAGGGCCAGGAGATGGCATGAGATCACTTCAGGATGATCACTCAGGGCTGGCCTTCTGCCTGTGGTGGCAGGCGTGTCCTCCTCACACACAGAGCAGAGCACAGAGGGAGACAGGAAGAGGAGAGTCTTGGGCGCCTGGCCCTGCGGGGAGCAGGAAGCGCCCCCAGCAGTGGTGGCCAGCTCTTGTCCAGGCTGCCCGGCGGGAGCCTTCCAGCTCCTCTGGGTGGGCGGCTCCAGATACTCCCCCAGGAAATCTGCTTCAGTGCTGCGCCTCCTCCTGTGTGTCATCTCTGAGAGGGCATGAGAAGGTGACGTCCGTGCTGCAAGCACCTTGCTCGGTTTCAGCTGCCACATTCCTTCCTTCCAGTTTCAAATGCAACAGAAAGTGCTGAGCTTGGAAAGGCCACAGTGAGAGATCATAAATGAGTCAGCACAGGGAGAATGCCAAGATCTTGAAATGGATACCCTTCCCAATTGTTGGACAGAGTTTAACTCCATAAGACCGAGCATTTAAGGCCAAAAGCACTCGGCTGAGAAGGCAGGGGCGGGACACGGAGAGGGGGTCGGAACTTTCGCTTAGAAGAGAGAATGGACTGCAAGCCAAGCAAGAATCACCGCGGACACTTCCATCCTCACAACGGTGCTTAAGACAGGGGTCCTTCCGTCAGTGGTCCCCAGGCAAATGCATCTGCCACATGTTTGAACTGGACTGTAGAAATCAGCTACAGGGAGATGAAAAATGTCTCAACTGCAAAATATTTGTTTTCCATTTTCATCTGGAACAGTGGCAGAATGTTAGTACAGTTTAGCATTAGTAATCAAACGTTCCCAAATCTGACAATCCCGCCTTAAAATGTAGCAGAAGTATGAGCAGCTAATAAGCCCCCCAACTCCCAGGCCCCTGCCATGGTATTCGTGGAATTGTTGAGACTCTGATCAAAGCAAAAAGATCAAGGTGATTACAGTGAAAAAGTAACTGAAGGTGTGCAGCCTCTGCCTTTGGTGTTCACTCCTGCACAACGTGAAGTTTAAAAAGGTATTTGGGCAACTACCGTAACAGAATAGAATAGTCCATCTGAGTTTGAATATATACATATTGGATCACTCAGGGGCATACACACATGAAGTGTTTGGTACAAACAACCAGCCATTCTCAGAGTCGAAGATCTTTCTTTACCAATTTAATAAACATTGCCCAAGAAATGTCCTAAGAATCTAAAGCCAGAGTGAGCTGCAGGATTGACAGAGTTAAAAGCTATGGGGAACCCCTTTTCCCCATTTACTCTAGTTCTCATTTTGGCCAACCTGGACTCTTCTCTTAGCAGGGGCAGAATGGAGACAGGAGAACGTGTGCTCACTGCTCCAGTCCTAAGTGTCCCAACCTGTCACTTGGCAGGAATGAGGTGCAGAGTGATCACCACCCAAGAGCACAGTTAGTAATTAGCCACGCCAGGTAAAGACCAGGCCTGACTCAGGTCCAGTGCTCGCTCCGCCGCAGGCGTTGGCCTATTGTAAACGAGTGGCCAGGGCCGAGCCCTGAGAATGGCCTTCAAAGAGAATCTGCTCAGGGCATGTAGCTGGTGTATAAAAAGCTCCTCTCAAATCTCTTCCCACTCCTGCTCTCCGAAATTAATCTTTTCCTTCAATAAACAACTCACCATTTCCCAAGAGACTAAAGGAGTCCCTCCCAGATATAGTCACACTTCCATTAGAACATGAGAGAGATCTGAGATCCCATAAAAGAACCTGCAAGTAGAGGTGTCCATTACTCATGGAAAATGGTCTCATTGCCATGACACATCGCCTTCCTTCACCCCCCGAACTTCCTAAAAGGCACCTCTGACGGGCGACGCAGGTTTAGCCCATCTCTTTATAGCTATGTCCTGAAACATTGCCTACAGCTGTGTTCGAGAAATTAGTTGCCACCAAGATCCAACTGTGGTGACAGTCACATGTGTATCGGTACAGAAAAGCATCTATGAATGTGCCTGAGAATGAGTAGAGCAAAAAATACCAGCCAGGCAGCCTCCTCGGTCACATTGAAATGACATCAACTGCACCATCAGGTGTTTTCAAAGAAACATGGGCCCTGGTTTAGGACCTTGTTCGAAGGCAGCTGCCTGCTTTGGGGTGGGAGAAAGGCGAGATGTGGCCATACAAAGAAGCTCTTCATATCCCGCAGGGTCTGACACAGAACTTTAATGTACACCTTCCAGCGGCCACTGCCGTGGTCCTGGTGTGTGCTGTGAACACATGGAACTATGAAACAGGCTGGGGGGTGAAGGAGGTCCTTCGTGCTTCACGATTCCCGGTGACTGCATGAACCATCTCACGTATCCAGGGAAAAATAAAAGTTCCAGTCCTGGACCCCATCCCGAGACACCGTATCACCAAGACAACGGGCCACCTCCCCAGAGGGTGGAGTCAGTTGGCATACTGGGCGTAGAAAGCCACTTTAACTCTCTCGATCTGATGGCACAACTTGATGGCGGGCCCCAGCTTCAGCTCCATGCACTCCTGCACGGTAGGGAGAGTCAGCAGCAGCAGCGCCTGACCGTCAATGTCCTGTTGGAAAATAAAGCCGGTTAGAGCCCAGACAGTGAGCACCGAGGGGACGCCTTGGTCCCAGCAGCCTTCACCCCAGGGTCCAGGGTGGGAGGGGCTGCTCTCCTTTTCTCTCTTTCTGGAGAGCGAGGGCAGAGAGAGCAACTTGGCTGGATGGCTGTCTCATCTCTTGGTTAACACATCCTTTTGCTAAAAGATAATCTGGCTATTCTGAAAGTCACATCTAGGCGGGTGGGGATGAAGCGCTGTAACAGGTGAGCTGCTGCAGGAATTCTTCCTCCCAAGCTCACTGCCCCTTGTCGGGGGAGCACGCCGCACCCCCAGGCCCCATCTGTCCTATGCTCTGCTGTGATGTAATCTGAGCACTAGAAAATGGTTCTGTACTAAAGGAAAAAGCTCTTCACTAAAAGAAAAGGTCTTCCATTTCACCATCAGAATGGTGAGAAGATGCTAGAAAAATATACCAGCTACACAGCACAATTTTCCATTCAGGAAAACACAGGTGTTCAGACACACACACACACACACGCACACACCTACATCCACATACCTACATCACCCAGAAGGAAGGGCTACCTGTATTTTTATCTTAATTAGTCCTTCTCCGCCTACACACAGGGGCCCCACAGTGATGATATTCATTAAATGTCGGTAATACTGTACCGGCTGCAGAAGGAAGGCTCACTGCAAAGCTTTAGGATCACTCCACGGGATATTCCGGCCCCTTACCCCCGATTGGTTCTATAGTAATTGGGTTCATTTATGTAGATGTTGTTTGACTGAGTAACTGAGTGTAACTACCATCCCTCGTTCCATTCACCGGGACACTCTTAATACTCCAGAGGGAATACTGAGGCTCCAGGAGATGGTGGGCCCAAGGTCACGACAAAGGTCAGGGATGGAATGAGAGCATAAACCGACACTTAGCACACCAGACTTTCTGCCACAAGGGGAGCCATAATGTGCCCAGGGCTGCCATAGCCACGGAGACTTAACTGTCATGCAACTGCAAGCGTGAACTCAGACATCACCTGTCAGTGAATGTCACATAGGTGCTCATTTCTTAAACTAGTGGTTTATTTAGCGGTCTTGAAAATATCTACAACAAAAAACCAAACTGAGTATGAATGTTAGCCTTAGGAAGACTAATGTTATAAAACTATATGCAGGAGGCTTAACCATTAGCTTCAATGAAATTGACAGAACAGGATAGAATAGACCTGAACTTATTTTAGAAAATGGAAGCTTTTCTTAAAGATGGAAATTGATGCCAAAAAGCTACCTAGTTAGAGACAGCATTGGAACTAGAATCATGCTTTTGTGGTGTTAAACTTTGGGAGGAAAAGTTATAGCTCAGCTGTTAACATCCACACTTAGTCATGATGGCCATCCTTTGGCACAGAAAAACAATTACAATTGAAAATCAGCCCTAACATGTAACTATAACTCTCTGTAGACAATTTCAGTGATGGTGGCTGCCACAGGCATGTAACACAGGTAAGTAGAGGATGTCATTCACTCAACAAACATTTACTGAGAATCTACTAAGTGTGAGGCACACTCTGATAATCTCTGGGGGTATCACACTGATTGGCCGCCCCCTTCCAGGAGACTCTACGCATCTCAAGGGAGGCAGACAAACAGGCCATTATGATGTACAAAGATTAATGTATGGGCACAGAGCTACAGGTTCAAACTGAATGGACAACGGAACTGATCTTACAGGAGTCAGGAAGGCTACAGAGAGTAGGTGATACCTAAGCTGGAACCTAAGGGAACAATGGGAATTATTAAGGAATCAAGGAATTAGTAAGATAATAATTCCCTCACTGAGAAACAGGGAAATACAAATTAGGCCCACAATACAATTTAATTTTATAGCCACAAAAAACAAGGTCTAACAGTACTAAGTGTTGACACAGAAGTGTACTGGAAAGGGGACCCCCTACACTACTAGCAGAAAGGCACACTGTGTATAAGAAAAAAATCAACTAAGAGCACAGGAAACACAAAATTCAAAATAGCATTTATGGCCAGTGGAAATCAAGGAGACTGTGCCTGAAGTTTCTAAGAGGTCTCCGTTTTGAGGCCACCATTGGGGGTGGGGTAGTGGGGAAAGTCCATTCCCTGTGGCCTGAATTTCAAATGTGGGAAACCTGGATGGTTGGAATCAAGTGCACATCTTTGAACTTCCCTCTTCGGAGCAGTTAAACGCTTCTCGTGGGTCTTGCGGTGCCCACATGGCAGCCCCTGCACATATGTGACTATCAGAACTGGGAGAAACCCAGCTGAACGTCGTCTGCAGAGACGTTCCTATTCGCAGGGAGATGAAGATTATGGGGTGGGGGTGGATTAAGGCTAAACCATCTGATTCATTACAGCGATCCTGCACACCAGCTTTTTATCTGGGCCAAACTGACAACAACTGGGCCGATACCTCAAGTGGGAGGAGTGGTTAAAGCGCAGGCTGCCTGCACTGAGCCCCCTCAGGGCCTCTTCTGTCCTCTGGGTTCTCACCTCATTCGCCATCTTCCATGATGATGTAAAACAGAACTCTAGGATGTTCTTATTTTGAGAAGAATGTGCTACCAAGAATAAAATCAGACCTCTGATTTCCAAACACCAAAGTGTCGTGCTGCCTGTTGAAAGCACTAGATTTAGGGACCTGACCATCGGGTTGTCACTGGTACGGGAGAGCAATGGTGGCGGCCACTGTGATCCAATGTGGTTGGCCAACATGTCTATCTCATGCTGCAGGCTGCGCATCACCCACATCCACTGCAGGGTCCCCACAGAGGAGAGGGCGGGGGAGGGAGGGTAATAGAGTATGAGAATGAGTAGAGCAAAAAATTGAAAAGACATCAATTTTTTGTCTTTTGGAGGCAAAGCTGGCAAAACACACAAGACCCTGCAAGGAGTCAAGGAATGCGGGAGGAACCCCACCTGGCAGTTCCTCTCACATGCAGCTGTTGTTCTGGTTTGAAAAAAGGTTTTTTCTTTCCACTGATTTTGTAGTAACAGACCTCACAGTTAATTTAATTTTTACAAATGCGCTTTCATATAATTCAGAACTGCTGGCAAATCACTTGTCATGTTCAACACAGAATTAGCACAAATGGACTACTAATTTTTAGAAAATGAAATGTAATAGAATTCACAACGTGAAAGTTATGCTTAGCATATGACAAAATTAACTTTATTTTTGTTTGATACAGAGGTCAGTATAGGACATGGCAGTTTCTTAATGGGAACATTCAAGTCTATTGAAGTAGAAAGAGGAGGGAATAGTCTAAAAGTGAACCTGTAAATTATCCTGAAAATTTTTTATTAAAATAAATCACTAATTTGGTTCTTTGATTATTTTATGTCTCTCATTCATAAAAGGTGAATGAGTAGGCAAAACTATTTTGAGAGTTTAGTGTTTGTTTAGTTATATATGTATAGGGTTTTACTGGTTAATATACATTGTACAGCATGAAATTACAGAGTATAGATTTTTTAAGCAGTTGCCATAATGTTTCAAAATTATAAGGCATATATTCCAGTAATGGGAAGTTTATAATTTCTATAAATACTCCTGGTGATTACGATAGTCTCTGAATTTACAACATCCAGAGGAGCGAGCTCGCATAGCGATTACCATTCCATGCCCTGCGATTTTTTTCACATGCTGGTGAATAAAGACCCTGGGCTCCTTCCAATTCATCTAAAAATTCACATGGCACCTGGAGTGTCCCACTGGAGACCTCACCAATCACAGCCGTGACCTTTGGGCTCAAAGATGATAGAACAAATTAGTAAAAATTAGTCATCAAAAATCTGATTGAACAAGAAAGGACTCAAGTGCCCCTGTGCTTCAGATAGCACAGGGGGGTAACAGCCTTCTATCGCGACAGGCAAAATAGCCTATAGTGAAATTTAACATTAACAGCAATGAGGCTATTATCAATTAAAATCCACCTATTTTTCTCTCTACACGAGAAATAAGTAGGTATGCAGGATCAAGCTTTCAACTGGTGTGAGAAGAGCAACTGAAGGGAGGGTCCTGCCCATTGCTTGGCTCTAGAAGTGGCAACCTGCTGGGAATACTTCACGTCTTAGAAGCCTTAGCCTGGGAAGGCGTGGAACTTTCTGAGATGCTGTTATAAACAGGCCTTAGAAGCACTAAAGTAAAAAAGACTCAGCATACGTAGCACTTGAGCCTTTTTCCCAAATCAGCTTTGTTTTCACTTGCTTATTCCTAGAAACTTGTAAAAGGAATCAACGCATGAGCCTGTTAACCTTTCACAGTGCAAATGGTCTCGAGCTCCACGGATAACCTGGCATCCGGCGGGGAGGCTCCGCCCTCTGTCCCGTGTTAGGACCAATTGAAAAACATTTATCAGTTAAAGTCTGGAGAGACATATTTTCATTTATGAGTTACAGTCATCTCATCTGCTAAATTTGGGGCTAAAATAAAACAAAAAGAAGACTTTAGACTAACAGAGAATGCTACCTTACCCATCTGCCTTTTGACTATTGAGGCTCCATCAGTGTATGTGGAGGGTACACATATGAATGAGTAGATATGTATTACAGCATCATGTTTTATACCTGCACTTGTCATGCATTCAAATGCAACGCTTTTAGCAAGATTTCAAAGTTCTGCTGTATTTTCACTCTCAAGACAGAGACATAGCTGATCAGCATGTCCCAAGTCACATAAGTCCTCACATTTCTTGTAATTCTCTCTTTTCCGTTTGTTTTAATGAAGAGACATGTTCATTACCCAGGTTCCTTGTGTCTAAGGAAGCTTTTTCCTCCCTGTCTGCTTTTAAGTGTCACCCAGAGAGGAAATGCAGTCAGATAGCCAGGAGGCAACCTTGCCCTCTCACCACCGATCATTCATTCATTCATTCATTCAGGGTGCACTTATGGTTGTCTATACAAGATTCTCGTGGTCAATCAGAGGCCTTTGAACATTAAAGCACTGCTCTCCCCTGGGAGGAGCTGGGAACCACAGTTATTTGCTTTACACAATTCATTACCGCATTATGGTGAACTTGGGGGGAAAGCTGAGAAATTCACTGGGAGCATGGGAAATCAGAGGCCTTTCTTTTTTCTTCCTTATTTATTGCTTGAATTGCCCCTTTTCTAGACTATTGGTTTGTGTGATCTAAAAAAAGACTGGATAGACATATTTTTAATTTATTTTATGGGAAACTTTAAGAAAAATAGACAGGGTCTTGAGAGACAGATATTTACATTGTGACACAATGCAAGACATTTTAGCAAATTAAACAAACCCAGCAGAGTACGCACCACAGGCTTAAACGTGAACTTTTTATATGAGGCCAGTGAGAAGTCTGCAAGGTGGCATGGGTTTAGAGAGTACCAATTTGTTTGCATATTAATTTGAGGGAAAATATAAATAAAAACCATCCTTTCCTATGGCTCATCATGGCATATCTTACATTTTAACGCGTTACAGTCACCTCATCTGCTAAATTTAAAATTCCTGTAAGGTATAGATTGCATCAATTGCTTGTGTATTTATCCATCATTAGCACAATACCCACCTAACATACTGGTACCATGGGCTTTAAAATACTTTCCCAAGCCAAAGGGAAGCAAGAAAGAAAACAGTGTTGAAAGCAGCATGAAGAAAAACAAAATGTATAGGAAATGACTTCTGGGAAAATTGACTTGGCATATTTTCCCTATTTCTCCCACTAAACATAACGAAAAGCCCTGGATGTTATAAATAAACAAACTTAAGGGGAATTTGAAGGTGGAGAGAGGCAGACCAGCTGGGACTGTGGGACCCAAGATAGGACATGGTGGTGAGTGCTCTGGGCTTTATTTGTTTGGCTCCTATACCCAAGGCTTATTGCTCAAAAAGCTGGGAACCCAGAAATGCCAATGGGCAAAATGACCAGAGGCCCAACAGAGACCTGCTCCCTCTAGCCAGAGGACTGGGGAAGGGGTAGTCTAGGGAGACAAAGCCTTTCAGGCAACAACTGCTCCCCTGCAGGACAAAGCAGCCCAGCCACCATCACCAGCAGAGGTGGCACCAGGTCCCCAGAAGTGGGGTACCTAAGGAGGTCAAGTGGAGAGCTGAGACTCCCATCTCCACTTGGCCACAAAGAGTCCTCCAAGGAGGTATTGGTGAAGACCATATGTGGATCTCAGACTTCTGCCTGCCCCCCACACAGAAGTAATGAAGAAGTGCCCCCTCTCCTACCAAAGCTGTGTCTCAGGAAGCCAGTTAAAACAGAGAGTTTAAATGAGACCCAGAGTCTCATGATAAAAACAGCAAATACACCACAGAACCACCGTACCTGTTCCTGAAAAATTTTGGCCAAGGGGGCGCAGTCTGTCAGTTTAATGAACCTCACCACGTCAGTCACTGTCCACTCTAACGGGTTGCTCTCCAGAATGAGCCTCTCCTCCTCCTCTTGCTTTGTTTCCTGCAGAGACGAGGGAAGCAGGAGGTCATCTTATCACAGCATGGTGGTTGGGGTCCCTTCTAACCCTTCCTGGACCCTGAGGGGACTCCCCCTAAAGTCTCTTGTAACTTTCAGGACAAGCCACAAAGACTTTCTAGGGACCTTCTTAGCAACTTAGCTGGGTTGTGACTGCCTCCAATGATGTGTGTGCCTCTAGAGGGAAAATATCTTTTAAAGGCAGTGATAGTAGCTGTTGAATCCCAAATTCAGGAAAACTTTGGGCAGCTGATTGAATAGGAGAAATGAATGATAAGGGGCATCTGCAAATGTACACAAGACAGTGAGCTATTCCCCCATTTGCTTGGGGGACAATGGTGTCAGTGACCTGTTGGCTGATCATCTGGCACCCGTGGGCTTAGGGGAGACCCGCCCGGCTGACTTACTATTTTATGGCAACACAGAGTACTCTATAAAGCAGTGACGGCGAACCTTTTGAGCTCTGCGTGTCATTTTGAAAAACCCTAACTTAACTCTGGTGCCGTGTCACATATAGAAATTTTTTGATATTTGCAACCATAGTAAAACAAATATTTATATTTTTGATATTTATTTTATATATTTAAATGCCATTAAACAAAGAAAAATCTACCAAAAAAGTGAGTTCGCGTGTCACCTCTGACATGCGTGTCATAGGTTCGCCATCACTGCTATAAAGGGAAAGTCTAGTGTTCAATGGGACCTTGAGGACTTCCGTCTGTGCTCCTGAAAGAATTCTTGGTGGTTTTAAAGCCTTCCTTCAGAACTCCAATCTGATGTTCACTGACCCACTTGGTCAAGATATGAAATCACCAAGCCTTTTGCCCTTGACTTAGAATTAGGCTGGAGCAGTGCTGGTGTCTTTAGTATTTTAAACAGGTGTCCCAAAGTCTAGGCCAGGAACTATAATGCATTTTCTTCTTCAACACTCTGCCCAGGCAAGCCAGTTCCAGGGCCCATGTGCTTTACCTGTGCCGTGTCCTTGTCCTGGCCGGCTGCCGGGCCCTTGTCGCCGCCCTCGGCACAAGAGGCGGCCTGCACTTTTCGGCCCCGTCTCGTCCTTTCCACGGGCAGCCGGCGCTCTGGCTCGGAGCTGCTCCTCAGGGTGACGGCCCTTCGGGGCCTGGCCGAGGGGACCTCGGCCGAAGAGGTGTCTGTCTGGTCGTCCCGCAGCTCAGAGCCGGTTTCCTCGCTCCCTGTGTCATCGTCCACGGCATCCACATCCTCCTCCTCGCTTTCCTGGGAAGGAGGGAAACACGGGAATGGAGTTACATGAGAGGAGCCTTCGTGAACATGCGAGGCTGGGCTCTAACCCGAGCTCTTTCCCGTCCAGGTGGCTCCGTGCAAAGCACCTGGCGAAGCCTCTGAGGACTGATCTGCAGGTCCCAACAGGGTCCCAGCGGCTGCCCTTCCCCAGCTGGAGCAGCTGACAGCCTAAATCTGTTCTCAGCAAATGAAGAGGAGGGTGCTGGTATCTCCTGTTTCCAGCCATCCGGATCAGACTTCCACTGCGGCCATCGACTTGCCCGCCAGGCCCTGCGTCCCCGTGCAGGGCTGGGAGGTGCTCCGGGTGAACATACCTCCCCCGAGCCTGCCGCAAAGTCCACGGTAGAAGACCTCCGTTTCTTCTGCACAAAAATGGATTTTCGCCGTTTCCGACGCCTGGCTGGCTTAGGGTGTCCACTTTCAATGCTGCTTTCCCCAATTGGGGGCTTAATGATCTTCTTTCTCTTTCCATAATAATAGGCTACAAGGAGAGAGAAAAGACAGAGAATTTAAAGTTTTTTTTAAAGGTTACACACATGTTCATACATGGACATAGAGTACAGGGGCAAGAAGTGGGGCGGGGAGAGGATTCCTACGATTCGTCCATGAGTGACCGTGTATGCAGAATGAAATGGGGAGATATGTATCACATAGGAAATTCACACTCTGAATAGTGTTTCAAGCATGTTCAGGTTCCTGACACACGAGTTGACAAATCCCATCTGGGCGGGGGCCCGCAGAGCACCGACCGTGCTTGTGGGTCCTGGTGACACCCTAGCAATGGGCTGGAACCTGGGCCGGCAGAACAAACTCCCAGGTCACTGTGACGAGGGTGAGACACCCCTTGGATTAGACATAACTGAGGGAGACACAGAAGGAGCAGAAGCCAGGATCAGAGCGTTCTCAGAGCTGGCACTGTCCGCGGTGTAGAGTGAGACCAGAGCAGAGGCAGGACAGGGCCCAGGGAGCAACTCCAGAAGGCAGAGGTCACCAACTGACCGGGAGATGGAAGAGGCAAGTGCCGAGGGAGGGGACATCTGAAGAGGACATCCGGCATGGGCCAGGGTAGCAACTCTCCCAGGCCGGGTGGAGAAGCAGAGTCAGGAGCAGAGAAAGCGAAGAGTGCTCTGCACCCTCCAACTATTCCACTCAAGAGTCTGAAGAAAGTAGCATCAACAGGGGAAAAACATATTGTGACAAGTACATTGCCTGTGTAAAAAAGGGTGATGAAAGACTCGTTCTAATTGCTCAGTTAAAAACCAAGAAGTAGTTCTGGTGACTAGCCATTACCAATAACGTGTTTTATTGTGCCCTTCTTTCAGCCATACAGTTTTCCGAATCAACCAATGCCCTAACGTGCATGACAGTGTATACACCCTTGACTCTTCATCACCAATGCCAAGCAGTGACATGCATCCTGATTTTAATCACCCACCCCCTCCTTAGACCAAGCTGGAGAACACAGAACCATTGGCCACAGCAGATCATAGAGAATTCTTCCATAGCAGTTCCTATGAAAAATAATTCAAAAAGTTATTTACTAGTAAGCCCAACTGGTGTGACTCAATGGTTGAGTGCTGACCTATGAACAAGGAGATCATGGTTCAATTCCAAGTCAGGGCACATCCCCAGTGTGGGGTGTGCAGGAGGCAGCCGATCAATGATTCTCTCTCATCGTTGATGTTTCTATCTCTCTCTCCTTCCCCCTTCCTCTCTGAAATTAGTAAAAATATATGTTTTTTAAAAAGGTTATTTAAAAAAACACAAACATCAACTACTTGACCTCATATTTCAGGCCCAGGGACCAATGTTCTGTTCATTATTTGTACTCACTGTATTTGGTTTTGGTATGAATGGAGCAGTTTTCTGGGCAGTTTTCAGAAACCAGCACAGGACTGAACAAATTTGGACAGCACTCTAGCTTGGCACAGACCCGTCTGCAGAAGTCCGCTACTTGGTCAGAAGTTCGTACAATCTTGGCTACGGCCCTGTATGTTTTGCCTCTATACCTAGAAGGAAGGAAGAAAAAGTTTTGGCAAGACTGCAGAATTACTCAGACCTAGTTTGCACAGTGTCTCCTAAAGTACCCTTTTATTTTGTGACAATAAAGCAGGTTCTGTGTGATTTCCATGTCATTTGTTTTTATCATTCTTTATGTTCTCACACAAATATTTATAAGCAATGCCAGTGCTGACAGTGCTAAGAGAATCACCGCAGTAAAGATTTCCACTTAGCATATTCTCACTGTGGCTGGCATACGTTATTCACACCAATTCCAGATGCTTCCAGAATCTAGATACTGTAATTTGTCGCTCATCAATTTTGAGAAGAAAACGTTCTCCTGCCCAAGAAAAACCATATGCAGTGAAATCACCAACATAAAACGAGGAACCAGATCTTCTGGAAAGCAGGTTGGGTTCTGCTTTAAAATAAGTCCTTCAGGCCTCCTCCAAACATAGGTGCCCCCCAAAACGTATACACACACTTTGAATGATTATAAAGGCAGCATTTATTAAAATACATTTCATTTTCAAAATTGAGCTGTCAGCTGTTTCGGGGGGACACCCTGTTTTTATGGTAAATAACGACATAAATAATGCCTGCTTGAAAGGATGAGCATTTGGAAATAGGTCTGAATCAGCTTTCAATATATTTTTTAAACTATCATGGGTATAAAATAATTATAAACTTTCCAGTTGGCAGCAGATCATAGGTCCTTACTTTTAGTTCACATTCACTGAACTTAGAGTCCACTGAAATGAGAACGCATCAAATTGAAATCTTGAACAAGAAATTATTTTCCAGAAAACTAGCAGGTGGGGGTGGCTCTGGCAGAGAGCAGGCATGGTTCTTGGAAAGCTAAGCGAATGCACATTCGCTGCCCACTAGTGAGGTGAAGGTGTGAGAGAACTCTTTGCCGCCTGCTCCTTCACACACACAGAGGTTCAGGTCCCCGACAACCCACCACACACCACAGGGACATGAGGCAACTCGTGCAATCGGGAGTGTAACATAAGGAGATCATTACCTTTGCAATTTGTGAATAAAACACTGAAGTTCAAGACATTAGGTCTGGTTCACTGAGAATACGGTGATGGAAATAAATGGATTTTGTTTTGTTTCTGTCCTTCTGAAGTCTAAACACTGTTCCCCTGAAATTCATTTTTTAAAGTATCAAGAACAAAAAAATTAAATTCTAAATTGGAAAAACTGGCCTGTATGTTCATTCACTGGTCTTTCCTGTCCCAGTCCCTCTGTCCTTCTTGTGGTTCTGTCTCTGAAAGCCAAGCTGCACTTTCTGGGTAATAAGAACTTTGTGGACAAGATCATGCTTTAAGACCACAGCCTTGTCCGACTGCTGACTTTTCTAGGACCACTATGGACCCTCGATATAGAAGCAAGCGAGCCCCGCTCTGAGGAGGGGCTTCCTGACCCACTCTGGGTGGTTCTTGCTCCTGCTTCCCTTGTGTTTCATAAACACAGCACAACTCTGAACACAGCATATCCTTAATGGTGGTGGAAATGGAGAATTAAAATACAGTTTTACTCGACATTTTCTCTTGTGATTTTTTTCCACCACAATTTTAGTGTTCCTGGGTCTCTCTCTTTGAAAGAGCTCAATATCAAGATTCTTAAAGTCCTTATAAAATAGTAAAATAACAGAAGGTAAGAAAGTGGAACTGTAAAATCAGGTCAAAATTCAAACTGTGTAAGTAGGGGTCACAGACAGCTATTTCTGTTCCCAGACCGCGGATTCGCAAGCGGACACTTCCAAAAGCTCAGGAGAGGGTGTAGGAGAAAGGGAACAAGCGCCTGAGACACAGACAAAGGGTGGCCTTTTCTTCCTCTTCTGAAAGAGAATGATTCAGTGGAAGAGTGTCTCAGTACAACCCTTCACCGTTAGGAAAAAAACAATCTAAATTTATGAAAAAAAATTATTCATTTTTAACTATATTTTTATTGTTGACACTATTGCAGATGTCCCCATTTTTCCCTCCTTTACCCACTTCCTTCCCCACCTTTCCTCCCACCCTCCTCACTCTGGCCATCAACATACAATTGTCTGCGTCTATGGATTATACATATACTAGTAGCCCTGCGCACAAATCCATGCACAAGTAGCTCGCTGCCACTTGCCTCACCTGGCCACCCACCCACCGCCACTGGTAGCTCTCTGCTGCTTGTAGCTCGCTGCCCCACACTCCTGTAGCTATCCCCCCTCCTAGCTCGCTGCTGTGCCTTTCTGTAGCTCTCCACCACTTGTAGATTGGTTGTGATGTTACAGAGTAACAGATAATTAGCATATTTCTCTCTTATTATATAGGATGTTCTTTGGCTAATCCTTTACCTTATTTCATCTAGTCCACCCCTCCCACATCCCCTCTGACAGTTGTCAGTCTGTTCCATGTATCCATGCTTCGGTTTCTATTTTGCTCATCAGCTTAGTTTGTTCATTAGATTCTACATATAAGTGAGATCATGAGGTATTTGTTTTTCACCTCCTAGCTTCTTCACTTAGTATGGTTTAAAGGTAAGGGACTCCTGTCCTCTTTCCTGCCCTTTGGAACAATTCTGTCTAAAAGCCATGGCAGTGGTGGTAAGGGTGGGGGGACTGGGCAAGGAAAGTGCCAGCTGGGGAAGGCAGGGTGGGACCCGCAGCATCCTGGCCTGGGTGTGGACACTTGAGTGCTGCTGGGACCTCCCTTCCCTGAAGGACGTGCTGAACTGGTTCGAGCAGTGCTGCTGGCTGGGAACCTCCAGATGTCGCCCCTTTCGGTTTGCCCCAGCTGCAAAGTTGCCTTCCCCCGGACAGCCTCCATGCAATGACTAATTGTGGCAGGAGCTAAAAGGCCTGGCCACCTGGGCCAACTCTGGACAACCATGGAGGGCCATTCTAACGCCACAGCTGCCACAGGCTACAGATGGTGCCTCCCTCTGCCCAATCTGGTTTTTCTTCCTCTGCTTCCACAGGTGTCGGTCCCCAGCGTCCTCCTTAATTAAACCCCAGCTGGAAGGATCTGCACCTGAGGCAGGTGAGGAGAGGGTATAGGGCAGCATTCTGAGCAGGCTGCTGTATTCTGTGCAGGCTGCTGTGTTCTGTGCAGGCTGCTGTGTTCTGAGGACATTTTCGTCTGGGGGATAGCTGGTGTGGGTTGGTGTGAAGGCCTGGCATTGAGAGTTGGCCCCTGAGTGGGGTGAGGGAAGAACGAAGTGAAAAGAGACTGGCACTACATCAGAGCCTGATCAAATAAACATAGAGAAGGTGGTGTGAGCCAGGTTGCCCATGTATATTGGGGAGATTGGGGCACCAGACCAACGATTTACTACCAAATCGATCTGGAGAAAGAATAGTCCATTTGTATCTTGTAGTTGCAATATTTCTGTAATTCTGAGGTTTTTCAAAATAAACATTAAAAAATCATAAAAATAAAATTTATCTTATACAATGATTCAAACAACATTAAGCTTAATGTATATTTCCCACCAAATGCATATTTCGAGCACTATTAGTACTGGGATCATTTTCAGTTATGATCACAAATGTGGAAGAAAAACTGTTTGAAACATCCGAATCCAGACTGAAGCAATAATCGGGTTTTGAAGTTGGTCGACAAATCAGGACAATTGTTCAAACAACTGTTTTATTAACAAAGCCTGTGAAACTTAGAGAGGTGCCGGCCTACCAAGACACACAAGCAAACAGCAGCTCTAAGGTTCTGCCCAATGGTTGAAGGAGACAGCTGCGTGTATGCAATACTGTCATTTCTATTTTCTCAAGGACATTCCACCACGTGATCATCATACAACCTTCCAGACAGAACGAATGGACAGGTGTCAGCAGCCCCACCTGACAGACGCAGATGTGGGAGGGCGGCTGGCACCTCGGCAGCACTCAAGGCATCCAGGTGAAGCTGGAAGCTGCAGTCCTTATCACTGCACTGCCTTTATTTTACCACAGGTGAAAATCAGAATCTGTTTTGTAGCTTTCTGTTCCACTAAAGGTTTAAAAGCCATATCCCAATGACATAACCTTGTAGGCAGGAAATGCGAAAACAGCTCAAAAGCCTGGGATAATGCCTTTCCCTTTAGCCTCTCATTGTGAACCTGGAGAGGAAAACCCTGAGCTATGTAATGTATTAAATGGCCCAGCAAGGCTATTGTAAACAAGGGAAGATAAGATTTTCTTCAAGTATTACAAGTTGTTTTTGTTTTATTTGGGGGGGGTGGGGCGGGGGCGGATATTGAAAGAGACAAACAAGCGATTATACAGCAGAAAACTCCCGGGCATTGTAAACAACCTCAGAGAGAAGGAGGGAAGGACAGAAGTAAGAGGCTGCTGGGCTGGAGCACAGAAGGAGATGCTGAGACGACACCCGCCTCAGACGCACACTCTGAAACAGTCCAGGGAGCGGAGAACAACAGACGGACAGACGAGGGATAGCCTCCCTGGCTGCCAATGTGGGGACCCACTCAGAAGCCCAGGGCTGATATAAAGATGATTGTAAGACAAAGGCATGTGAGATTCCACAGATGCAGAGCGCAGCTTTTTCGGAGCTTCCATTATCTGACTAAAAGCAGAAACTTTCGAGCAATGAAGACTGCCATAAATTCCCTCTGGGAGGCAGCTTCTAATCGCAGGAGAGAGACCAAGAGTAAACCTACCATAAATCCCCTCTCAGGAGTTTCATGGCCAAGACAGAAAGAAGGCTCGCACCGCATAAACACACATTATCACAAACTTCCTTATCTCCCATTTGTTCTTCTAAAAAAAAACATTTGTCTTTCCTAAAGAAACCCACCTCTTCTTCCCCTAGAGGCCTCTTCTCCATCCTCCCTTTCCCCCACTAAGTTAGGTCCCATGCAGATATACATTGTTCCAAATCCTAAGTGCCCCCTGGGTTACTCAGCACGGGGCACTCCTGCCTGCATACATGCTGCACCTGTAAGTAAACTGTCTTTTCTCTTGCTAACCTGTCTTCTGTCAGTTTAATTTGCAGACTCCCAAGTACTGAACGTAAGAGGTAGAGAAAAGGTTTCTCCTCCATGACATCAATAAGGAAGCGTGAGTGGCCTTCCAATATCTTTGCACCAACCCAAGTAGGGACTTATTTCCACGTGTGCATGCACATGGCAGGGTGGAGAAAGACAGTGAAGATGGAGGAATGAAAGTGCTGGGAAAAAATGGTCTCTTCTCCTTCAGTAAAGAGCTGAGAAAAACCACAGTGGATTTTGAGCCAAAAGAAATAGAGCAAAAAGACTGACGCTGGCCTGACAATCCCCAGAACCACCAGCATGGCCCACGTGGGATGCCCTCCATTTGGCCTAAGTCATGTCATTCATCTTCAAGTGACTCACCTCAGGACCTTCTCACAAAATTTGGGTAGGCAGTGAGAGGGGTGTGGGAATGGTGAGCAAGGTTCCAGCTATCCAGCGGAATCCACATCCTTGTTTATTAAAGAAAGAACTAAAGGGGGGAAAGGGTAACCCCAATAACTCTGCAGAAATAGGGAAGCTTCACAACCTGTCAACAATGAGATTTGGCTCTGATTTCCTTCCAAACTTCACGGGGCACACCACCCACAACAGGGTCAATACTCTGGCTCCCTCACTGGTTCTCAGACTTCTGATACTCAACTCCTCAGAAACGTCTCTCTTCCTTCTTGAGCCCTGCATCGCAAGTGCTGAGAGCTCTGTGCA
>NW_005371693.1:828344-887505 GCF_000412655.1 Myotis brandtii
GAGTGTTTATTTTAGGAAGACAACATCTGTGTTTGAACCAGCAACACCACACCCGTAATCTGATGAACTGAAGCCCACACACAGAAATTCAGTCTTCCTTCCACATACTGGTTCACCTGCCTGCTTCGTGTAATGTGTACAGTATACATTTTCAGGACAAGTTGCATACATCTAAGCAAGGTAAAAATTAACAAATGAGGAAATAAAATGTTTTTCAGCAAAAAGTCTCTGTTTAGGAATCCTTTTTCACATAATCTCCTTATAGCCAAATATTACATTTTACTGGTTCATAAAATATGGGTATGAATGAAAGGCCCCGAAAAGTAAAATAAAAACACATACAAAATTAGTCACTGCTTATGAAAAACAAGAAACCAAAATCTTTTCAGTGAATCCGAGAATGACTCACCTAAAAGGTACAGATTTGACTAACTAATCGCTTCTGCCTACCTGATAATGAAGACTAATTCACTTGAAATTATATCAGGATATCTCCTCTTTAAGTTCTGAAGAACTGTAAGAAATAACTGGGAAAACCTACTAAGCCTCCACCTGGCTTTTATAAAGACGATCACAAAAGCCATTCAAAGAAAAGCCCCTGCCCCCAAGCTTCTGTAACATATTGGAAAAAATATTTAAATGTCTCTAGATGCATAGAGTTGGAAGTTTTTTTTATCCCCACTAAGGTAGAGCCTAAATTCCTCCTCCTGAAATTCAAAATAATGTAGGTCAATGTCACCCAAAAGAATTTTCTCTGCCAGAACAGCTGGAACAAACTGCATCCGAGTCCACTGTTCCCTTGGCACTACTGCACCATACCAGTAGTTTGCCTTTCATGTTAAAGACTCATAATATCATAGACTCCTTACACAGTGATCAAATGTTACCTTGATTTGTTTTACTCTAAGGGTACGGTTATTGGACAAACAGAAAAATAAACACTGAGGAACAACCGCAGGTGACAGTGTTAGCTTTCCTTCTATGTACAAGTCAAACCTTTTCAACAGCACCTCCACCCTCTCAAGTAAATGGGTCTTTATTTACTCTTAGAACAGGGGTGAGGGGTGTCCGGCCCATGGGCTGTATAAGGCCTGAGAAATCATTTGGTCTGGCCCTGCCAAGGCATTAGGGAGTTAATTAAATGTTTGGCCAAATATAACAGGCTAATTTTTAGGTTGATAATTGTGTATGGCCCGAGAATGATGTTACAGATAGCTAAATGGCCCTGGCAGAACAAAGGTTCCCCACCCCTGCTTTAGAAGTAAAACCCATTAGAAGCCCAGATGCTCAGTGACAGCAGGCAGAAAGTCCTGTGGAGGGTCTGATGCCCTTTCTTCCCCAAAACATTCTTAGTGACGTTATAGTTTCCCGGACCACAACCAAGGTGGCTGGATGCCCTAAATGCAGGTCTCCGTGCTGAGTTAATTTATTCATGACAGAGACCACATCAGCCTTTCAGCTCCCAGGGCAGAAGCCAGCTCTCTCTCTCTCTCTTCTCATTTGAACTAAAGAAATAGCAAAGTTGTCAGGATCTAAAAAGTTGTCATTTTACATCAGGAGGAAAGAGGTGACTCAATACCCAGTGTGAGAAAAAATGTTCCCGCTCCCTGGAAGTCTGTCATCATTAGCAGCCGCTGGGAGAGGCCGCTGTGATCCCGCACACTCGAACCCAGTTCACAGCCCTGCTCCCCAGCACTGCTGTGTGAGATCTTGCTGAGGAACCCCCTGTCACATCGGATATAGCAGGAACTTCGCCGCCTTTACAATATAGCCGTGCCGTGTCTGTATTGATTGAATCAGGCTGGATTTAATAAAGGCTCTGATAGACGTGGTGACGGGAAAATGAGCACAAATACTGCAAAATGAGTGCTCCTTTGTCACTTTGGTTTCTAGAGCAAGTTTCTGGCTTACTTAGGAGCAGGGGAGATTTTAATAGAATGTAAGGGGTTTTTTATTTTTTCTATTTGCATATCCATTAAGTGTATTTTGGATGTACTGAATGTTATAGGAAAGTTTAAAAATAAGAACTAACAAGGGTTTCTGTATAAACACTTACTCAGATTTTCTGCCATCACTACTATGATGAACTGCCCTTGTTTTACTATTGCTGATGGTCATCCCCTTAAGTAAAGTAGGAACATATGGAATGTTACATTGGGAAGAAACTTGTTTTCGTTTTTCCTTGGTTACATGTGAAGCTCATTTAAATATTTCTTGGGAAAGAAATGAAGGATGAGCTATGGTGCCACCTTTCATTCACACGCCACTTCATAGAAATAGTCTCCTATTTGCATATATATTCCCTTTAACTTTTGTGACTTGGCAGAATATCTGTAGACCATAAGTGACTTTTGCTGAATCTAAAACTACAGAGATGTTCAAAACAGACACTAGAAAGTGCTGAGTGGGTAAATGACAAAAAGTGTTGAAATGTCAACATCTCTACTTAGTACCAGTGTAAGATAACTACAGGGAAAATAATTACTGCTCATACACGTTATTTAATATCCCTCAACTTTCACTTTGGATTAGGTATGTACTCTCTTTAAAGGAGGGCTTATATACATGTTGGCCTTTGAAAAGTGGTTCACTCTTTCAAACAGCATCATTTCCCACATGTTACATCCAAACAATGTTAGTTCACTTACACAAGAAGCTGACCAGTAAGATCTATTCTATTTGAAAAGTATAACTGAATATTAAAAGGCCTCCTAGGACACCAAAGCAATCATTAAACATAAGTGTATCTGGAGAAAGGGATCTAAACAATCGAGTTCAACCCTGTTGATCCAGTAGGTGCTCTCAGCTTCGGAACTCAAGAAACTGAAAGCAAAAACAGCACCTTTCCAATGAGCCTATTTCCAAATAAAAGAACAAATTGAGCAACTACATGTCAACCCGCAGGGCATTCACCAACACCAAACAGAGGTACTGGTTCTTTTTATCTTTTAAAACTATCAACTGTCAGCGTAAAGAATGTTTGGATCTGGCTTAATGAAACTTTTTACAGTACCGAGTATTAAGAACTGCTAATGAATATGCATATTGATAAGGGATATTCTCTCTTTTATAAAAGTTTCCCCTTTTGGTCAAGTGATCTATTCGACCTGAGCACAGCATGTTTTAATTGTGAATGTTTAGCGTGCATATTGATAAGGGATATTCTTTCTTTTATAAAAGTTTCCCCTTTGGTCAAGTGATCTATTTGACCTGAGCACAGCATGTTTTAATTGTGAATGTTTAGCATACTAAGTATTAGTTAAGCAACTCTCCAGTTCAGCGGTGGTCCACAGACCACTGGTGGTCCGTGAGGTTTGAAAGGTTGGCGCACTAAGTATTAGTTAAGCAACTCTCCAGTTCAGCGGTCACTGACCACTGGTGGTCCGTGAGGTCCGAAAGGTTGGTGACCACTGCTCTAGTTCACTCGAGGAATCCTAAGGCTCAAGTCAACTCCGTGTAGCAAATGCCAACAATCAGTGTCCAGCACACAGAACTGCAGAGCAACATTCCTTCTGCTGCCATTTCCCTGGGCTGTGTCCAAAAGAGGGACGGCAAGTTTCTGGCTCTGGCTGGGTAGCTCAGTTGGTGAGAGAATTGTCCCAATACACAGGTTTGTGGGTTTACTCTCTGGTCAGGGCACATACAAGAAGCAACCAATGAATGCATAAATAAGTGGAACAAAAAAAATGATGTCTCTCTCTTCTCTCTCTCTCCTCTTCTTTCCTTTCCCTCTCTATAAATCAATAAATTAAAAAAAATTTTAAAAGAGGAACAAGTTTCAAAGGAGCAGGCCAAGTATTATTACATAAACCCTTGTTTCCCAGAATTAAAAACACTTACTTTGCCTTCAGCGTCTCCTCCTGAAAATTCCAGTGTGGATCTTCCACCAGTTGTAATTCCCTCAATACCCTCCCAGGCTTGTAAGCTGCATTGATTATCATGCTAAGAACCTGTTGGGGAGAAAAATAAACAAAATGAACTTCAATTGTAGCCATTCTCGCTAACACCAGGGGGCTCTGAACCCCCTGCTGACACAAGAAGCATTTGCTCTGCATCTCCTTTCAGTGAAGGGCTGGGGAGAAGGTCCACAGGGCATTCTGCAGGCTGATCTGCGGGAGAAAAGGATGGCAAACTCTAATCTCTCTGCTGACGAGAGGGGGTGGCACACTCTCACTAACATTCTTGGTTGCAGAAAAATTGAACTATGTCTTCCAATGTGTGTGTGTTCTGTTCTGTGGAGGTGGCTCTAGCTCCTGGTGACCCTATGAATGAGTGATGGCCACAATGTCCTGTCTCAGCTCCTGCAGACCCAAGCCTACAGCTTCCAAAGAGCCAATGGTTGTTATTCAACAGTCACTCTTCAGTAGGACTGGCTACTGACAATTTCATTTTATTCTTAAAAATAAATTTCAAAAGGCACCAATCAGAGAGGGACAACAGGTTCATGCCAACACTTCTGGATAGACTTCAGATGCAACAATTATGTGAAACTCACCTGATGCTGCCCCAATGTATGGATATTTCATACTAGGCCAATTCTCTCAGAGAGGGCGGTGTTTCAAAAGGAAGTTTGGAACACCCAAACACATCTAACATCTTATTTCCTCAAATGACCCCTTCACTTCCAAGTCCCAAGTCCAACAAAATGAGCATATTGTCACTGTCTACTATGACACCCCCAGACAGACCATACCCATCCCTTCTAAAGTCTCAACTGCGTGCTCTGGGGAGATGGCATATCCCTGTTCATCTTTGATGTGTTTTTCAAATGAAAAGACAAAGAATTTATATCCCTTGGGGCCTGCACCTTTCCATAAGCAAATCTTTATTAACAATGAACATTTATAAGTTCTGGCATGTTCATGAGTTGCTGCTATAATGGGGGCACTGCCCTTTATCTTTCAGAGAACTGAAAGAATGTGAAGGTGCAACGCTGCGTACAAAGAGACATGAGACCTATGGTTCAGTTCCATGCAATGCCCACTGTCAAGATCTGCCATGGACCAGGCCTGGGAGCACACGCAGGAGCAGGCCACAGCACCTGCTGCTCCTGGAGTCTCCCCCAGTCCAGAAGAGCACAAGCCAGGCACTGAGCTCATTCTTCATGTTTCAGAGCAAAACAACATCAGAAGAGTGATAAACATATCTTATTGAGATGGGACACTGGCATCACAGCCAAAGCACTGCCTATTGTCTTCACTAGCAGAGAGGTGTGGACAAGGAACCCGGAAGGCTGGTGATCCTTGAAGCCCTTGCAAAGGTCAGGGCTGTGCACCCACTGTTAGTCTAGACAATGGTAGCTGAAGCAACTTCCCCATTTACTATTATGTAAATCCTTGCTGATGGGCTAGTCTGCCTGTTACTGGAAATTGCCTGCCTAAGGGCTATGGGTGTATCCCAAACCAATAAAAGGTTGGCGAGGCCTGAGCACCAGTGGAAGTCCTTCCCCTTGAGTTGGACTTACCCACCTGGCTCCCCAATATTTCCAAATTATCTCTTGTTTCTTCTCTTTCATTTGTGTGCGGCTCCTCTTCCAGATCCTGAACCCTGAACCACGTGGGACGTGGGGGGAACAAACTTTACACAAAGCACCTACTATGTGTTGGAGGAGCCCAGCCCAATATCAACAGGAAGGAAGGAGATGCAAGTATGTTAGAAGAATTTTCATGTTTCAGTTTTCATGTATCTGATGTGTTCCCGAATATAACTGGCATGGTTTGTACCCTGATTTAATTCCAAAAGACAATAAAGCTTTCTCATATTAAAACTGGGGATTTGACCTTAAAACATTTTATACTATGCAGTCAGCATGGCAACTCTCTTTTCTTTCCTGAAGTAGCATTTTCCAGGGCCCTGTGACTCCCCATAAAGAAAATGGGCTTCATCCAAGGCACTAAGAGGCCAGGACAAGGCAGAACAAGCAGCTTTGGTGTATTTATGTTTTCTCTATTAGAATAATCATCTGATTTTATTGTTTACTGTCAGTACAATTTACAGAGACATGGTTTAAAAATAAATCCAATTAGAACTGGCTGAAATAATGTGCAAAGTGTTTATCAACGGACAAGAAAATTTCAACTGATTCTTTTCATCGTGTTTTACTGAGGAACCCCCGCAGCTACATGTTATTTGCTGCATATCAAAATGCATTTTGTGGCTGTGAAAAGAAAATGCCTTCCAGAGTTCAGTTCAGCCTGGAGACAGGCAGCAGTTAAATCATAAAAAGCATCCGATATTGAATAACTGTCCCATGACTTTTCCCAATGCCAAATCATTCATCTCTGAATTCAACCCTATAAAACTTTGGAATTATGAGCTGAGCAACTTCTGTGTACATGGCATCTTGGTGTATTGTTGTTACATGCATGCCAATGACCAAATTGACAGCTGTTATCATTACCCATAGTTAGACTGCATGACTGCACCCCGCAAAACATCGGAATGCAGCTCATGGTGAGGCTCTTGACCAGAAAGGGGAGCATGGACCCTGTCTCCAATGAACTAGCAGGACATAATTCATGCTGGAGCAATGCCTCGCTCGACTTCTTAGAGTTCACGAATTGTTTGTTGAGAACATAACTTCTATGCAGAAGCCCCCACACTGTGTTATACAGCAGAAAGGCAATAACCTTCGTATTGGATAGATCCCAGATCAAATCCCAGTTCCATCCCTTAGAAGCTGTGAGTCCTTAAGCAAGATGCTTGATTACATTTCCCCCTGTGTATAATGGGGGCACTGCCCTTTATCTGGTTCATAATGAAGGGGGTCAGAATAGGCCACCTCAAAATATGCCACTTGGACATTGGATTACTTTGCAGAGAAGGCAAGTGAGAAACAGCAGACGCTGCCCTCCGCTTTCAGCCAGGAGCAGGGCTTCAACTTCCCCCTGTGAAGGCGTCGGTCTCCTCTCTGCCATACCAGAAAGAGAACAACCCTCCTCACTGGGGAAAGAAAGATGGCACAGAGATGACTCTGCACAAACAAACCTTAGGAGAAGAGCCCTTATCTTCCAACTGTTTACCCTGCAAATCCACCTTCCTGCAATACCACCCCTAGAAGCCCCAACCCCTTTTCCTGTGCTATCACCTCTCCATAATTTACTGCCTTTTGTTAAAATGGTATGGAGAAATCTTTCCCTTCTTTTTTGTGAGGCCTGTGTGCACTCAAAATAAACCCTTACTCTGTCTTTTGTCAGTTTCATTTGCAGGCCCCAGCTACTGAATTTAAGAGGAAAAAATTTTCATTTTTTACGACAGGGGTATTTTGAGAAATAAAGGAGGGAGTAATTTTGCGTAGCAAAATATTTAAAGGTAGCCCTCTTCCTAACAGCAATGCAGCCCTCTCATCAACCCATAATCTAAACTCTCCTGTGCTCTTGGCCTCTCTCTCCCCATTGGCCCGTACTGGTTAGACTGCATAGTCCTTTCACTCTGTCTCCTTGCACCTTTGCAAAATAACTTGCCTTAGAAGCTCCTTGACTTTCTTTTTACTGCTTCCTCTTCAGAACCAAACATCTCATAAAAATAATTTATACTTTCAAATTATTCATCTTCAATTCAATTCTCAGCCTACCCAAATATAGTTTCCTCTCTAGCCACTACACAGAAATGCTTGGCGAAAGGGCCCCAGTGACCTAACGTTAAATCGAGTGTGCGCTTCCGTCTTTCTGGAACTGGCCGCAGGCTCACAGTGCACCCCACTCTCAGTCCTGCAAGGCCGCTTTGCTCTCCTCCCTCTGCTCCATCAGCCTCAGGGTTTGTTCAGAAAATAGTGAGTGGGTCAGGGTATGGGGAAGAGGCGAGGAATAACTAGAGGGAGGACTAGACAAAGAGGAGGAAAGAGCATAAATGCTCTTAGCAGGGGAAGGAGCGAGCTCTGCAGCGGTGTTTGGTACACAGGCCCTACTCAGTGAGTGTCAGCTGCCTTCTCCCGCTCCTCCCCCTTCATGTACAAAGGTAGCACTCAAAATACTGTGAAAATCGGTGGGATTTTTTTTTCCCGTTCACCTCATGAAATTAGGCTAAACCATGATTTCCTTTCATATTCGCTCTTGTGAAAAGTTTTCCCCCCCAAAACAAAAATTACTCAGATAATTTCCAACCTCAACTGTATCCCATGCTTAAATTATAACTATGTTGAAAGTGCAGGGAATCCCTTAATATAGACAAATTAAATCTTTAAGTGTCAAAATTAGAAAATACTTCAGAATGCAAGTATGGCTCCCACAACCTGGGTTCAGCTGGTTTAGTGGGAAGATGACAGACAGATTGAAGGTTTGCAATGTGTTGAATTCTAGTGGCCGGGGGAGAAGTGTGCCTGGGGTAGACTTTCGGAGACAGACGGTCCACAGGACACATGAAGGAGACTATCTGCTCTGATGAAAAGGAGCTCGGCGCCCCCTCACGCATTCACTGTTCCAACAGACCTTTCTGCTTTGCAGTCTGTCCAAGGACCATGCTTATAATAATTACCTGTTTACAAACTCAGGATCATCAAAAGCTCTCAAGGCCTAAAACAGCGGTTCTCAACCTCTGGGTCACGACCCCTTTGGCGGTCGAACGACCCTTTCACAGGGGTCGCCTAAGACCATCCTGCATATCAGATATTTACATTACGATTCATAGCAGCAGCAACATTACAGTTATGAAGTAGCAATGAAAATAGTTTTATGCTTGGGTCACAACATGAGGAACTGTATTTAAAGGGCCAGAAGGTTGAGAACAACTGGCCTACAAGGTTTCTTCTTTTCAACCTCAAAATCAGATGGAACGGAGCTAACTTTATGAATACCTTTTTTAAAGTCAAATGATAATTTTTTTTTTTTTTTTTTTTTTTTTTTTTACTTAATAAGCACCACTTTACCAATAGGGTTTCGCTCATGAATGGGATCTTATGTGGAAAATTCAAAAGGAATAAAATGAGTTAAGATTCAGATTTCAACAGCTGGCCTTGTCCATACAACGGGAGGCCCAGTGAGCACAGAGCAGACAAGCTGAGTTGTTAGTGTTGGGACCAGGATGTCATGTAAGACCTGCCTCCTTGGCTAAGGAGTCCAAGGGTCAGAAGGATTCCAGCAGCTGTACTTTTCACAGAGTTCTGTCCAGCCTACCCTCCGTTCCCGAGGCCTACACTGCATCCACCACGGTAAAGGCCATCAAACACTGGAAATCAGGAAGACGCGCTCTGAGAGAAGACAGGACCCAGACAGTCTTCTCTTTTCTTTAGCCCAAACGTAACCTTCCAAAGAAGCCAGGGAAAGGCAGGAAACAAGCTTTGGCAAGAAGACAAGGCAAGGAACTCTTTCAAGTTATTGACCCTTGAAAGTGGGTGTTTTCACTCTGTCTCCACTACATCTAATATACTCATAACAAATTATGTAATGATAACTGTTATGCTCATTTCTCCTTTTGTTATTAGTTGCAAAAACTCTAATACCAGTAACAATCTGACATTTTACCAGGTGGAGAATTGCTTTGGCCAAACTGGGCTCCGCCTTTATTTAGATTCGTAAACACTTGTGCTTTGCCAGCCTTCCCAAACACTCTCTAGGGCAGTGGTTCTCAACCTTCTGACCCTTTAAATACAGTTCCTCATGTTGTGACCCAACCATAAAATTATTTTCGTTGCTACTTCATAACTGTAATGTTGCTACTGTTATGAATCGTAATGTAAATATCTGATATGCAAGATGGTCTTAGGCGACCCCTGTGAAAGGGTTGTTCGACCAACAAAGGGGTCGCGACCCACAGGTTGAGAACCGCTGCTCTAGGGCCTGCTGGTGCCTGTTAGTTTGTATGTTAGAGCTTATCCCTCCCAACGAGCTGGGTACATGGTTTTTAATGGGTTTATGTCCAGCATACACTTAAGACAGCAGCGGCAACAACACAGAATTCAGGAGGCACGTCCACATCTTCGCTTTTGTTGACTGACAACCAGATGTCACCTGGGCGAGATGTTTCCTCTGCCCATCAGGACCTGAAAAGTGTAAGTCCTTTCTCTGAGGCCATATTTCCTGCTGCCTCAACACCACTTTCTCTCAATTACACCAGTAAATACATGGATGCTTTGAAAAATAAACGCTATCGTCATTTTCACTACATTATCATTCACACATAGTTAAGGTGACTTTGGATTTCTTACTTTCTGGGTCCCCACACAAAGGTCTAGTTTTTAAAAGCTGTGACAGGTAGCCCAGGACAAATGCTCACAGATACATAATAAAGGAGAAAGTCAAACAAGTCATGGCAAACTCCCCAAATTTGGGAAATAAACACTTTTATCAAAACCAAGAGATCGAGGGAAATAGCTTAATGTGCTGGAAAAATTATCTACAAGCAATAAATGAAGCCAAATTTCAAACTGCCAGGTCCCAATGAAAACTTCCAAGTCTGGTGGCTTTGGGGGTGGGCGGCAGTAACTTCCCCTCTCTGGGGCGCTCCCTCACTATTTGCACTTCAGCATCTCTGGCTGAGGGTGGGGAGGGAAGGAAGGCCATGAGTTCCAAGGGTTCTGAGCAAATAGGGCCCCACTTTGTGCAACCACAGGGTTCTTTGGAACCTCCTGCTCCAAACACCTAGTTCACACATCAGTAGAGTAGAGCACAGTCAGTGCAGGGCCCCGAACGCTCACTAACGGCGGGTCTGTACCCTCGCTTTCTGCTTCAGATTCGTTCAGTCTCCTGTGATGTTGGAAATCATACTTCACCTGACTGGCTTCTATTTAGTCATACTTCATGGAAGAACCCCAAAGTCAGAGATTAGCAGATGCCTGTGTTAGGCAAATTTCCTCCATCCCTGCGAGCCAGTAAAAAAAAAAAAGGCTCTGGGTCCTGAGCCATACAGAGCACACAAAACCCTCGGACACAGCAACTGGAAATGAGACTGAGGGTACACAGAGAGGGCGACCCCTGTAAGAGTCATCTTTTCTATCCTCCATCTTATTGTCAAGGCAACAAACAGCACTGGGCTCCAGATTTAAAAGCCACCATGTCTACTGCTCCCACTGACCTGAGATAACACAGAACTGGGTGTTATTCTAATACAGCCAGGACAGGTTCTGCTGGTGTATTTGTGTTCATGTGGGCTTGTCACCAGGAGGCAGGCCTAGAGGCAACAAGAGAAGACGGGCCCCCTCCTGTCTGCAGGGGTTCTGTCCACTCTCCGAGGAAGGGCCCACATCTCTTGCTCACATAACCCCTCAGCTTCTAGCACAGTGCCTGCCCGGTACATGGTTGTGACTCATGAATTTCTCAGGACACGAAGGAACGGATGGATAGCTGGAGGATGTCTGATTCACTGCTGTGTTCCCAGGGCTCAGGGAACCTGAGATGGCTGCGGCTGAACACCTCGGGATTCAAAAGATTCTACAAAGATTGCAGGTAGACAAAAAGAAATATACATGGACCACAGTGGCACCATGCAGTCCCCACCTCATTATTCCTGCACTTTCTGAAGCCACAGAAGCAGATTGAGAAGATCAGTGCTCAAGGTTCTCCTTATTTCTGCAGCCACTTTTCCGCCAAGTTAGACTTATCACAACCTGTCCTCTTAATCATTTTTAAACCATTGCACCCCTCAACTAGGCTGTGTTGAAGAGTACCAAAGTGACTCTTCTAGATATGACAGCTAGAAAGACAGAAAGATAGAATAAATGATACCAAGATGATGGATGGATGGACATATGATAGAATAAAAGAACGATAGAAAGGTAGATCAACAGATATGGTTGGATGGATGGATGGATGGATGGATGGATGGTAGAAAGATAGCTGGATGGATAGGGAGGCGGGTGAACTGAGTTGGGATTGTGTGGGTGCACACATGTTACCTGCATTTCACTCATCAGGAACAACATCCCCACCTTGGCAGAGCAGAAGCTCCGCCTATCTCACTTACTGTATCATGTCGCTCTGTACCATCATACGCGGACTGACCCTAATGTTAGGTGGAGTGCACAGGTCTCCAGTCAGCATCTCTGGCCCTCTCAACCAGGGGGGCAGAAGTTATGTTGGAGGAAAGAATAAACCACAGAGGGTCAGCCCTTCAGAAGTTTCCTTGAGTGTTTGGGATTCGAGTCGCTTTCTCCAAAGCCTTCTTTTAAGCAGCAGAAAGAGGAGGAAAGCAAGCAGAACATCGGGTGCTCTATTTTTATCTTTTCGTGGAGTGCACAACTTGTCGATTTTCCCGTGATAGACGTTCATCCCTTGCATGACTGACCCACACTGCCAAAAAGCAGTGCATAAAACACAGGCCATTTCTGCTGCTGAGCTAGCACGTCCCACAGCGACAGCCAGCTTCACACATCAAAGGGCTATGGACAAAATGTGACAAAGGACTTTCAGAGATTCCCCTCTGGAAGTGACAGGTTCCTCATTTTTGCTAAAAACAGGTGACACACTGGCTTTAAATATCTTAAACCAAATAAGGTTTAGGAAAACCACGGATGTTCCCTAGTCTCTGTAACCTACCAGGGGCCTTTCCGGCTATGCCGCCTTGACATCCACGGCCTTTAGAGACCACACAATCCTTCCCAAACTGGTGTTGTCAGTCATTTCTACCAGTAGGACTGGGTCGCTGTTCTCCCGTTTCATCACGTGTCCTTTTCATGGAGGACACAGTGACATGAGTAAACACGTCACTCCATGTTCCACTCTCCCCTGTTCTGCCGCACTCAGGCTGGCTCGCTCAGGTATGCTCTTTCACACACGGACACGGCACCCGCCTCATCTCTCTGTACATGAAGGAAGGACCACAGACCTGGTGACTGCATAGAAAGCAAATTCCCCAACACCTTTGTGAATGGCCAACAAGAATGAGGCTAACAATCTCTGAGGAGGGGCAGGCTTGGGATACTAAAACCTCGTGAGTCTGCCCAGGGCCACATAGGCCTGTTTGTCTATGTGTATATTTGGGAGACCTTGGCATCCCTGGGGACAGGACAGTCCTGGCTGGCAATGATGAGGCTGAGCATACAGGTTTAATTTATGACACTAACCACCACTTACTGTCTGTACTCACAGGTCCCACCCTCCATGCAACAAGGTCCAGGGTCCCATAAAAACACCCCCGCCCCCGAGGGGGCATCAGCAGGCTCCTCCCCTGTCCCGGGCCCCAGGCCTGCTTGTTCTGAGTCTCCTCATGGGGGATGACCGGATGTGACTGGGCCACCTGCCGGCTCTGGCACCAGCTCCTTAGAGTCACCTACCTGCCTGGGCAGCACCCTTGCGGGAACTGAGCCAGACACAGCTCTTAGCCCCTCAAAACCTCACTCAAGTCGAATGCTCAGCACACACACTGACCAGAGGTGAACAGAGACACATATTAATAATCACTTTTGCCAGAAACATCCTCCTCTCTGGGATACCGCCCTCTGAGTTCAGGACCCCTCTTCACAGTTCTCCACAGGCCGGCTCTGCATCTAGACCCACAGACATTATCTGCTTCTAGCAGAGCAGACGGAGAGCAGGCACTATCACTTCATGTTTCCAAAGATATGAAAGAAGCCTGTAACTGCTAGCACCACCAATGACCTGAAAAAAGCAAATGCACTCTGTCTTTCTCCAATTACCTCATTCTCTGGGAATAAAATGAAATTTGAAACCACACAGAGGTTCTGGTGCTGAAGGGAGAGCATTAGCATAAATATTGGCTTGGCGGAACTTACATTTTTCTTGCGCTCCCAGAACTGAAGTGCTGGCTTTTTTTTTTTTTTCTTCCCCTTCCTGCCTCATGCATTTTCTGAACATCAGCAGAAAACTAGTTTTGTCATCAGAAAACTACTCTGGCCTGGCTTTTAAATCTGGCTGCTGGCACCTATCGGAGAATTGATCAGGGATAACTACTTTTGACTTAAAAATCATGTAGTAAAAGTAAAATAACCAACTGCTAAAGAGAGATGGAACCTAAGGTCATCTTGTTTGCTAACAGAGCCGGCAGGAGACCCAAGAGCTCGTTTTAATAACTGGGATGTGTGGTGTAAAGGGTGTTGCACCCGTCAGTTCACTGCATTGTCATCCTTTCCCGTGTTCTGTTCTGATCACTCTCAGTGGAAACAGGCAGACAAACCGCTGTAGCAAAAATGCACTCAGCCCAAAAGCACTGGCAAACTGAAGAGTCAATTCTCAGTCCCGGGGTCTTACTTTCTGTCATGACAGAAATCCTTACAGGTAATCCTGGTTTGAGTTCTTTGATTGAATCTAACATCTGTAGGGATCTACAGTCTGGGCCAATTGGAGTAAACCAGTGGTCCCACCTCCCATTTACCCACATACCTTTCAGAGGTATCCCTGAAAGATGAGATTTTTTTTTCTTTTCTAAATATAACACTCTTTTAACCTATGAATTATACCCAGTCTTAAGACCTACCCTATTCTCCAGCCACACATAACCACCTTCATTACCAAAACACACCTTGAACTGCTACCTGTGGAGTCTCCCATGCTGTGCGTTCAAGGTTCTATTTACTTCACCTGAGCCAGAGCAAGCGTCCCTTGGCATGTATTGTCACTTCCTCCCTGTGCTCCTGGAGTCTCTGTTGTGTATATCAAGCTCAGAGTCATGTCATCTCCTCAACAGGAGCTTGAGACCCAAACAAGCAGAGGGCAGATGATTGTCTGACCAACGACTTCATGCAGTGCCTGGCTCCTCAGAGTTGCCTATCCAACATTTGTTCAATGGATAAGGAATTGTTGTGCCGAAGGGATTAAAACACATTCATCACGGTATAGTAGCAATAAAGAAGATATATGTGGTGTCCTTTTTCTTCAGAGAAAGCACTGATGTGTGTGAAAAATGCAGACAGTTCAAGAGCCGTTCGGAAATGGTTCCAAATTCCAGTCTGTGTCCAAACATTGTCCGGGGCTAAGCTATAAAAATGTAACCGAGGGAAACCTCCACCAGCATAATTAGGCCTCACCTCCACCTGCAGGTTGTTTCCCAGAGGCAGGAAGAGAAATGGGAAATAATACCATCTAAGTCAGCGGTTCTCAACCTGGAGGTCGAACGACCCTTTCACAGGGATCACCTAAGACCACTGGAAAACACATATATAATTACATATTGTTTTTGTGATTAATCACTATGCTTTAATTATGTTCAATTTGTAACAATGAAAATACATCCTGCATATCAGATATTTACATTATGATTCATAACAGTAGCAAAATTACAGTTATGAAGTAGCAACGAAAATAATTTTATGGTTGGGGGTCACCACAACATGAGGAACTGTATTAAAGGGTCGCGGCATTAGGAAGGTTGAGAACCACTGATCTAAGTGATGCATGGCCTGGGCTCTGTCTGGATGCAGCCGCAGCACAAACCTGATGCAAGTGCCCAGAGCCCATGGAAGCTTTCTTCACACACCTCCTCCTCCCTTGTACTGTGAGGGAGGGAAAAAGCCGCCACTCCCGACCCGGCTGAAGGGTGTCCATTCTTAACCACACCCTCCACCGCCACAGGAAGCCCTTTCTTTTGCTTTTCCGGGCTACTTACTTCTTCAGGGAAACCTTCACTCTCCAGCTCTGAACCCTCACACCACACACAACTGGTCTTTCCTCTGTCTTCCCAAAGCTCTATTCAGACCTAGTGCAATGTTTCCCCTGACTCAGAGGATGGTATGTGACCCCTCCCACTAGACTGTGGGACTTTCCTGGGCAGAAACACTGTTTTCCATCTTCGTACGACCAGCTTCCAGCCCGCAAGATTGAGAAAGGGGGTGCTTGGTCAGTGTCACCCGAATTGGTCCACATTTCCATTATCTCCTGCAGAAACTGCACCTACACCTTAAGCACCCTGTGGAGATAAGCCGAATGCAACTGTGAAAGCACTTTACCTCTTTCAGAACCAGCACGCATTTGCCTGGTCCCACCGACTGAGGTAGCTCTGCGATCCTCCCCTTGTTTAGGTAAGGGCCTGAGAAGCACCTGTGATTGATGAAGAGCTGAGGACAGCAGTATTTCCCGTTGACAGGACCTGTGGGAAGAGCAACACAGCTGAGACTTTAGGAAGCAACAAAAAGCTTGCTTAGTCCACTTGGTTGGCAAAATTACCCATTGGCACACTGTGACTTAATATCAGAACGTTTTATAGACTTTATAGACATAATACTGTCTTAGAAATCCTGATTATTTTTCTAGCATATAAAATAAATTTTCTGTTTGCCATGCAGTATTCAAGACACACACAAAATGCAAAAATTAAGACAATGATAACTAAGGGGGGAAAAATCACATTGCATAGCTAAGTTCCCTCCCCTGTGTGTCCTACCCCAGAAATTCCTCTCAGAGGCAGCCACTACCCTGCATTGGTACTTATCATTCCCATGGAAGTCTATAAATTCTACCATACACATATAGCACATATAGGTATGTGTGTAACAACAAGGTTTTCAGCAACATTTGGTGGTTCAACATGAAGTTTTTGAGATCCACCCAAGTTGGTAAATAATTATCCAGAACATATATTCATTGTTTTCACTTCATTTTTCATTATTCCATTATAAGAATATATTACAATTGAGTTTTCCATTCTTTTATTGATGGACATTACGTTGCTTCCACTTTCTCAATGTCACCAACAGTGCTTTACTGAATACACTGTAAAAATCATCTGCGTATCTTTAGTTTTACTAGATATGGCCAAACTGTTCTCCCAATGACTGCCCAAACGGATCCTCGAATAAGCACTGTGTAAGAGTGCCTGGTCTCCCACCCAGGCCAACAGAGGTATTGCAGGGCTTCTTTATTTTGCCATTCTGATGGATGCGAAATGTTCCTTACAGGGGCTTTGATTTCCATTTCCCTCACTATTCTTTCAACTTAGAAAGTGAACCAGGCAAGTGATTGGTCTAGTTCAGTGGTTGGCAAACTCATTAGTCAACAGAGCCAAATATCAACAGTACTTCTTCAAAATAGACTCGCCCAGGCCGAAAACGGACTTCTGCGCATGGGCCACTAAGTTTCAATCGCACTGTACGTGAGCGCCCGCAAGTGGTATTTTGTGGAAGAGCCACACTCAAGGGGACAAAGAGCCGCATGTGGCTCGCGAGCCGCAATTTGCCGACCACGGGTCTAGTTGTATCTGGAGCTGCCACAGGGAAAAGGAGAATTACTACACGGTAAGATATCACTCCAAACTTCTTGATGCCTAAAAACACAGACTGAGGCTTCACTTTCAGCCAAGGACTCAGGCTCTGCCACTGCTGCTCCAAGCTAAGCTACACTCACAGTGGCATTTCTGTAGAACAGCTGTTATAATTAAGATGGTAATTTAACAATCCAGGAAGTTTTGTTCTCATGGGACTTCAACTAAAAACCAACAGGTAACAAGAGGGAGTAAAATAACAATTACAGACTCTGAATGAGTAGCAGACACGATACTTTTAAAACCATTCTAAGTTTGAATGCTATACAACAGGCTAAAAAATTTAGTCTACAACTGCATTACATGGGAATTTTTGGGTAGGATTACTCTGCCCAGACGTTTAGGAAAAAACCATTTTAGTAAGTCGACTCATAAAACTGCTCTCTTTATGATAAAGATAACTTTAACTAATAGGGTTTTTCCACAGCATAAAGCTTTTAAACCTGAAATTCAGAGCAGGTTTCACTTTGACTAGAAAATAGAATTCTTAATCAAATATATTACTGAGTGTACCAACGTGTCTATAATCAGATTTGTGGTCAAAGGCTAATTCACATTTGCGTTTCCAAAGATCACTGTAAGATATAGGACTTTACATATTAAAAACATATTATTCACAACCAGTTATTCAAACACAGAGGGTTTTAAAAAACAATTCAAAAGCCTGCAGGGATTTAAGTATAAACCACTACGGTAAAAATGCAAGTGGAACTGACATAAAATGTAAAAAGGGAATGTCCGATAATTATTACTTTCAACTCCTTCTTTTTCTGCATGATTTTTCATGATACAGCCTTAAATGGGCTCATAATTTCTAATGAGCACATGGACCCTTTTCCTGTAGACCAAGAGAACTGTCTAGAGCTACTGACCAAAAAGCAGAAAAGAAGAGGCACAAAGAATTTAACTTAGAAAAAAAACACACATTTTTATAACGTTATCCATTAATAAGTAGCAACAGAGTACAAGAGAATAGGCTCAACGCTGAAATATTCACATATTGACCTAAAAATATATTCATGTCTCCACTCATAACAACAAATTGGGAAGTGACAGAGAGCCCTAAAATGGGTTCATTTACCTGTGGTTTCCAGGTGAGGGAATAAACAATGGTCATGAGGTATTTTCTCAACAGGCACTGTGGATGTCAATCTGTTGATAAAGAAAACAAAACTCTCATGGGTTCACACTGTATGGAAAACCATTGCATTCCAAAGTCTTTTTACAACTTAAAGCGACTATTAGAGAAATCCAAGCTAGGAGTCTAGTAAGATAGGATGTGTGCATCTAGGAGCAACCTCACTAAGAATATATAAAAAGATGATTTAGATTGTTCTCAAATTCTTGTAATAATCCTAAGACACCTGACCCTTGAGTGGTCATCACTGATTAATGAGGTTCTTCTAGGTCACTCCTGGGCTGATCTTTTGTTATAGAATTATAATAATGTCCTTAATGATATTTTAGACATGAAGAAACATCAACTTACATTGACTTTAATCAAAGTCAGATTTCTCTCTAATGCCTAATTGAAAACCACTTTCTGCTGACCTTTGGTTTTGGGTGACTGTGTTTGTGTGGGTCATGGCCACACTGAGAACAAGACCTTCAAAGAAAACCCATCAGTGATGGTTCTTAAAATGTGCAGTAGGCTTATTCTAAGACAAAAGTTTACATTCTAGTTCAGTAAAAAGTTGCTGAATAAATACAAAGCGATGTAGCCTTAGGGGGAAAAAGAATGGGTTTCACAGGGCGTCTAGGTTGGCTGGGTAGAAAACACACTTGAAAAGCTACATAAAGTTGAAGTAAACCAATAGGAGAGATATAAGTTGGGTCGTCTATGGCACTGGTTCTCAAAGTGGGGGCCTCTAAACTGGCAGATCAGTGTGACCTGGGAACTTTTTAGACATGCTGAGTTGGGTGTTTTGGAGATGGGCGCCTAGCTGCCTGTGTTTGACGAACAGTCTGGTGACTGATGCAAAGAAAGGGTGAAACCTGCCGATCCACGGACTGCACATTTAGGAGTTAGGTATTCAAATATGGATTCAATGATGAAACCATTATTTTATTATTTATTCTCTATTTTAATGTTGGAGTCACATTATTAACTTGATACACTGTTTAGAAATGAATGTGCAAGAAATTCTGTTATCCACATTTCAATAACAATGCAGCTATTATTCAATTTCATTTTATTTAAATTTAAACATGAAAAATGTGGTTTTTAATTTCATTTCCATCAGTAGATTAAGAAAACAAAAAGGCTTGGCAAGGGATATGTATGTTAGTATATTTTAGATATTTTCCAATATATAAAACTGTTACCGCCAGTTACAAGTTTCCAAAAACATACTGCTGGCATCTACACAGGATGCCCAAATACCCTTTTTCCTCATAAAATTTCAACTGAAATGTGAGATAATCTATACTTATTCAATAATATAGGACCTACAAATTTTACACACAGAATTCAATTTAACTGTCCTAAAAACCCTGAGAAATAGGTATTTTACAACTGAGATGCAAAAAAAATTAAAGCAACTTGCAAAAGTACACCCAGTTGGGAGGTGGCCAAGCTGGGCAGCAGCCCTGAAGTCTCTCTCAGCAGGCCCAGCCATGACTAGTGGCGGGGAGCATGGTAGGTGGGACTTCGTGGCCTCTAGGGCATTAAGAACCACTATCACAGAGAGCCATCTATATATATAAAGAGCCAGGGGACGTCACATCCAAAACAACAGAATGGATGACCGAACAGACTGAGTGGGGTGACCAGGCCAGCAGGGGGGTTAGTGAGGGATGACCAAACGACTGAACAAGCAGGCTGCGTGGTGAAGGAGAGAATTAGGCCACTTTATCTCTTTCTCTAAATCTGCCTGTTCTCTCCACCTATAATGTTAAAGGCCAGGAAATAAAAAGTGAAAACATATCGTGTCTCTGGGAAATTAATCAAGTGCAAGAAAGGCTTAAGGAGACATCCTATATAATAAAAGCCCAGAGACCGAGACGGCGGAATGACCAGAGACCAGAAAGACCATGGCTCCTTACCCTGGCTGGCAGCTCCCCAGTGAATGGTTAGGGGCGCTCAGGCAGGCAGGCAGAGTGGTTAGGGGTGATCAGGCAGGCCAGCAGGCAGGCAAGCGGTTAGGAGCCAGTGGTCCCAGATTGTGAGAGGGTGCAGGCTGGGCTGAGGAAACACCCCCCCCCCCCCATGAATTTTGTGCACCAGGCCTCTAGTCACTAATAGTGAGTGAGACTGGGGTCTCCTTCCGGTATGCTGAAGTGGAATCAAAGTGAGAAGTTAAAATTTTGAGTAGAAGTTCCTTTAGAAACATGCCCTGTGCCTTGCACAAAATAGGTGCACAGTAAATCATATTTTACTGTCATCTTTACTTCTGTGCTATGTGTTAGACTAACTCTAATAACAACATCTATGCTTCCCATCCTCTATAAAGACACTCCATAGTTTATCAGTTCATTTTTGAAAACTAAACAAACAGAAAAACAAAAAAGAAAAACTTACTGTTTTTCTGGTTGCACAACTGCAATCTTTCTCTTCTGTTGTGCTGTAAAACAGGCCAAAAAAAAAAAAAATCAGCTTGGTTAACTAGTTGGGTAAAAGCATTTCAAAAAAATGGCTTTAAAGCTGTTAGTTTTAAAGTAACAATTTAAATACTGAAAAGTTATTTCATTCATGCCACAATTTTATCTTAATTGCTTCAAGCATAAAATAGACTTTGACTTATCAGAAATGAGGTCTAAATAGAATTTAGTACATTTAATCTTATCACTACACACTGTCTATTTCATTTTAAAATGTGATTTAATAAGAAAGAAAAATAGCACACATATCATACCTCACATGAACACACCTGGTAAGATGAATTGTTGCAAGTACGATTATCCAGATGACTTTTTTTCCCAAAGAAAATGTGATAAGTCAAATAATGTTACCATAACGGCTACTCCCAAATTAGGATTAGAGGCATGTTCTTAAACTAAAACATTTATTATTGAAAAGAGGGTTGATATCTACCAAATGTGTCTATGAAATAGTAACATAAAGCAGTCAATAATAATTTTTTTGAAAAGAACATTTCCATTTCATATTTATAATTGATTAGAACCACCTTAACAAAGACAGACCAGAGCTTCTGGCATCTATTTTGGTACAAATATTCTTGAAATTTCCAACATAAGCATAAATTAATCCCAACAAAACCTCTAAAGCTGTTGAGAGTTGGTGGGTTTAGACTTAGAGGGAAAAAAAACAATGACTTGAGATTGAAATAATTATCCTGGGCTCAAAATTTTAGAAATATTTTAAAGTGAGGGGAATATATTACTCTCATTAGATCAGTCTCACTGAACAGTATGGTATCTGAGAGAGAAGAATCCTTTAAAATTCACTTTGCCTACAATCAGAGCTACCTTCTTTATTTCACACAGTGTCCTACCCTACTCTTGATGAATATCGAATAGGAGGACTCTAGCTAAGTTCCCTTCAAAATCTGTTGACATCAGGAAATAAAAGGCCAACTTTGAGATGGAACTTTCTCTATAGCAATGCTCTTAAATTATACATAAGTGATCCACATGTACATTTAGTGTATATGTAATATACACTCAAGTGTACTGCTAGAAATAAGTAAAGCTAGCATATAAATTACATTTAAAATATAAGAAATATAATCTGTGTCATAAAAATTAAAACCCCTTAGCTTTAAGGAACCAAAATTTTAAATAATATTTTTGATACACCTATGGTAGAATATTTAATGCCAAGGTTTATTAGGTTTGAAGATTTTCAAATGGTACCTTTTCAAGATAATGACCTATTATTATAAAAATGTACTTTAAAACACACTGTTGTACCTACAGCATGTCCCCAAAGAAAGTATGAACACTTTAGCAGGTGATAGCTCAATTTTCAAAATGAAATGTATTTTAATAAAAACTGCCTTTATAATTATTCAACATGTGTGTATACATTTTTTGGGACACCCTATATTTAAGTGTGTGTATTGTGGGACTGGTTAACCACTAATATTGTTTTTTCCCCACTAATATTGTTTTAAGTTGGTACCGGATGTGATGTAATGCTCTTTTCAAAGTACAGTTGAAATCTCACTGGTCAATTAGTGCTAATAGTAGTTAAGTGTTTATATCTATGTCACTAAATTATTGGGACCAATTATGACTCCTTTGGGGTAAACCTCATGAGAAAACGTAGTCCTTTCTCAGATATGATAATACAAAAATATAGTAGTTAGTCTAATATTTTTAATAAAAATAATGAGCTGTATACAAAACAGAGAGAAGATTCCAGATATTTATTTCTGCCTCTCGGTGACCTTCAATTGTCCCGTCATTGTGACTTAGTTTATCAATCTGTGAAATGTTCATCTCGTGCACTTAAAGAATAAATGAGATTTAAAAAATCGGTGCTCTGTGGGAAATTTAAAACCTTTTCTTTGTTTACAACTTGGCTATCTTATCTTAACAAAATTGCCTATTTATTCATGCTAACCCTGGAGGTTATCCATCTGGGCTCCAAACTAGGCGATACTTACGGACTATTTTGTGAGGTGTAGTCAAAGGGTAAGAATTCGCTTCACACCAGCCCACTGGGAAGATGTCCATGGATTCAACATCAACAATAAACTCTGGAGCAGGAGTCTGCAGGCCTGCATTGAAAAGTTAAGACAATAGGTACAAACAGGTTTTACCAAAAAAGACACTGAGGAAGACAGGAAAATACTGAGCAATCCTGAGACTGAGGAAAACATACTCCTGGGTATTAAACACAAAACTGACAATACCTTCTGACAGACACAAATGCCTGAAATATAAAACAGCAAGAGCACAAGGGGTTCAAATAGAGTGGAGGGGTTGGAAAGGAGAGATCTTCCAACTGAAAATGGGAGGAGGAAGTAACCCAGAAACAATGGCATCAGAGCCAGAAAAGCTAGAAGAGGGAACGAGTCTCTTCCTTTCCTCAGAATAGCTTTGAAATTAAAGAAATGTGGCTGAGCTTCAGGTGGGGGCCACAGGGCACATCTTTAAGCCACCAAGACATTCTTCACCCAGCACCAAGCAAAGATCAGCCTTTAGCTAATGAGAGTTAAACATGGCTTTCTCTATAACACCAATTACAAGCAGTGAAAACAGATGACACAATTCTCTAGGGAACATGTTCCTTTATAAGTTTGATTGGAGTTGATTATTTTGAACTCAGTTTTCGGCTTGCAGACTTTGGCCACGTCACACCACAGTCTGTATGTAGTGTTGTCTTTTTAGTGGGGATCTGCCTACTTCCTGTTTCATAATCATAATAACGCCCTGTGATAAATCAGCATCATAGCAGAACCTCCGAAAAGGAGGAGAGATCTGGATGCAATACCTGTATTAGCTAAAGTTTCAAGGAGCTCTAGCTACTGAGAGAATAAAACTAGAACCCAGAAAACTAGTGAAAAGAAGAAAATTCTACTCTGAATCAATAGTCCTTTAAAAAAAAAAAAACACTCTGAGAGAAGATACTCTTGAACCAAGAATCGAAAGATAAAGGATCTATTAATAGAGAGTGACTAATGGGCTCTGACCACTTAAATCTTAATTTGCTTTGGTTTCTTCACTGAGAACCAAGATGAAAATAACACAGTAGAGCCTCGCACACATCCAGGTCACCACACGACATCTGATGATTTTTTAATCATATCACCTCAAAAAGTTAACTTCCTGAAGCTAAATACCAGCAAACACAAAATGTGAGCTACAGTTACATTGATTCCCAACTTCTCAAATCTCATTCTAGAGTAGACATTGTGAAAACAGAGTATGTTATTTGATCAGTGGACGTTCCCAATTTAGTGTCATACCAAGATAGTGATGCATATAGTGCAATCTGAATGCAGATTCTGGTATATGTGAGCACTGAAAACAGATTCGTAGACACACATATTATCATCGCTATTAGTCACTTTAAACTTTTGATTTGTTCTCAAAGAAAGCAATTACTGTTATTATCAATCTTAACTTACTTTTTGCTTAATTCTCCTATAATTTAAAAGATATATGCTAAATAAATGCAATCATGTTTATAGGGATTACTTTGGAATAGAAATCATTTGTCTCATACAACTCAACTGTGAAAATTAATAAACAGAAACCTCATTTAAATTTTGTAATTAATTTGAGGAAGAGAGAGAGAGAGAGAGAGAAAGAAAGAAAGAAAGAAAGAAAGAAAGAAAGAAAGAAAGAAAGAAAGAAAGAAGGAAGGAAGGAAGGAAGGAAGGAAGGAAGGAAGGAAGGAAGGAAGAAAGGAAGAAAGAAAGAAAAGCGTGCATTTGTTGTTCCACTTGCTTATGCATTTGTTGGTTGATTCTTGTATGTGCCCTGACCAGGACGAACCTGAAAACTTGGCATATCCAGATGACACTGTAACCAATTGAGCTACCTGGAGAGGGCAAACAGAAACCTCATTTAGAATGGAGGTTAGAAGAGAGAACTCTCACCCAAGTGTCACTCAATATGCACTCACTGCTGATCCCAAGGGAAGAGAGGTACCTGCATCTGACAGGAAGTGGTACTACTGTACCACCTCGCAGGAGGAAGGGTCTTCCTTCCCCAATAACAGCTCAGTCCATGAGAGACCACCGCAACTCAGGCGATGAGAAGTCACTATACTTGAACTTTCAGTTGCCTCCAATAGACTCTTCCTTTACAACAGCCCCTCCCAACTGCAGAAAAGACTGCTTCTCTCCTTTGTTTCTGAACTTCCCTGGTGTGCCATTAGGCCACATATCCAGAATTACAATTCTTTGTTGTTCCCAAATAAGCCCATTTTGATGAAGAAATATTTGTCTATTTGTTCAAGGTCAACACAATCAATATTTAACCTATTTGTCAAATAAGTAAAAAGACATCCAAAACAAACAAAAGGTAAAGAAACTCTCCACGTAGCTCAAAGGTGGAAGTGATTTTTCTTGTCCCCAAGGGCACACAATTCTCCAGAGGTTGCAATGAAGAGGGTTGTTGGGTTATTTCCCCATTACACAGGGGATGAAGATGTTCTAGTTTTCAAACTCACGAAAATAGTGTGTGTTTCTCAGTTACTCAACAATTTTGCTCACAAATTGAATTCAGCTACTAGATATGTTTCTATTTACATTTGTACCATATTTACATTTAGGTACAAATAACATTTTCAAGGTCAAAGTGGCATAAACTGAACTTTATAGCTTATTCCTTCCTGAATTATGACTTTTGTCTTCCAATGTTCTGCTAGTTCAAACATCACATCATATTAATGCTTTAATATATACACTCTGTAACAATGTATACATTAATACATTTCTAAGGCTGTCTTTACAGTACTTTAAAATTCTTTGATCATGCTTTCTATTCAATTAAGCAAATATTTATGAGCTGCAATGTGTCAGCTACCATATCCTCAAGAAAGTTATAGTCCTGTCTTCCTTCCACCCCCAAATCCAGCCCATTAAGGCAAAAACTAATAGAAAAGTGGGTTCTTTGTCATCCAGGGAAGATTTCCAATCCTGTTCTGAATGATGGTACCAATTCTTTATTTCTCTTTATCAACCTTATGAATCTGGATACATCTGGCTGGACTCGGAATAGTTTTTTAGAACATAATCTCTTATAATCCATTAAAAATGTATACAGTGCTCTTTTCTTGATTATTCTAGGATTGCCAAAACCACGTATGCAAAGCTAAATGCTCCAGTAAGGACCGCTGTAACATATTTATCAATTCACAGGAAAATCTCTTATAAATGACACAAGACTATGGCTCAATCTCTGACTTTATTTCTGCTGCATCAAGTCAATATGGACTCTACTTATTTGTTCTTATCCAGATCCTTCATTTAAAAAAAACTTCAGGAAGCCTAAACCTCCATCTATGGAGAAGAAATTAAATAACTATCACACATCCATAAGATGGAATATCCTGCCTCTATGAAAAAGTATAAGAAACCTCTTTATATACTTATATGTAAAAACATGTATGTATAGTTGAATACACAGTGCTCGGCAGGGTGCAGAATACTCTGTATATACAGTAGGCTACCATCTGTTTAAAAAAGAAAAATAACATATTTTTATATGTGCATGAAATAAATCTGGAAGGAAAAGCAAAATACTAATCCAGTGGGTGTCTGCTCAAAAAAGAACTGAGTGGCTGTAGGCTGAGGAGACAGGAGAGGTAGAGAGAATCTGACTAAAGATAGTTTCACTTATTTGGGGCCTTTGTGAATGAATTACTGATTTTACAATGACAACCTCACTATCATCACAATAACAACAACACAACACAAGATATTCAGAGAAGGAAGAATATGGATACACCCTAGCATACATGAATACAGTATTGCCATATAGGTCAGATTAATGAAGGACAGGTTACCTTAAAAGGGAACAAAGCTAAACTAGGAATTATTTCACTGCTAAGAGGAGAAGGACTTTCCATACTCAAAAAGCAATTGTATAAGCACCTAAATTTGTAAGAATCACTTTGGAACCTTAAAAAAATATTGCAATTTGCTGTATCCAGAGACTGTGTCCTCAGACCAGAGGCTACCCTCCACTTCTACAAAACCCCACTTGCCCTTCTAATTACAGGGACTGTTTCAGGGTTCAATACAGCAGATGACTCCGGACCTTGCCATTGACTGTGACCTGCTCTACTCAGAACATCAGGATGAAAGAAAGAGACGGTTTGTGATGACGCTGAAATCTTGGAAACACAGCCCTGTCACATTACATAATTGCTTCATTCCCAGCAAACTATGGAAGAGAACAAACATGGCGAGCACAGGAATAGCAGATGTTACTGGGGGACTGGAGAGAAGAGGGATGTGAGGGAAGAGACTAAGAGCCAACTGTGAGAAAGATAATGTATTTTCATTGACTCCAGTATTAGAACTGGAACGACCCCTCCATCTCAGTTAAAAGCTGGGATGGGAAGAAAGGCAAAGGTATTTAAGGAAACAAGTTCACCTTGTTCAGTGCCCTCATTAATAGTTAAAGGTCACACCAAATTGTGATGGGCTCAGCATGTGATTAAGAGGTAAAGCACTAGAAAGATGAAGAGCTGGTTGATTATGGTGAGCAAGCAAGAACTGGGTGCTGGAAACCCCATGAGCCATCTATCATGCTTCTTCCATTGTCAGATGCCCATCCAGGAGTAGGATTTTAGAGTATCCCTTTGTCAGCTCCGGAATTAAATTCCCAAGGAATAAAGAGAGGAGCGAAACTGTGGCTGGCAAGATCCAGATGTGATAGAATACAGACAACCTAAAGGAAAACAGCAGAAATAGAATTCAATGTGTGTGTGGCAAGAGAGACATATACACTCACAGGATTGCAAATACTTACAGCACTTTCCCAAGTGTTTAATCCTCACCACAACCCTAAAAGATAGGGACAGCCAAGAAGTGGCACACTCAGGTTTCCAATCTAAGTAGTCTAGTTCCAGAGCCTCAGAAAGCATATAAGGTGGGCAGCTTTCTCCTCCTCCCCCTTCTCTCCCCTCCCCTCCCCTCATCTCTCCTTTCCTCCCCTTCCCTCTCCTCTTCCTCTCCTCTCCTCTCCTCTCCTCTCCTCTCCTTTCCTCCTGCGCTTGTTGTTTCTGGTTTATCTAGCAAGTCATATTCCTCTTAGGGCCCCATATCCCTTCTGCAGAATTCCATTATGAGGTAACCATTGCCAACTACCACAAAGGTGAAGAGCCAGATCTACCCTCTCTCTACAGGCAGATGATATCAGGCTCAGACCTTTTGAACCAAAATGAGGTCAGTCAGAAGTCACAATCATCACAACGGCAGCTTGAAAGCCCAAACTTTGCTTTGGTTCCTGCTGCAAAGCCTCCTGGAACCTCCATCCAAAGGCCTTCCTCCCAGATTCCCATTTTTTTGCGACAGCCAGAGCCAGTTCTGTTGCTGGCTACCAAGTACCTGTCTAACTGCTCGATAGCTTGGGGGACAAAGCAGATTTGTTGTGATGAAGGCCTGCTCCCAGGGACAGCTCCCACTGCAGGGCCACCCTCTCTGACTGCAGGAAATTCTGCCCCATACCCTGATCTGCTGAAGCAGCTCCCAGCAACAGTGCCTCCTGCAGGCCACACCTCTTTAAAGGTTTTAACCCACCCACACTGACTAGAAATGTAATTCTTTTCACATTTGCATTTCCCTTTGTTTCATTTTAGCAAGTCTAGCGAAATGCTTTTTAACCACCTGACTTTTTCACAAATCATGGGAAGGCTTAAGGGGCAGTTTTCTGTACCTGGTCTCCTGAAGAGAAGAGGTTGACTCACAAACGTTTCTTTGAAACCTGCCACACTATGCCCATTTGACCGTTACAAACTCCAGTGTGCGTGTGAATCACCTGGGGAGGGGACTTTAAAAGGCAGACCCCCAGGAATCTACATTTTAGTAGGACTCCTGTTGACTGTTGGTTATAATATGGAAGGTAGTTTCCTGGTACTGAACCAAGCATATGGAAAAACTGACCAAGAAGTCTTCAGATTTTAGCTGACAAGTATAAAATACCTCTTGTCGTTTCAAAATTTGGTTTGCAAAACAACCGTTCTTAAGGGGCTGCTGTATCCTACATCACTTTCTCATTAGGGACCACAGATTTTATTTATTCCTTATGTTGATTCAGCAAACACTGCGTGAGCGCATGAACTCGTGTACAAACACTGTGCTATGTGATAGGCTATAGGCGAGGACGGGAGCATAGCCCTGTGCAATGGCTCACAGCACCAATCACAATACATTTCAGCATTTAATACCAAGAAGAAATGAGGTTTTAGGGCCCACAGAACTTAAAAACTGGAGGTACAGAAACTGGAGGTAGAGTCCATTCTTGACTGACATCACGGGCAAGAAAGCATAATCGGTATCTCAAGCAGAAAGGGACTGTAGCAGGAAACTAGGTGCCTATAAGATCCTTGGGAGGGATGGATGACAGAGGTCATGAGCCCCACAATGGACTATTTTAAGGCCACTGTGGCATCCCATGGGCAGAAAGCCGTGATCTGTGGCCTGCCACTGGCTCCAGTCCCTCTCACAACTCCAGTTTGTGAGGAAACACTGGGACTGCTGCAGCACCCCAGAGACCCTTGGAGCTTAGGAATAGAAATGGACCCACCAAGTCCAGCTGCTAACACTCCAGGGCCTTGCTTGCCAGCAGGAGCAGCAGCAGGGAGGTCGCATCTGCTTCATTCTGCCCTTCGAAGCTCACATGAGTAGATACCAGCGGTGGAGCCTGTTTTGAACTCAGTGCGCTATTGTGTATGGGCATCTGGGAGTTAATTTTAAGGTCCCCAGCCCCTGCAGGCAGAGAGGAAGGTGGGCTATGGTGCTGAGAGCCAATCAGCCATCCCAGCATCCCCTCTTTCCATTTAATTGTAAAAGAATCTGTGTTGTGTGGAAATCAAACATACAAGATCTTTGGTTCCATAATGAAATGTTGGAGGCTTATTCTCTTCAGTAAGTTAGCCGAGAAACAGTAAGTTTCATTTTTAACATTAAGTAACAAAGCAAGACATGCGTTGTTAGCTCTGCTCACATGTCGGGCATGTCAGTGGATAAACGGGAGGCATTTTCAGTAACGACTCACACCCTTGATATGGCGGTGTCATGCCCCTTCCCCTTAGTAATTTCCTTTCCTATCTCCATTTTCCCCTCACATTCAGTCTTCCTCTTGTGAAGAAGTGTAATATACATTTCCATCCCTTGCTTTGGTTGTTTTTGTTTTAATGAAGATGTTTTCTTTATATGTAAGTTCCTCTGCAGTCATGTGCAATTCCCCTAACCACTCCCCTGCCAGTCTGATTGCCCCCAACTGCCCTCCCCTGCAGGCCTGGTCGCCGCCAACTGTCTTTCCCTGCTGGCCTGATCGCCCACAATTGCCCTCCCCTGCCAGCCATCTTGTGGCTGCGGGTGCCACCATCTTTGAGGGCGTAGCAGTCAATTAGCATATTCCCTCCTTATTGGCTGTGGGCGCTGTCATCTTTGAGGGTATGGCAATCAATTAGCATATTCCTTCCTTATTGGCTGTGGGCACTGCCATCTTTGAGGAGTGACAGTCAATTAGCATATTCCCTCCTTATTGGCTGTGGGAGCCACCATCTTTTGTGACGGTGTGAGGGTCAATTAGTATATTCCCTCTTTATTAGATAGGATGCTCCGGCTGGTACACACGATTACCTAGAGCAGAGTATTACCATAGAGAAAGCACGACAATGTCCTTCTTAAAACACAAAGCCCCTTCATCAGAAACTGCCCTTGCTCACTATCTACAGCTTGTGAGAGCTTGAGATTCTTTCCAAATATGCACCTAAAATAATATTACACAAATACCATATATTTTATTCATTGCTCCCCCTTCAACATCGGCTCATTTATAGACACTTAAAGAATGATCTGACTTCAAGAGAAGTGAGATATTAAATAAAAATCACCCTTTCAATGACCTACAAGTGGTCAATTAGCCATGTGTTGAAAATACTTCAAATCAATTTAATGCACAAATATAACTGATAAATTGTTATGAAGTACTTTATAAATTCAAAGTGTCGAATAAATGGTCTATAATCAGCATCACCATCATCATAAAAGTACTCAACAGGCACAAAGTGACCGTAGTGAATCGCTAACATTTTGTCCCCAGGACTGAGGAAAGAAAACACTATTACATAAAACTGAAATAATGAGAAATAAGTACCAGCAAGCTTGCTATTATATCAAACGGTAAATCTTCAGCAAGGGCCCAAACCAAGAACTAACAAAAAACCCCACAAAATTTAAGACTGTTCAAGGAGATTGAGTGGAATTTAATTTATTTGATGAGACAAATGCATAATTTTGACCAATAATTCCAGGTAGATGATAGTCAACAGATTGTTTAAATTTTTTTCTTTAAATGTGCAAGGCCTGGAAAAATGGATAATTTACTTTCTGACCTGCTTCAGAAGACTAACTAACTCATTACTACAGAATGGAAGCACTCTGTAGAATAAGCAAAAGAGCTGCCATGTACTGACTTGTATTTTTTTTTGCTATAAATCCACAAATTTATATCCAAAGAAAAACAGCAATTTGAATATAAATAAATTATGACTGCCAAATAATTTTAACCACAATATGCTAAATAATAATGATGATACATGGGCTCTGAACATTTCCATTTTTGTTTTCAAATTAACAATGTAAACAAGACTCCAATCTAGTGATATAGCTTAGCATAGTATTAGGTAGCATGTTTGATTAAGAATTAAAAATCATCCAAGAGCTCCTATTTTTCCAAGAGCAGTTGAATCAACTTTACATGTAGTAATGAAAATAAGGCCACACTATTCCTGTGGCTACAGAAATATCACTATTATGCCTGTGTCTACCTTTTGGCTACTTCTACTAGAGGCCATTTTATTTGAAAAATAAAGCAATCAACTATTTGAGAATTTCCTCTTATTTCAAACTAGAGGCCGAGTGCATGAATTCGTGCATGGTTGGGGTCCAGCTGGTCGGCCCAATTGGGATCGGGCTGGCAGGGGCAGGGAGGGGCCATGGGCAGTTGGCCAGCCGGCCCCACCCCCAACCAGGGGCAGGGCCAGCCAGTGGGAGGGGCCACAGGTGGCCACACCCTGGTCGAACTCCTGGTTCAGGGGACAATTTGCATATTAGCCTTTTATTATATAGGATTGGAAATCTTAAACCACGGTAATGTTTTAAACTATTTTCTGGGAATTAACGACACCTATGATGTTTAGCTAAAATCACTGCTCTCTACCCTTCCCACTCTTTTGAACTGTAATGTTGATGAGATGGTAGGCCTATCTAAAAACTTTCAATGCTTGTTAGACCTGCTTACTGATGAAATAAGGATGAAGATATTAGCAGCAATTCTATGACCTTCCAAACTTTCTAGTCCAATGGTAATACAAGCATGTTAAAAGATCTAAAATATAGACCAGGAAAGCTAACATAACTTCATTATTCATATCTAGTCTTATTGTTTTTTCATAAACACTTAAAATAACTATTGAGTGCTGTGAAACTGAAAAACAAACAATCAAACAAACAAAAAACTCAAAGTATTTTAAATCACAGAAAGATGGGAAAATCTTGGAGATCAAATTCATCTCAATTCTTTCTCATTGAAAATATAACATCTATAAAATATAGTCTTCTATCTAAATTCAAAATCTGATCAAGGTTTGTTTACAAAGTACATTATTCTGTGAATTATCTGTATAATTGTAAATAAAATGTAGCTATAAAGAACAGTTTAAACACCAACAAACAAGCCTAAATCCTGTTTATTATACAGGCGTGGGCAAAAGTAGGTTTATAGTTGTGAATATACAAAACAGTTTATTCTTGTATTATTATTTATTAATTATTGTATTATTTATTTGTATTACAAGTATAAACTTACTTTTGCCCATGCCTGTATATTTGGGGAGAAAGTTGTCTCCATTTACTATTTTAAGGAAAAATTAAACAACTATGGAAGAAACCAAAGTAAGGGTATTATTCACATTAAAATATACAATTCTATCCTCATAATAACCAAGACTTCATAATAACCAAGACCTCAAATACCAGTCTTAGTGACTCATATTAATTTAATTGTGGCATTAGCTTTTATAATCATAGATGTAAAAAAGCCCACTGTGTTCCAAACATAATTATCACTCCAGCATCTCATTTCATGAAATTATTAAATTAAAATGAGAGCCTCTGTACAAATTTGTATTTGATTAGTTTCACTTACTTGAGAACACTGAATAATTTAAGAGCTGTTTAAGTAAAAGGAACACAAAAAGGACACTTCTGAGACGTGCTGGACGGATCCTAAATTCTCCAGAATGGTTACAAAGCGGGCATACCTTCCAGGTGAAGCCACAGCAACCGCCCCTTCACCCTCACGACAGAGGCCACACAGAGCTCTCCTGGATTCCTGGGGTTTACGGCTTCAAGCTTCATGTTCTTTGTGAAGCCCCGGCTGAATGATGTCTGAAAGAGAGAAATGACACTGAGCCATTGGTACCACAGCAAGACAGCGCGCAGCAACAAAGCTGGCCAACTGAGGAAGCGGACGTGCACACAGGCACACGCGCACGCACAGACCTTATTTATCAGACGAGCAGGCTGTTCCCATGTTTGTCTTTCCCGCCACTCATGGAGAAAGAACCATGCCTTCTTCATTTGTATCCTAGAAATTAGAGCTCTGCTTGGCACATAGCAGGTGCCTAATAATATGTGTTGAATGAGTGAGAGGATGAACACATGATCTCTTTCCAGCCACATATGCATCCTTAATCCTACAGATTCACTGAGATGCTAATCATTTCTTCTACTTCCCTAGATTCCTCACCAAGATCAGATCCTGGCACATTTGAGGTGTTAAGGAAAGAGTTCAAGTCTCTACCTTGAAGAGTGTCCTTTCGCGTGTCTCAGTGCAGGTGTCCTGGTGATGAATTCCCAGAGTTTTCCTTTATCTGAAATTATCTTTATGTTTCCTTTCTGCTTTTTGCTTATTTTTATTTACTTTCTATATTCACATTTCAAAAATTTACATATAGGAAAATTCACTCTTTTTGGAGCAGTGCTCTACGAGGGTAAGGCTGTTAGGAGAACACATACAGTCGTACGACCACAACCACAATGGAGATACTGAGCAGTCCCTTCACCCCCAAAACCCCTTGCACTGGCCTTTCGGTAATTATTTCCTCCCAGGCTCCCTATTCCTGGACCACTGATCTGTTTTCTGCTCCTATAATTCCACCTTTTCCATAATGTCATATAAGTTAAATCATATACTACGTAGCCTTTGAGTCTGGCTTCTTTCACTAAGCAAACAGCATTTGAGCATCACTCACGCTATTGCACGAATCAGTAATTTATTCTGTGCTACTGCTGAGTAGTTTATGTAGATGTACCACAGTTTGTCCACCATTTACCAGCTGCAAGACATTTGAGTGGTTTACAATTTTTGGGGATTGTGAATAAAGCCACTATAAACATTTAAGCACATGTTGTTGTGTGAACATTAATATATTAGTCAGCTCCGGCTGCCATAAAATACCACAGACCTGGTAGCTTAAATAACAGAAATCTATTTTCTCACACTTCTGGGGACTGGAAGTCTGAGAACAGAGTGTCAGTGGAGTCAGTGGCATGCAAATGGCAGTCTTCTCCTTGTCTCTCCAGCTGTTCTTTCCTCCAAGCTTGTGGTGTGTGCTCTTCTTATCAGGACACTGGTTAAGGCCCACCGTATGACCTAATTTTACCTTAATTACCTCTTTAAAGACTCTAACTCCAAATACAGTCACATTCTGAGGTCCTGGGGTTAGGCCTTTAAAGCATGAATTTTGGAGGGACATAATGCAGCCTATAACACTGTTTTCATTTCTCTAGAAACAGGATTCCTGGACCATATGGTAAATCTATAATAATAAAAGCATAATATGCTAATTAGACTGGACAGCCAAACGACCTTCCAGACATCTTTCTGGATGACCTTCCAGATGAAGCCGGGGCTGCGAGGGCCGAGCCCCTTGCACGAATTTCGTGCATCGGGCCTGTAGTGTACATATGTCTCTAAAAAACTACCCCCAAAACTGCCCAATTATTTTCGAATATATCATTTTGGATTCCCATCAGCAGTGTATACAGTTCCAGTTGCTAAACATCCTCCCAACTGATACTGCCAGTTTTTCAAATTTTAGCCATTCTTATAGGTAAGTCTAGTGGCATCTCACTGTGGCTTTAACATGTGTTTTCCCTATGACTAATGACATTGAGCAGTTTTCACTTTTGTCATTAGTATATCTTCTTTGTTGAAGTGTATTATTATCTTTTAAAATATATTCTTATTGATTTCAGAGATGAAGAGAGAGAAACATCAATGCTGAGAGAGAATCACTGATCAGCTGCATACCCCCTACTGGGGATGGAGCCTGCAACCCAGACATGTGCCCTTGACCGGAATCAAACCTGGACCCTTCAGTCCGCAGGCCGACACTATCCACTGAGCAAAACCGGCTAGCAGGGGTGGGCAAAGTTTTTGACTTGAGGGCCACAATGGGTTCTTAAACTGGACCGGAGGGCCGGAACAAAAGCATGGATGGAGTGTTTGTGTGAACTAATATAAATTCAAAGTAAACATCATTACATAAAAGGGTACGGTCTTTTTTTTTTTTTTTTAGTTTTATTCATTTCAAACGGGCCGGATCCGGCCCGCGGGCCGTAGTTTGCCCATGGCTGGGTGAAATGTGTTGTTTTTACCTTCATTCTTAAAGCATATTTTTACTGGATATAGAATTGTAATTTTTTTTCTTATAGCACTCTAAAGAAGTTGGTTCACACTCTTTTGGCCTCTGTTGTTTCTGATGAAAAGTTTGTTATTATTCAAACTGTCTTCCTTTATTTGAAATGTATTATTTTTCTCTGGACACTTTCAAGAGTTTTTTCTCAATGTTTATTGGTTATCAGCAATTTGACTATGTTGGGTTTCTTTGTATTTATGCTGCTTGGGGCTCATTAAGATTCCTGAACCTATAAATTTAGATCTTTCAGCTGCTTTGTTAATTAGGGATCACTATTTCTTCATGTATTTTTTCCTTCCACTTCTGTACCCACTTCTGGGTCTCCAGTTCACATGAGATTGTCCCTCAGATCCTAGAGATTCTCTTCATCTTCCTCCCAACCCCATGCCAACTTTTTTCTCTGTTCTTCAGATAGGATAATTTCTGTCTTCAATATCATAAACTCTTTCCTTGCTCATATCTACTCTACTATTACGCCCTTTCAATGAATTTGCTTATTTCAGATATTGTATTTGTCAGTTTTAGAATTTCCCTTTTTTATACTTCTACTTCTGTTTTGGCACTTCCTATCTTTTCATTCATTAGAAGAATATTTTCCTTAACATCAATGCTTCTAAAACTTTAGAGGGTACCAAAATCACTTGGAAAGCCTTTAAAAACATAGGACTGCTGGGCCTCATCCTAAAGTCTGTGATTCAGTTTATTTGAAGTAAGACAATTTGTATTTCCATCACGGTGATGCTGAAGGAGCTGGCCTTCGGACCACACTTTGGGATCCAGTGCTTTCCACTACTGAGCTTAGTTATAATAGGGACTTTAAAATACTTGACTGCTACCGACGTCTGAGTCATTTTGGATTTGGTCTCTGTTCATTGTCTTTTCTACTGAAAATGAGTCAGATTTTCCTATTTCTTCATGTGTTGAGCGAGTTTGGATTGAAATCTGGATGTTTTAAATGTTATGTCATAGAAACCCTGGATTATGGCATATTACTCCCAGAGTGCTGATTTTTCTGTTACAGCAAGCAATTACCTTGGTTGGTCTCAAACTACACACTTGTCTCTTGAGAAGCAGCTCAGATATTAATTCACTTCTTTCATCCTTAACCACTGGGCTGCTTGGAGTTTTCCTGGCCAATACATGGTTCAAGGATTTATACCCAGAATTTGTGGTTCCTCCTCCTGGCTCTCCCCTGTTTGTGATGCCTCTTACTTTCCAGTAGCTGTGGCTTCTTAAATTCTGTTATTGTGTTCTTATAACCACTTATAATCACTGTTTTAGTCATCTCATATGTTGTCAACTGTGGCTGACCTCAGGCCACTCATCTGCAAATTTGGGGATGATCACCCCACGGTCTTCTTTTTACTAAACACCTGCCTCCCTATCCCCAGTATCTGCCTGCTTCTGTTCATGTTCCACATCCTTCAGTAGCTGTTTTCATCTGCCCAGTGTTTAGTTGCTATCTGTGAGAGGATGGATTCAGTATGAGCTTAGCCATTACTGGAAGCAAAATTCACTTTTAAATAAATGTGATATACAAATTTCCAGTCACCCACTTCTATAAATTTTAACCAGATATGACAATACCACATAAATATATATGTTTCAAAATATACACACTGAGATAAACAAGTTCCTGTAAGTAACAGATTACATCTCTTTGTTACTGATGGAAGGAAACCAAGGTAACTCACATTTACATGTCTTTCTATATAAGTTAAGTTGAAATGAAAGTCTATCTCTATGTAAACAGAACAAAATTATCCAATGTATGTTAAGAGACCAATTTGCTCTTTTCCTTTATATTTCCTTGGAAATAAGAATCAAAACTACTCTATCTGGGCTATTTTCCTACAAACCATCCTAACTTATCCACACATATTATGTATTGAGCTTCTTTCTGATAATACAACTTGATAGGCTGGCTGCCTGTAAAGTCTCTAAATAAGTTAAAATGCCATTTATCCTACTTAATAAGGGAAAGCTACAACCACATAACCTCTGTTTGAGGGTAATTTATAAAGGATCAATGGCAAAACCGTTACCTGTGAGTTTATTTTATGAAGCATTTGGCCGTGTCAATCCATTTCAGAACTGCCTGTGATTGTTAAACATCCTCAGGGAAATGTCATCCATGTATCCACTTCTAAACTACCTCTCCTCTGCTATACACGAGATGTATGATTAAAAAATGAACTCATAATAAGCATACTGAAGAGCACTGTAGCAAGCAACTAAAATTCAGCAAAGTACCAGTAATGCAACTCATATGTCAACCGGCAGATAACAATCCTGTCGATTAAATAAATGAAGAGCCAGAAAAAAGGGGTCATATTTGTAACAAGTGCATCCCTAATAAATACACCAATGTATTTACTAGAACAGATGTAATCTGGGCAGCTAAATCCTAAAAGCTCAGAGGCCACCTGAGGATGTGGCTACTTGCTCCACTATTAAAATGCATTTGGACAACAGCTGGCTGAATGGGAGCAGAGGACAGATAAAAAGAAGCCTTGGTCTCACAGAAAAAACTCCTCCTTAAATACAGGACCAGGGGACATGGGAGGATTTCCTTCCCAAAGCTGAAGAATCAAGGAAGGATTTTTATTCTTTTCAGGCAGAAAGCACAAAGTTAAGGGGTTTGAGGATATGATGAAGTGTTTCCATGATCCTGAATGAAAGGCCAGAAGGCCAGTAGATTTTGTCACAGGTGACGTCAACATGGTAAAAAGGTTAATAAAACCGCATTGGACTTCATAAGCCTTGAGTGATAACCAGCTGCTATCCTCATGGTGCCCCCTTCAAACAGCTGCCCCCTTAAAACCACCTAATCACTCACCATGCAGGTCTTTCAACTACAGAAGAACTGCCTTTGTGCAAAGGCTATGGTCATCCAAGTAGAAAGTCCATTTAATCATTTATAAAGCTTTGATTCCACTCTGCCACTGATTTGTTTCTGTATTTAGGAGTACAAGTTGACCCAGTAATCAACCTACTTAATTCTCCAAAATCTGTTTTTGACTTATGCTCAGTATTGAGTTTCTCTCTATTAAGTCAACCCTTTCCTCCTCTCAGTTTTCATATTCTGTTACCTTGCAGAACAAATTATAGGGAGGGCGGCAATGAATCAGCAGCAATAGAAGCCCATGTCTAGAAAACAAGTCTGTGATTCTGGAGCACTCTGCACTTAGTATCTGCAGTCCTCAGCTGGTAGACTTCGTCTTTTCTCAGCACAAGGAATTAGCTTCATCATGAAATATGTGTTCAACACGCTAAACTATACATTTATGCCTCATTCTTAAATCAGAGATACTAATCTATGTCTCCTTTCATAGTTCCCCAGGGTTGATGAAATAAAATGAATAATTTATAAACTACTCAATACAACCAACTCTGATAACTAAGCAAATACATACATGTATGAGCGCGCACGCACACACACACACACACACACACACACACACACACACACAGCTATTTTATTTGTCACAAAAATCCTATTACTATGCCAATAAGTTCTATTTGAACAAGGTAGGGGCTTAAAGTAAGCACAGCTAAGTACAAAATTGTTGGACTAGCATCCTAGAAAAATAATCCAATGCAAAAAAATTAAGATCATATTTTAAGAATATTCCTCATGTACAGAGAATCTCCTATTGATGGCTTATCAATATTATACCCCATAGTCACCAATAGCTATGCATAGCAAGTGCACAGCTATTGTTGGCACAGGTGGCTGGCTGTCCACCAGTTTGTCCTCCCTCTTCTACAGTATGGAGTCATGGCTGGGGAACTAGCTGGGCATCTCCTAGCCTCATTCATGGTGCAGATGAGTGGCTGGTTCTCACTGAGAGAAAGGGAACAGAGTACCATGTGTCAGTATCGGCTACACTGCTTAGAACTAGGGCTATCTTCTCCTGGACTTCTCTCCTATCTGCTCACCAGATTCAGGGGCTGAAACAAAAACATATCTAGCTCAAGGCTCACCACAATGAGAAGAACCAGCTAGAAATCCAGTACATCCTGGACCCTTCCCTCAATGAGAACTAAATTTATAACATGTTTCAGCCACTACACCTTCAGTAATCAATTTGTTACTACCTCCCAAAATTACTCTAATAGACAAGCTGAAAGGAGGACTTTTCAAAACTGTGAAAGTTTTGGGATTCCATAGGACACGGCAGCACTCTTGCTCAATAAATAGAAAACAATTGATGGCATTTATGGTGAGCAACAGCTATGGTAAAAGGAGTAGCAAGAAACAAGCGTCTTACATTTTTGAAGCAGAAAGGAGGTGCTTCTTCCGTTCCATGCTGCTTGTGATAATCGGCCCAGTCGAAGTCCTGGCCGGAATAACCTGTGCAGGACAGAACATGGGCAACATTAATCAGGCTAAACACTGACAGTGAACAGCTTTACAGTCTCACTAATTAAAATAATGAGGGGTGCAAGGATAGGCTCCCCAAAGGTGAAGCCTTTTCTTACACCTGACAGTACATCGGATTTTATGAGGGTCGAATGAAATATTTTGAAAAATGTGAAGTACTACATACAGGTAAGGTGCACCATTATTATCAGAATGCGGTGCCCAAAACCAGGTAAAGATAAGGTGGAATTGACCCACACCAGCGCATGACAATGGGTAGATCTGTTCTGGAGAAGAATAGATGATATTGAGGGAGGGGTTTGAGAAACAACTATTCATATATGCTAAATTTAATGAGATACAGATCTTACCAAAGTGGTTTTTTCTTTCTTTATTCATTTGATTTTGTGGGGAGGGTACACTTATAAAATATATATCCATCATAGCCACCACAACAAGATGTGGGAAAAGGTGAGAGAGGAAAACAGTTCTAAATTATAAAATAAGAACAGCACTGAGTGCATGGCTTAACCTAGACGGGAAAATACATCTTAATGTGTGAGTATTTGCATTTCCTGTGGAAAAAAGGACTGGGATAGAAATGAAAAATACAGTAGTAATTAGGATTCATTGAAACTGTACAAAATGTCACTATACCAGTGATGGCGAAATATGAACTCATTTTTTTGGTTGTTTTTTTCTTTGTTAAATGGCATTTAAATATATAAAATAAATATCAAAAATATAAGTCTTTGTTTTACTATGGTTGCAAATATCAAAACAACACTATATGTGACACGGCACCAGAGTTAAGTTAGGGTTTTTCAAAATGCTGACACGCCGAGCTCAAAAGGTTCGTGGTTGCAAATATCAAAACATTTCTATGTGTGACACGGCACCAGAGTTAAGTTAGGGTTTTTCAAAATGCTGACACGCCGAGCTCAAAAGGTTCGCCATCACTGCACTATACTCTTCATTTAGTGTTCTCCCTTTATTGGTTTAAGTGAATGTAAAATACATTTAAGTATATTTTTGGTGCAAAAGAGATTGGAAATATTTCTTTTCCCACATATTGTCATAAATTTATACCTGTAAATTCACTTAACATGGGGACTTTAGTTCCTAAATCCCACAGTTGCAGAGTAATGACAGAAATTCTTTACTAAAGAAACTCAAGATACCGGTTGCCTCCTACCTCCGTCTGTACTCACAAGTACAAAATAATGTTCTTTTCATTAAGTCAGCACAATTTACCCAACTTTTCCTAAAATGGAGGGATTAACCAAGAAGGCAGTTGACCCTCCCATGTGCTGCTCCCCATCAGTGGCAGAGGTACCCCCTTCCTTCTAAGACACCCTCTCATTCTATGAAGACGAACAAGTCCTCACTTCTTTCCCATAAGGAGATAAGAAGTCTCAGAGTTTTGAGGTGCTATGTACTCTTTCTAGCTGGTTCTGAACAGGGCCAGCACATTTTCCAGCTGCCTTTCCCCCACGGCTTTCCAGAACCGCCCCTCCCGCCAGAGGCTCTTGCAGCAGACGTTTCTGGAGGGATCAAACCAACTTTCTTCCGAATATTCATAAGCAAAATAAGGTAATGCAAGTTCCTGTGCAATTACTATAACCTGCCACTTGAAGAGTAGTAGTCTGTCTGGAACTGTTTTGGGTCAAATACTCACATTAATGTATAAGAAAAGGAGAATTCCAACTGGCGAGAAGTTACCTAACAGTACGAAGGGTACTGAACCAGAAGGGAGACTGATTTTAGATCCAATTCTTCCAGGAACTAGATGGATCAAGGTAAAAGTAAATCAAACTTTCTATGCAACAAACTTTATCTACTACTTCAAAAAGTAAGGAGACCATCTTATAAAGTTCCCTCCAGCTGCTGCATTCCATGACTCAGAACCACCACTGCTAATAGTTCACTGTTGCTGCTTTGGATTTTTTTCCTTTCCTCTGTGCTTAATGTCCTTTTCTTCTCCCAGGAGAAACGTGTGGCAGGGCTGACAAACAGAGGTTATGTGACAAGACATTCCCTATCTGAGCTCTCAATTGAACAGCTGAAGACAAGATGATCCCCTGAAACAGGACCCAATTTGTTTCGTGGTGTGGCCAGTTGACTGTTACAAAGTCAAGATCTCCTCTGTTCCATCTCTTCCCTACACTTCTGCTGCTTCCTTAATTTTGTGAATGAGGAAACCTCATCAAGATCATAGGGGAAGAGAAAAATTAGGAAAAATGTATATAAATCGTACACTATGTTCTGAGATAACATGAAATTTAGGTATTTTTTAAAATATATTTTTATTGATTTCAGAGAGGAAGAGAGAGGGAGAGAGAGAGAGATAGAAACATCAATGATGAGAGAGAATCACTGATTGGCCGCCTCCTGCACACCCCACACTGGGGATCGAGCCCACAACCCGGGCATGTGCCCTGACTGGGAATCGAACCATGACCTATTGGTTCATAGGTCAACGCTCAACCACTGAGCCACGCCAGTTGGGTGAAATGTAGGTATTCTTTATGGTCAATATCTGTTCAGAGAAAATTTTCAACTAAGAAATCGCCTCTACTTCTACAGACAGACATTTAGCAGGGTTCTCTAGAATTCCGTTCCTAATTGCCAAACTCCAATGGACTTCAACCCCCTCCATAAAAGGCTATGCTCCATTGTTTCTTGGACCAACATTCAATCCTCTACAACCAGTCTTCACGACTCTATGGGGAGCCATTTTTAATCTAATAATTTCAAGGGATAACCAAGTCTTGCTGAGTACATAAGCCTACCACTAGAACTCTCTCCTTTCCCTGAACATTTGAACAGCCAAGACTTCTCCTCCTCTTAGAGACCTTTATTCACTTCATCACTTAAAATTCTTTTCCTTCGGGTTGATAATGAGCTCTCTTTGTAAGGCGGTTTTGTGACAGCTCAGAAAATAACTGCTACATAAAAACAAATTGCTGTGGCTTGTATAATAGAGACAACAGGGGTCAATTATACTCATTAATCAACAAAGACAGAACAAGAAGTACTAGGGCTTAACTGCAGCCAGGAAAACATGTTTTAAACCCGGGAGAGAGGGTAATAGCAGAGGGGAAAAGAAAATGAAGGCAAATCAAAACCCCTTAGGCTATTAAAATTTGCAGCAAGTTGCCATAGGAGACTGTTGAACCGAAACCACTAGAGTTATTTCAGCTTTTATTAGTGTTTATTCTGAATGAAGTTCCAACTGTTTCAGGTCCAAAAGGGAACAGGTCGATGACCCATTTCCATATGACACAAATTAATTGACATAAAGCAGCTCCACTTGCAAACATTGCTATTGGCAGTGCAAGTAGACAATGCTTTTAAAAAAACAATTTGGCAGTAAAAATGTTCATGGACTTTGACACAATTTCATTTCTAGGAATTTATCCCATAAAAACAAACCTAAAAATAAAAAAAAATGTTATACATTAAGATATAATGGCATTATTATTGATAATTCTAACTGGGGGTGGGTGGAGGGGGGGTGGGGATGACTTTGTATCCAAATATAGAAAATGATTTGAAACTTATCCAAGTCCATGGAAAGTCATGCAGACATGAAACTGCACAGAGTCTGTTTTTTAAAAAAGTCATGATAAATGATTGCTATAGTTTTATTTTTTATTACATATATTTTTATTGATTTCAGAGAGGAAGGGAGAGGGAGAGACAGATAGAAACATCATTGATGAGAGAGAATCATTGATCGGCTGCCTCCTACACACTTCCTACTGGAGATTGAGCCTGCAACTCGCGCATGTGCCCTTGACCTTCCGGAATCGAACCCAGGACCCTTCAGTCCACAGGCCGACGCTCTATCCACTGAGCCAAACTGACTTGGGCGATTGCTATGATTTTAAATGAAAATACTGGTATAAGCGTACACAGAATTATCTAATTTATATTAAAAATATACGAAAAAGAAAAGAAAAGCCTAGTGGTAAATATCAAAATAATTAACTGGGTGGTGGGATTCCTGGATACTTTTTTCTTCTACCTCTTTGCACTTTACAAGCTTTCACTAACGATCATGAGCTACTTCAATAATAAAAATTACTTGAAAGGGTAACATCTTTGCTCTATTTTAAAAGCTCATCAAGGTACTGGTCAATCAATCAAGGGTTGATTCAGTACGTGACTGCCTCCCCACAGCTGTCCTCTCACTTCTGGTGCGCTAACAGATTCCTGATGGTTCGACTTCCCACAGGAAGTCAGATCTCTCCCCAGTACCAGCAATCGAATCGGGACAACCCTGAGACCGTCATGGTGGTCAGACCTGTAGCCAGTGATTTGGGATAGAGGAGAGGGGAGGGTTACAAAAATATTTCCCTTTAATAAAAGACATGACAGGAATAAGGGCTGCTTTTCTATGCTCGGTGGATATGAAAAAAAACTGTACAGTCTTAATAAAAAGTAAAAACAGCAAAAGAATATCATGTTTGCCATCTCCCTGATTGGCAAAATGAAAAAACAGTAATCCCACACTATAATGACTGTTGGGAAGCAGATACTTTTATTCTGGTTGGTATCTAGCTTGATTAACTATTGCAGGTGTCAATTTGGCAACATGTGCCAAATTTTTAAGAAGGTGTCTAGTTCTCCACTCTAGCCATTTGTTCATTTACATATCCAACCATTTAGAAATATTTAGTAAATGTATGCTATACGCCAGGCAGGGTTTTAATACTAGGAATACAGAAATGAACAAAACCCACAAAAACCCTTACTTCACAGAGCTTACATTTCAGTGAGAGGAGACAGATTATACACAAATATAAAAAGTCAGGTGATCAAAAGTGCTAGAGAGAGAAAGTGGACAAGAGGCGTAGGAAGGGCTGCATCAAGGGAGGCCTTAAGGAAAAGTTGAAGCGTAGAGGAATGGTGGAAGCGAACCATGTGCCAGGCGGAAGGACGGGCAAAAGCAAAATTCTAGCAAAAGATTGCAAGTTATAAAAAGATAATGTAATAAAATGTCAATTTTCCTAAGTTAATCTAGAAATCCAGTGCAATTGTGATTGATATTAAAGAGGGCAGCCAAACAGACCACCTCAAAATGCACCACCTGAGTCAGGACTGAGGAAGGGGAAGAGTGTGACCAGCAGAGGGCACAGTGAGCGCCAACGTCCTATGGAGGGATGTGCCTGCCCCATGGTCCAGGAAGGGCAAGGTGGCCACAGTGAGGGAGCTGACTGGGGAACATCTTAGGAGATGAGGCCTTGCAGGCTGTTGCCATGACCAGGACTTGACCACTGAGTGAGGTCTGAGCAGACAGAGGAGGAACAAGTGTGATTTACAGTTTAATAAGATCAGGGTGACTACTGTGTTGGGAGTAAACTGAGGGAAGCAGGAGGCCACTGCAAGTAACCCAGGTGAGATTTAAAGGAGCCCTGAACCCAGGAGGTGCTGATGAGGCGTGATCAGATCCCAAAAATGTCAACAGGATTCACTATGGATTAGACATGGGGTGTCAGAAATAGGCCAGGATGCCTTGGTTCTCAGTTCTATCTGTAATGCTCTATTTCACTTTTTAAAAATCTGAATCAAATATGGCAAAATGTTACAGCTCAGTCATGGTGGCAGGTCCATGGAAGTGGGTTTATTTTCTGTCCTTTTGGTATGTAGGAAATATGATAGATTACAAAATGGACTGCATTCATCAGTCAGTGTCCAGAAAAAGAGAATACCAGCGAGGGTTCACTACTCTTTGTCCCGATAATAATTAGAATACACCCTTACTTCCTAAATTGTGCCCACAGTTTATGTGTCTATTAAGATGGCCAGCCAGTAGACATGAAGTGCTAAAATAAGCGAGTTACTTCAGCCTTCGCTCAGACATTTTACAACAGAAATCAAAGGCTAAACATTTTCTACAAAGACCTCCAAGTGGGATGTTTTCTCCACTAATTCTACCACTAGTCTTTGATGTTCCATGTCATGGAGGTTAGTGAAATCATTTTGAAATAGCAATCATGGTTGATACTCTAAGTGCATTTTTGCTTAGATGATTTATTAACTTGTTGGATCACTTTTAGGGCCTATAATATTGAATTGTTGTTCACTGGGCTTAAAGGAACCTCCAGGGCTCTGTCCCTGGCTTTCCAGGAAAGGATCTGCTCACACAGAGAGAGCACCGAAAAAGTCCCACCCACTCCAGCTTAGACGGCTTGTCTCTAAAGCCTGGGAACAGACTTTACTAAAAAAAAATAGGAATGGAGTTAAAACAATGTAAGTAAGGACCTATGTTTCTGCACATCTCCTAGACCACTGGATTCTTTTATTTCATCATCAGCTGCTTCCCACTGACTGGGGAATGAATGGGGTATCCTTTTGCTACTGGGCAACACGAAATTATAAGCAGTGTGTATGGTTGGAAAGGAAACCAAAACAATATATTACACTTGTGGAAATCATACATACAACACATCTAAACACCTCTCAGCATGTAGGATAAATCGGACATTCGCTCTTTATAAAGTTCAGAATTTAAGTTAAAAATAACAAATTAGTTCAAAGACGGTGTATACTTTCATATATTAATAAAGCAAAGAACGGTGTTTTAAAAGAATTCTACTTCATAACTCCCAGCCCTGGTGTGACTACAAAAGACATGTTAACAAATTACCTCAGAAGAAAACCATCAAATCACCACTAGGGAAATCACCACCACCTCCTCTAAACTGTATTTCATTTTAATTACAAAAATAAACATATTCCCCTCTCACAAAACGGTAAGGGGGCTCAAAAAATAAAGCTGTGACTTTGTTATATCTGCAAGCACTTGGAAAATTATACCTGAGAACTGACATTCTCCAAATGCTCTGACATAGAGACAATTTCAGTCACGGAAGAGTCATGGTCGACTGACATCAGCTAATCCCCTCTAAGGCCACCCAAAGCCCCAAATTCCTGAGGATGGCTTTTATGAAGATCCCAGTGACAGACAACAGGAGTAAAGGGTGGATTTGGTTATTTTTTTTAAAAAAATCACTAGATTTGGGATCTTAAGACTAGAGTTTTAAGCCAGTACTTCTGCCTCAGTACTTGAAAAATTTAACACCACTGAGCTTCATTTCCCCCACAAGTAAAATGATTAGAGCTGATGAGATCATCTTTAAGATCCCTTTTAGTTATAAAAACCCTCTACTCTTAATAATATATGTTTATTTTTAATTGATAATACATTACTTTAGATCAAAAATAAAAATATTTTTAAAGTATTCTGCTCGGAGTCTCACTCGTACCCTCACTTCCATCTGTCCTGCTCGCTACCTCCATACTCGGAACCTCCATTCAGAATTCTCATTTTTATTAGTTCCTTTCTGTGTTAAGCTTCATATACTATATTTTTTAAATTTATCTTTATTATTGAAAGTATTACAAATGTTCCCTTTCCCCCCACCCCCCATTGATCCCCTCCTCCCTGCTTCCACCCTCTCCCCAGGCCTTCATTGCACTATTGTCTGTCCATTGGTATAAATTCTTTGGTTAATCTCTTCCCACCCTCTCCCTTTCCTCTGAGATTCCTCAGTCTGTTAGATGTTTCCATGTTTCTGGATCATTTGGTTTTGTCAGTTTATTTTGTTCTTTAGATTCCATAAGTGACCACGTGGGATTTATTCCGGGGATGCAAGGCTGGTACAATATTCACAAATCAATAAATGTGATACATCACAAAAACAAATTGAAAGACAAAAATCACATCATATCAATAGACATAGAAAAAGCATTTCATAAAATCCAACACCCAGGTTTAATAAAAACTCTCAGCAAAGTAGGAAGAGAGGGATCATGCCTCAACATAATAAAGGCCGTATATGACAAACCTACAGCCAACATCATAATCAATGGGCAAAAACTAAAATAATTTCCCTAAGAAGAGGAACAAGACAGGATGTCAGCTTTCACCATTCTTATTCAACATAATACTAGAAGTCCTAGCCACAGTGATCAGACAAGAAGAAAATAAAAGGCATCCAAATTGGAAAGGAGGAAGTAAAATTGTCATTGCTAGTTTCTTATGTAACCTGACAGTTTCTTTACAGAAATATGAGCAAACAAATACATATTCTCATTTACCTCTTTTCTAACAAAAAAAAAGTGTCATGCCATAATCTACAGATCTTTATCACTTGCAGCATATCTTGGAGCACTTCTCATATCAGTACACAGAGATTTCCTCATTCTTTTTAACAACTGCATAGTTTTCATTATATGGATATCTAAAATCTATTTAACCCATACAGACAAGCCCTTGGACTTTTTCCAGTGTTTGCTATTACATATCATGCTGCAAAGAACAAACTTTTATGTATATCATCTGCACAGTATATCTTCAAGAGAGATTTCCAAGAACAAAACTTCTGAGTGAAAGGGCAAAATGCATTTATAATTTTAGTAAAATTTGACAAAATGCCTTGGACACAGTTTGCACCTACCTGCACTATCACCAGTAATCTGGGCATTCTTGTTCCTCCACATGCTCATCAAAACAAATTTTATCTTCTTTCTCTTTTGATTTTCCACTTCATCTTATAAATGCATGCCATCTCAATATGATTTCCACTCGCATTTCTCTTATTGTGATGTGTTTGAATAAGAGACCTTGTGTTTCTTTTAACTGTGAACTATCTGTTGATATTCTGAAACCCTTTTCTGTAAGTTGCTGGTCTTTTTCTTACTGGCTTATCAGTAAAATCTCTACTATTTCAAGGTAATAGTCCTGTAGCCAAAACACAACCCCTGTAAATTACCAGTGGATCCTTGACTAATGATATTGATCACTTCTTAAATGCTTTACGTGGTTTTTCTTTTCTTTTTTTCTTTTTTTTAAAGGCTTATCACTGATAGTTTCTTATTGGAAAATACTAACCACAATACTCAATATTCCACAACAATATTCATGAAGCATCTTTCTTTTGTGTGTGTGATTTTTCAAAAGGCATCCTTCATTTTCAATAGGGGAAGAAATAATTTGGAAAACTACATGAAGACAGTTTCATTTCACCATATATCACAAATACTTGGGTGACAGAGAAGAAATAATAAATGTAGCTAAATGTTAGGTATAAAAAAGCTTAACATATGAAAATACTTAATATTCTGGTGATAGTGCAGGTAGGTGCAAACTGTATCCAAGGCATTTTGTCAAATTTTACTAAAATTATAAATGCATTTTACCCTTTGACTCAGCAGTTTTATTCTTGGAAATACATTTGTATAGCCATTTCATTACACATTAGTTCAGTACACTAATCTAAAACAACTTTCTTAATATCGTGAAATGCAATCATCCAAATAAGCACATACATTTTCCTAGTAAATATGGCTACAATCGCTTTTCTAAACAACACTTTTTAAGAGTTACAATTCATAAGAAGTATATTTAAAAATTCTGGTAAACATTAAACCTCTGCCATCATGAAATAATCAAGCAGCCAAAATGCATGTATTAATACTTCCCTTTTTTTCATTATGTAAGGAAATACCCAATGAATGTTTTTAAAATTCTTAAATAGATCTTATTACTAACTAGACATTTGCAAAGTCCAACTAAGAAGCATTTTAGATATCTAGAAAAAGACATGAAACCCATCCGCACACATGGTGTGATTAGAGCGGTTAGAAGGAAACAACAGTGACCCAAGGGGCTTTCGAACTCCACAAGTGACCTAATGCTAACATTTCACAGCAGGAAAGGCCTTGTCTTATCTACCACCAACACAGATTCTATCCTATAAAAACCTGGACAGCCATTTAAAGGACTATAAAAATACTTAGACTTTTGTCATTTCTTTGATTCTGTGCAGTGCCTGTGGAATACCAGGCGTGTTCCTCTTTGACAGCCTGAAAGCTAAGGCACAGGGATGTGGCCAGTCTTTGGTGAGTACCCAAATGCAAGCAAGAACCTGGCTCTTGTGAACTGGAGTTCTCCCCGCTACAGGGAGCGGGATCCGGAGCCAGACCTCCTGCCCTGTGACTGTCTATGTGTGACTAATTTTCCTCATAGGACAATTCTCATTTTGAGGATTCAATAAGTTAAGCACTTAAAATAGTATAAACAGTGTTACACAGAAGTTCATGGTACTCTCTAATTAGACCACATTCCATTATTGCAGAACCTAAATATGAAGAATCAACAGCTGAAATGGAAATACTCAAAAGCAAGTCCTCCTTGGGAATGAGCAGGGATGAACAATGAGGACAAAAACTTAAAAATATCAAAGTATATTCATGCCAGTGGAGTACAGGCACGCCATGGATGAGCTAGGCGTACACAATTAAAGGTGGTACGAGGTATATGATGGCCCCAGGAAAACTGTAACTCAACCTGTGGCCAATATGGTTAACACTGCATATAAACCAGTGCCTGGTGAGCTGGAAAGGTTAGCATTCATTATAATCCCTCCATAAATTTACTTTTCTAATCTCTTCTGATTTTCTCTTCTATTATTCCATTTATTTCCTCCCTATCTTCTCTCATTTTGCCTTACTGCTTTGATCCTTGAATAAACCTTAGACCTATAAGGGATAACACATCACATTACTAAACTTACAGCGTGGTGCATGAATCCCAATGTAAACATTATTTTAGTGCAACCCAGTTCCCAATTTAATTATTTTAATACTAGAGGCCCAGTGCAGTTCCTCAGCCTGGCCTGCACCCTCTCACAATCTGAGACCCCTCAATGTCGGAGGTCCAGTGCATGGATTTAGCCTGATCCTCACAGGCCAGGCCAAGGGACCCCACCGGTGCATGAATCTGTGCACCGGGCCTCTAGTATGCATATAAGATCTCTGGTTAATCTCTTTCCGCCCTCTCCCCTCCCCCTTCCCTCTGAGATTCATCAATCTGTTCTATGTTTCCATGCCTGGTGGTCAGTGTGCATATAGCTACTGGTTGAATGGTCCCTTAGGTTTTTATATCTATACTAGGGGCCCAGTGCATGAATTTATGCACCTTGAAAGGAACTGTGGGCTGCGAGGCTGCGGTAGGCACAGGGGTGAGTCTCGGCTCATCCTCCCCACCCCCACCTGGTCCCTCCCGCTGTGGCCCTCGGCCCCCTGTCTGCTGGCAGTCCCGCTCCTGGCGCAGCCGCTCCCACACACTGACGGCACCAGCCCCACTCGCACCCACTGACAGCATGGAGCGATTGAGGCCAGTGCCAGCAGCGGGTGCAAGTGGCAGCTGCTGCCTCGGTTGCCCCTCAGGAGCAGGAGGAGGTAAAGAACCCTCAGGGGAGATCAGGACTGGAAGCTGCCACTCACACCCACTGATGGTGCTGAGTGATCAGGACCAGGTGCAACTGCAAGGCGGGACTGCGGTGTGCGGGAGCAAAGAATTTTCAGTAACCACCAGAGGCTCACCCCAATGACAGTGACCGGTGCCCCACCTTGGTCTGGCGCCCCCGCTCACCTGCTCCACCATCCCACCATGGCCAATGCCCGCCATGTTCTGCACACACCCCCCTGGTGGTCAGAGCACGTCATAGCAACTGGTTGTTCAGTTTTTCCGGTTGTTCCACCATTTGGTCTATTTGCATATTAGCCTTTTATTATATAGGATAAATATTATAGCATCAAATTGTTGGATATCTGGGAACAACTGGGCTCTGGGGAAAATCTGACTTATTTTAAATAAAATGTAAAAAAAAATGCTTCAATAGCATTTATTGTCTTTTCAAAGCCACTTCATAGACACTCTGCAGTTTTTAACCTCAATCACTTAGCAACACTTACCCTCTATCATTACACAAGAGCAGCAGAACCACCGATCATTCAATCGCTAACCCGGAACTTCGCTTTACAGAAGTGGATTGAGAAGCCTAAGGTTACACTTCCCACCAGGGAAGCAATCTGTACAGATCCCTATGTCAAGCTAAACATGAAAGACATTCTTTTTCTACTACTTCTAAATTGTTTACAACATAAATTTCTCTAAATAAACAATGACACCCTCCTGAATCACTCAAACCCTGCATATTTTCACAAAACACAAACCTTTGGGAGGTGTGAGATTGACTCCATTTTTAAGGCACCACTGTACTGGTAAAATCCCCAAAGAATCTGCATGGCACAGCATTGAGAGTTTACTAGGTTCTGGTCTTAGGTCGTCAATAGTCACTTGAAAAAAATGATTGTTAAAAACCTGAAAGAGAAAACCAATACAGCCAATGGTTAGTTCCTTGGGATTACATATAAGACTAGTAATGAAATATTGGCACAGCTTCCAAATGCAATCAATGTATTTCATCAAAATGGTTTGACCACAAACTGGCATGTCAACGTATATTACTAAATTGATCCAGTTGCTAAAAAGTTAGAGTTGATCACTGTGGTCATATTAATGAAAAGTAAGCGAGACAGAGAATAAGACGTAAACCAATAGTCATAGCTGAAAGATAAACAAACTGCTGAAGTAAGACAGACAAACCCTGGCCAAGGGGAAAGCCAGGCGGGCACTGAAAGGTCTAATTGGTTTCTCCATGTCCACAGCAGGGACACATGTTCTTACACCAGGTCATTCAAGAACACTCCAAGGTCTGGCCTGAAGATTTCTAGTCTCATCTAAGTCTCATGTATCACTCATCTAGTATCCGCCCAAATGCCCCACCCTCTAGCCCAGTGGTTCTCAACCTTCCTAATGTCGCGACCCTTTAATACAGTTCCTCATGTTGTGGTGACCTCCAATTTCATTGTTACAAATTGAACATAATTAAAGCATAGTGATTAATCACAAAAACAATATGTAATTATATATGTCTTTTCCGATGGTCTTAGGTGACCCCTGTGAAAGGGTCGTTCGACCCCCAAAGGGGTCGCGACCCACAGGTTGAGAACCGCTGTTCTAGCCCAAGAGGAAATCATTCACACCACGCCTGTCTTTAGTGTTCTCGCAGTCTAACAGCGCACTCCCTTGTCGGTCTATCAAATCACAGTACATTTTCAAAGGTCCAACCTGAAAGTCAACACAGCTGGGACATTTTCCCAAACACTCAGTTGGAATAAAGGGCCCCTGCTCTATGCCCCCAAATCATCAGGCTTGTATCTCTATACTGAACAACCTCTTTTACCCCCCTGAGGACTGATATCACATCTGTCTACCTTAGCAGATCCTAATGCTTTGAGGACTGTGGCCTCTTCGTTCCTCATGGAGGTATTCCCACCATGCAGAGAAAACGCTTTGTGCACAGAAACTGGCTAATCATCCACTGGATATAAGGGGGAAAAGAAGTCCATGAAAAATAGAAACAAAGCATGATGATGAAAAAAGAAGGGTGCAAAAAGCAGGTGAACCCCCACAGTCAAGAGCATGGTGGATCTAGAGAACCAAGTATGTAAAACAGACCAGAGGGAAAAACAGCACTTTCCCAACTCAACAGAAAAGCAGCCAGTCTTTCTTGGGAAACCTTGACACTCTCCCTAAGCTATGATTCCTGGCTCCTTCATTTAAAAAATATTTTTTGGATGCAACCTAGTTCAAAGATAAGCAGGAGAGGAAATTCACTTCAGTTCTTCTTGATGTTAATTCCAGTAAATAGTTAGAATTCTGCTGCCTGAGTTTTGCAAAAGATCAAACATCACCTTCCCAGGAGGGTCTTCCCTGACAACCCTACTTACAATCACATCTTCCCTTCCTCCACCAACACTCCATTAGTTCCTTCCCTGACGCATCTTCCTCCTTTTCATGTAGCCTTTAACATACTACATTTGCTTACTTATTACTTAGAGAGAAGCTAAATGGTTCAGAAACACGGGGCCTTCTGGTCAACACACAGGTCTCGAACTAAAGCCTGGAGCAGTTAACCAACTTGCCCAAGACTGTGCAGCTAGGAGCTAGCAAACAGAAACAGAGCCCAAGACTTTAATTCCAGTATCTTTAGCTCTGAACAGTGCAATATATTTTACATTATAGATGATATCATCATCACCACCATCATCTGTCACTAACTCACTGTTTTGGAACACCAAAAACAGAATCCCACTGTACTGCTAAAGGTTGGGCATTTAATACTGCATCTGCTACATGCTTATCCATCTATTTGCTTTAACATTACTTATTTCTTCAACAGTTGTGCCATCAAGAAAAGCCCCAAGGAAATAAAAAGGAAAATTTCATTATGATGACTACTAATGGCACAATACTTTATATTCTCAAACTTAATATTCTAAAACATTATCCAGTGTTAATAGAAACGTATTTATTTATAAATACCTTCTGCGTGGAGATTATTATGATACTTTGTTACATGTACATGAATCTTGAACCTGGGGAGGTGCTCCTCCAAGTCCATGCATTACACAACACATGGCCAATAAGGAAGGAGGGGTCTATAAGAATGAATGACTTAAGTATTTTATCTTTGGTACAAAAAGTAGGAAATATAAAAATGAAAATGTATCTTAAAAAATCAGAGAAAATACCCTCCCACTCCCAAACTCCAATAAGATTTGTTTAGGGAGTAAACTGTTTTACTGTGGAAACCAAACTACTGCCACTGGAAGTCCACGCAACAAAATACAGATATTCAGGCTGGACCTAATTATAATTAGTATGTCACATCCCAACGTCACATGTACATCTATATAAAGGCATAAAAATGTGAATGTCTACCCTGGCAGGCTAAGGACATTTGCATCTCTGTTTGGCTTAAAAAAAATGTCCAAGTGAAGCTGATACCACAGCCTCTTAGAATGAGGACAAGGCGATATATATCCAGATAAATGAGCAGCTGGCATCACTAAATCACCCGCTGCTCAAACAAAGGGAAATTCTGGTCGGGTTTCAACAAGATATCACTCTTTAGTTTTCTACAAATGTGCAACAACCAGAATACACAGTAAAGAACCCTGAAGGTCATTTCAAATAACATGGTTTTTAATGGATGGTGTATAAACATGATAGCATGCATTTCAATCTAGAGATTATCACTCAAAGTGTAAGTCAATATTTTTCTCATATGTAGTTATTCTTTAAATAAATTACTTTAACAGTTATAAAAAATAATTTATAGTCATTAAAGGAAAATATTTCAAGGGGGGGAAAAAGACATTTCATTATCATAACAATTTTCCACATTCTGTAATACACTGTCACCACTCTATTTCTCGAATTTTACCAAATCATACATTTAAAAAAGCACGACTCAAGTAACATTAAAACACTTGTCACTGCATTAAGAGGTCCAGTCTCTTTCAGAAAAAAGAAATTAAAATGGAATTAACCATTTTTTAGTGTCTTCAACTTTATAAAATTCAGAAATCAATCTGTGACACCAAAAGGATCGTATCCTAGGACTATGCATCTGGGTGTCATACATTTCAAATGTTTGTTCTCTGGTTGTAAAGTCCTGCTCCAACTTGCTTATGGGTCCTCAGGCATGTGGCAGTTACAGGAGCTATTGAGGACACATCTGATTGTACCCCAAATACAATTGGGACATTCTGCCAACGTGAAGTAACATCAAAGAAACTTCTTTGTTTTTATTTCCAAAGTCAAATATTTTCTTGTACTAAGGAGAGAAAGAATAAATAGACCCAATTGATTTCTTCATATTAATTATGAAACTATTTATTTGGAAAAATACTGCAGGGATCAAGACTCTCAGGGGGAAAAAATGCACACAAAGAAATCCGTCTTTGCACTGCCTACAATAAAAAATACAAAGGCCCATAGTAGATAAACGATCAAGTTTTTCAAATACTTTGAAATCAAAATACAAATTTCTTCTCTCTTCCTCTTGGATCACAAATTTCAAGATAGACCATTTCTCCACAGGCACAGTCTGATCAGCAGTTGGTAATGTTTCCAAAAAAGGAGAGCAAATGAAAGATGACAGTAAATGTAAAATTAGAGGCGTTCTGTTGGATCATGAAAGAGTTCATGTTAGCTTAAGAATGACTGACATCCCAACCCACTGCGGTGACAATCAGCTGTGGTCTACCTTGATCATCCTCTTCACACAGTAGTATTTTCATTTCAAAAGTTATGTATGCACAGCGAGCCCATGGAAAACTCAGCAATATGCATGGCTTTAAAGGGGACATGAAAGGCTTCAATTTCTCTTCCGTGGGTATGTTGAAAATAAAGTGTGCTGAAGATTCCCTGGGCTTCTGACTCCAGTTGTAGGGTTGGCCCTTGCCGAAACTGGTAATGTGTATCTTGCATTAACCACCACAGCACTTTGTAATAAACAAACTTAAAATTCAGTTCTAAAACAATCAGGCTTATATTTCTCCAGCTAACAAGGGTAAGATAACAAGGGTAAGATAGACCATTTCTCCACAGGAACCAAATACAGTCTGATCAGCAGTTGGATGCCCGGATGCCTGTGGCATGCTTTTTTCTTGGGCGATAACTGCGATAACATGGTACCCATAAATGGGACCAAAGGTTTGGGTGAACATAGCTAATATTTTACTGAGCATTCACATGTGCCAAGTACTGTGCCAGGCACTTCATGCATGATTCCTCACTTTTCTCAATGACATAAAGTGGACGGTATAATATCTATGGTATAGATATAAAAACTAAGGTTTTTAAAATATAAGTAATTTATTTAGCTAGTAATTAGTAAAGCTGGTTGGGATTTAACTGCAAAGCCATTTGTTTAGACTAAAACATTATGCCCCCAAGGAATTAAAACATTAAATATTACGTTAGTGGGCATCATGAGACTTGGGTTTGAATCCATAAAATTGACTTTTGAACCATTAATTACCCTCCCTAGAAAATGCATGAAAGGTGTGCCTCACTGGTTGAATGTTGACCCATAAACCAGGAGGTCACAGTTTGATTCCTGGTCAGGGCACATGCCCGGATTGCAGACTGGATCCCCTGTAGGGAATATGCAGGAGGCAGCCAACTGATGATTCTCTCTCATCATTGATGTTTCTATCTTTCTCTCTCTCTCTCTCCCTTCCTCTCTCTGAAACCAATTTTTAAAAAAAGCTTAAAAAAAAGAGTTCTAAGTTTGTTGGTTTCTTCAATCATTTATAAGAGATACTTAAGGTAGAAACACATACTTTAGATGTTACCATAGCTGACTTCATTGAGATGTCTTTGATGGAGAAGGGAAACTATAATCTTAAAAGCCTATTAAACCATAATTAAAATGCTTTTACATGAAAAAGCAATTTCATTTTAAATTTGCACATCTCAGAAGCATGACTTTGCCTTTATCAATGAAAGCAGATGATTACAAGGAAGTAGAAGTGCAATGGAAATTTGCTTTTCACCATTTGCAGTTATTTTCCAAATATAATCAGATCAATCATATTAAATACTATCAGTTCAAGAGGAGCAAGTTCACAGCCATGCATCTTTAACCTTCCTCCAAGTCACTCACGGGCGCCACTGTCCACATACTGTACTATCAGAAGACAAGTGAAACTCACCCCAACCATTACATGAGGGGACATCTGATCAGACTCGCTTTATGCTACCAGTGATAAAGAGAGCTTCAAATAGCACTGGATGGGAAAGAAGGCAATCCGACTTAGGTTCCCTTGGAACTGTAGCATATCCTTATGCAAACACATTTCATCTGGTTGTCTTTGAGTAGAAAGACTTATTTGATCCACTTTGGAGGTTGAGATGCAGAGCAAGGGGAGGGAAACTCACCTTGGTCACTGATGCAGGACAGATATGAAAGGGCTCACTCATATTCACTGTTTCTAGCTTCATCCCAACTGTGAAGAAATGGCTTCGCAAATCTGCATGATCCTGCAGGGAAAAAGGGTACAAAAATTGAACGAGCTGGGATTGTAAATTAATTCGGTAACTGTCTGGATGCTATCCTTGAACATTTTATTGGGCAACTGAAATCAGATTGAAATAATTAACTCCCCCCCCCCCATTTCAAATGTCTAATTATTGCAAGATACTGCGGATTTAATTATTTTCTGCAAGCTCAATTTGCTTTTCCAAGATAGAGGAAACAAGCCTTCGTGGCCATACTTAAATTTACACGAAGCAAAAAATTCACATTTCACTGCTTTGATCTTCTTTGTCACCATAAATGGAGCACAGCAGAGTAGTAGAGGTGATCAGTCATCTAAAACACTGAAACATCATCTTCAGAAAATGTGGCCCCTTGCCAGCGGGGTTACTTCATGGGGCTTCAGTGAGTACCTTGTGAGTGATACAGCTTGTCTCTGTCTCTATGTCCGTGTCTAAGAGCACACACACAGCTTATCAGTTATTGGTGGCAAGCCTATGATCTTGGAGATGTGTGCACACAAGGGTCCAAAACAGCCCTGTAGACCATCAGAACCTGACTCCTGCTCAATAAAGTTGAGCAACACCTCCAGTTTAATAGATGTCTGGCAGTTTTATAACTTGCTTACAGCAACCTAAGTGTGTGAGGTGGGGCTTTCCTGTCTTCTCAAGAAAACAAATTTCAATATCCACTTCAGCTACACAGCCATAGATGAAGCTGGCTGGACTCTGGGTATGAGGATTTATCTTGCTGAGATGGAGGTCACCTCATAACTCAAAGTCTGTAAAAAGAGTAGTGGCTAAATAAAAGTATTTGCAGGCTACCCCTGAGGAAATTATACCTGCAAATAAATCCCTCTATTTCTAAATACATCAACAGGGTGCGAAGTACAAAAACACCTGGGGACTCACTACTTTCTTTTATCTGCAAATCTAAAGTGGCTCTTTAATTCAATTATGCATTCTACATCCAATTCTGATGACCTTACAGAGTCCCACAGGGCCGGGCCTGCTCCCCTGGCAAAAGTTGGTCAATGTGGTAGCTGTACAACACAAGACTAGAAAAAAAGAATTGCTTATACAATTCTCTACCACTCCACTGCTTACCAAAGAAGCTGCAGAATGTAACCACCTACAGACCACAAGGCCTCTCTCATTTCTCATGTCACCACAGCAGCCTGCAGAGGTCTCTGTACCAATAGATTCAACGTAAGCATTGGGTGTGGCTGAAACAAACAGCTCGACCTCCAGAACGAGAAGGGATGTGGTCAGTGTGCAATATGACAAAAACTCACTGAAAGAACTGGCCCGTTCTAAACCTTTATCAATTCCTTAAGAATTTATAGTCATCACTTTATTAAAACTGTATATATAAGGAAAAGCACACAGAAGTATTCTTGAGTTCAGGAGATTATTTTATACTGAAAATAGAGCATTTATTTTTATTTTTTTTTTAATTATATTTTATTGATTTTTTACAGAGAGGAAGGGAGAGGGATAGAAAGTTAGAAACATCGATGAGAGAGAAACATCGATCAGCTGCCTC
>NW_005371693.1:887664-901589 GCF_000412655.1 Myotis brandtii
ATCAGCTGCCTCCTGCACAACCCCCACTGGGGATATGCCCACAACCAAGGTACATGCCCTTGACTGGAATCGAACCTGGGACCTTTCAGTCCGCAGGCCGACGCTCTATCCACTGAGCCAAACCGGTCACGGCAGAGCATTTATTTTTAAAGGTAGCTGGGGAAGCTGGTCCAGAAAAGAAATTTAAAAAGAAACAGTATAGAGAGTTTAATGCATATTAATACTCATCAACCATAATGCCAAGGCAAAGCCAGAAAGCATAGGTGTTGAGACAAAAGTAGTAAATTGAAAATGATTAACTGACATCTGAATTAGCATGTTCCTATCAGACATCATGACTCCCAGTATCTCACTATCAACAGTAATTGAGGCACATTAGTGGATTTTATAGATAAATATTTTTTTCTTGTAACCTTTTGAAAAGAGAAATTATTCTAAAATTATAACGTCATAAAAGTTTGAATATACTCAACAAGTTTAAGCAGTCATCATTATACTTTTTGACAAATCAGAAATGCACTCATGCACTAATGACACATTTCTAATTCTAATAAAATGCCCAGATGAATGTAATATTTTCACAGAAGTTCTTCTGTTTCTCTCTCTGCTACAGCAGACCTTCCCTCTCATTACTCACAGCTATAAGGCTAAACATTGTTGAGATGTGGTTCACCAACAATAGAACTTGTAACTTCTTCCTGGCTGCCTCCACCACCAGAGAGTTGTCCTTGCAATTTCCATCTCTCACCTGTTCTCCTGCTGGCTTCTCCTTTGCATTTCCCTTGTAAGGGTGTCCTGACAGTATTCTGGGCTTCTGGTCTACCTGCCTGCAATCTTAATCTTCTATTGTTTTCAGCTTGTGTGCCCCTTTTTTGTCCCATATACGTGTTCCTACCTTTGTTCTCTGAGTAGAGCAAGCTTTCTAAGAAGGGTTGACCCATGACCACCAGACACTCTCTACATTCCTGGCTCTCAGGTTGACCTTGACCACTGACTGGAAGCCAAATCTACACCTATCTTATATCTATGCTCCAAGCCCTACAGAAAAGACTCTATCACAGCTTCCACTGCTGTGTTGAAAACTCTGTGGCCCCCTGGAACCCTACACGAATAGTTGTCATTTAGATGCTGCCTTATTTTATTCAAAGTCGTCTAGTGTGACCAGGTATTGGCTGCCTTTCCTTAGAAATAAAGCAAAAAGGCTTAAGATAGCAATGTGCTCCTTAGGTAAGCTTAACTTTTCAGGGCTGCAGACTATATTATAAATGTTTATTATTAATGATTATGGTGTATTGTGCATCAAGCGGTATCTCTAAGCTATGAGGGGATCACTTTGTGCAGATATCACACACTCTCTTCCTTGTTTCCTGGAGTCTGTGCACTTAGTTTGTCAACCACTGATTGTCTCTCCCTCTCTGCTCATACACAGAAAATACCATTAATCATTAATGTCAAAATCATACATGTCCATATGTGGGATAAAAAAGATATTAACAACATTAATATTTTTAAATAATGAAGATATTGTTGACAATATTTTGCTCTGATGACATTAGGAGATTTTTAAACAATTTAAAAATAATGCTTAATTAGCAAAGGTTTGAACTTTCCCTGTGTCAATCATGGCTCAGATTTTCAACATCTTAAATTATTTCTACTAGATTTCAGCTGCAAGCACACAAACTTCTTCCTTTTGGAAATACATCCAAACTATGTGAAAACTCTTAAACCTACTTGTTCAATATACTGGAAAAAGGAGCCAGATATTTTGAGAGGTAGCTGCATCCAAACATAGGAATTTATACTCTGGTCTCAAATATTCATATCTGTCTATAATATCTTGTTAAATTTGAACTCCAAATTTCATAAATTACTTTGGAAACTATAAAATACATTTCTGTATTCCCAGCTTTAACTTTCTTACGGCCATTTTTTAAATCAACATTTAAAAAGAAAAAAACAAAGAAAAAAATCCTACAATTACCATGTAGAAATCCCACCAGTTTCAAAGGTAAGTCAACATAATGGAATTTTTTTTTTAATTTAGGAGCAAAGACACATAATGATGATGAGTTTTACTATATCTGCTAATTTTAATTCTTAGGTTTTTCATGAATAATGTGTCAGAAATTTTTTATTACAGACACAAGATAATATTTTCAAAAAGGATTTATAATTGAATCCTTTGGCCATTGGAGACTTTCAAAAAACATGACAGGTAGTACATGCAATACTGTCTAGTCAATGTTGAACTCTCTCATTTATATTGTAGAGTTCATCCAAGAAATACCCCCAATAAATATTTACTGAGTTGAGCTGAAGAAACATAAAAAACTGGATCATTGACATTCACTCCAGTTCTGTGTTCTATCATTCAGTCAGTAAGCATTCATTAGAAACCACTGAGGTACCACACAGTAGGCTGCTAGATCATGCACAGAACACACACACAGAAAATACCACATTTATCAAAGAAAGAAGGAAAAGACAAAGAACAGTTATGAAAGAGCCAGGCTCAGAAGAAATTTCAGAATATTTTTACTTGTTGCAAATAAAAATTATTATCACTCCGATGATGGTAGTCCAAGGGTTTATAGGAGTGAATCTTAATTTGAACTATGAAAAGCATGTGTAGAATGATAAAAACTCTAGCACAGTAAGTTTGGTTGGAGAGGCTGGGTCTTAAATACCGATTGAGGGATTTGAGCCTGATATAAAAGGCAAGTGAAGTCCTTTAGACACTCGTGAAAAATATAGTTTTTTATGATAAGCAAAGAATTCAAAACCAGTGAATTTCAACATAGGCCAATACACAGACCTCTGAGCTCTGTGTGGGTATATATGTACATTCATATTAGTGTATGAGAGAAAAGGTACAGATATTCTCAATGAAACACAAATGTAATCACCTGTAGACCATTTACTTTGGGCTGTTAATGAAGTCAGAGTATATGCATTCATTTATAAAAACACAGCTAATCATTTTCTATGTTAAGCAGAGAGAGTTCCTGGCCCCTGAAGATGATTCACAGAACCAATTATCTACTGAGAGATAATGGAAAACTCACTGTGGTTTGAAAGATACATTCTGGCCTTTGCAAAAGCTCTAGAGAATCATTCACACCTCACAATGACTGGATCAAGAATGATGTTATTCCTGAAATCAGGAGGGATTACTAAATCCTTAGTACATTTACAAATATGCCTGTCAGATTCAAGAAATACTGTTTATTTAAATATTCTGGAGTCCAGTTAAATTGCTTACAGAAAAACTCCTTTCATTTAAGAAATTCTGGCAATGTTGTTCCCATCTACATTCATCACTACACATTTTATTTTTGTCCTAAAGTAGTTTTATATTGATCAGAAGTAAAAATGCCATTTATTTTATGGAAGGATGGTCTTACCAGCCTACCTTAAAAATCACTCTTCAGGGAACCCTTTTTTCAGTGGAATGACAATGTAAAAGAGATTATGGGTACATCAACTTCTGTTTTCCACTAAGGTTTCATCAGCTTTATTATCTCCTGAATCCCAGTAACTCTCACGCTCTCTTACCAAGATCAGTGACTGCATTGAGAATAACTTGGTTGGGTATATGATATCAAGCAGGAAGAAACAATAACAATTAACATATTATAAAAACTTGTAAGGTCCATCCTTATAGTATTATTTACTTCTCACAACAGCAGTACCCATCTTACAGTGAAGAAATTAAGACACAGTGAGGTTAAATTACCTAAGCAAGGACACAGCTAACAAGAGGAGCCAGGACTCAAATCCGAGTGGTCTGACTCTAAGTCCATGGTTAGCTAACAGGTTAGAGAACACACTAGGAAGCAAAGACCCAAAAGGATTTTTTATTTTTTTTTATTACTAACTAGGAAAACAAACAAATAAAATGCTTACAACCTACAGGATCCAAGTATTTTATTTCAAAGACATGTATCGCCAAGCTAAAAGTGATGGCTACTAATATGATCATTTACTAACACTTCCAATATTTGCTGTTAATTCATAACTTTTCAATAGCCACGGAAAAGATGTGTCAGAACTTTGACACTAAAAATTGCCCCCAAAATGTTTACATATGTCAGTCACAACTTTATCAGCAATGGATAAATATTGTTATTAACTGCTTTCATGTGTCCCTTAAGCAATGAAGACTGAAAAACATGTGCAGCATTAAGCCTATGGTGCTTTTCCAACTATTCTTCATTGATATCTATGCTCTTAAATTGTTATCAGTGTTAACCCAGATGGGTTAATCTGATCTAGTAAATGTTCCTGGCTGTATAGTACACACAAATCTCAATTTGTCCATGGTATTGAAAATACTATAGGTTAAGCGCTAATGTATGTGAATTAAGAGAAGAGTGGACCATGTGGTTCTTGACATGAAATTGAGTTAGAAAATGACTAAGGAGTGATAAATGCAAAGCATAATGCTAGGAAAGAAGTTTGGACAAACTGCAGTGTATTTGGTTGCTGGGGCTCACATCTCATGTTATTTCACCTATGAAACAGAGGTCAAGAAGATGAAACCACTTCAGAGCATTCCTGGGTACACACTAGTCACCTACTGCTCTAAACATTAGCCTCTGACAAAGTCTCTGCATTTGAAGGGATTACCATGCCTGGGAAAAGGCTCTTGCTGGTTCTGGAAGAATCCAACATAGCTGTTAAAGAAACACTACTGCACAGAACTGCCTTAATGTTAGTCATCGTGCGTAAGCACCCACCACATCTCTGGAAGAGTGTCAAAGCTTCGGAGTGAACACTGAAGTTCTTATAAAAGAGACTAGAGGCCCGATGCACAAAAATTCGTGCAAGAATGGGCCTTCCTTCTCCTGGCTGCCAGCCCCACCTTTGCTCCACCTTCCCCCACTTCCCAGAGGCCCTGAGCGTCTGGGGCAGTGTGGAATGCCTGCGTTATCACCATGGAGACAATGCAAGCATCCTGCCCGGCCCTGGCAGCTTGGCACCTACATATGCAAATTAACCCGCCATCTTTGTTGGGTTAATTTGCATGCTCACTCCTGATTGGCTGGTGAGTGTCATGAAGGTACAGTCAATTTGCATCTTTCTCTTTTATTAGTGTAGATAAGGACTATGAGCATTAATCTACAGGAGATAAAAAGTATTGCTAATTGAAAAGACAGGAAAAAATGAAAGAACATTCCGTCATTTTAGGTTCCACTACCTCCCACATGCCTTGAATGTAGCTCCCCTCTCCACATTCACTTTCAGGGCTTGCAGAACTGTAGGTTATGCTGTTATAATGTGATGTGGCCATCAGAGACTCCCACCCTGGCTTCATTAGATAAATACACCTCATACGATATAAAAATATGAAAAATGTGGCAGAGGGGAGAATGAGTGCAATCTAATTAACACCACACAATTAGAATGCACTTGGTGAGGATTTTAATGTTAGGAAGAGCAGTGAATCATTCACTGTGCAGAAACCAAACTTTTAACCTGAGTCCCACAATCCACAGCTGCAGAAAATTGCCTTCAGTGGTGGCAATCGAAGAGCCAACCTTTATTTCTCTGGTTCTTCCTTCCTGCTTATGTTGTTACAAAATAAAATGAACAGCAAATACATATGTAATTCAGCCCCCCTCCACATATTTTCAGTACCAAACTCATTTACCATATCATACTTACGAGAAAATACTACAAAGTATATAATTTTGTCTGTTCCAACATGCCAGTTTTGGGTCCACAGGGAACTCAAACATTGCATATGCATCTTTTAGGCCTCAATTAATTTGCATAATTTCTAAGAATAGGCTTCAGTGAAGTTAAAGATTTTAATTAGTATTACATTCAAATTGATATATAATGAACTACGCTTTAATTCCTTTACTTATATCAGCATATGTCATGCTAAAAATAGACCCAGTGCAATTCATCATATTGTTCCTTTTTATTTCACCAGTGATTTAGTGCTCATATGTTCATTAGAAAATTACTCTCATATTCATTTCATCTAATCCTGGACATTAGAATGCCAGCATTTATTAAGTCAATAGCATTATTACATTTCAATTCTACTGCACTGAATTAAATTTAGCCAATGAAATATTTATAATAAAAATGTTAATAAAAACCCTGTAAGCTGAACACTCATAAGCTTCCCATTTTTTACTTACATCTGTAAATAGCAGTTTTATCTACGAGTCATACATTAAATCAAGTTAAAAAATAGTAATGAGGAAATGTAGTACTATATACTTCGACCTGAACCACAAGATTTATAATAAGCGATTATAGCAGGCCTACTTCACAGGAAGTCCAAAAACTGGTACACTAAGATCTTTAAAAAAAAAAAAAATAGGGGCAATGAGAATGCTTTTCATTGATTACCATTTAGCGCCATAAAGCATTTGTAAGTGGCAAGAAATTCCACCTTATTTACGGCACCACTATGAAAAAAACAAGGCTGATTTTGTGTGTAGGTACACAGTGATTACACTGTCTTTTTTCACGCTTAGTTAACTTTCCCAATAAGTGAGGGCACCCTCTTATGTTTCCACAGCAATGCTTTCAGCGGTCTGAGTGCTGCTGGCTGAAGAGAGTGTGGTGGACACTGTGTGGGTCAATTCCCCTCCCAGCCCCACACCCACTGACAGGCTGTGGTTGACAAAATTATTGCTGGGGCCCCTTCTGCTGAGAGCCCTAAATGCAGCTGAACTGTTGCCATAGAAATATGACCAACAGCCCTGTATGGTCTCCACTAAGGTGGATACCACCCTTCAGAGAACAGGAAGAGCTGGTGATGTGCACACTTCCCCACAAAGCAGACTGACTGTGTTTCCACCTTCTCAGGCACAGACAGCAGCTGCTGGAACCTAGGGAGCTGACACCCCTCTCTACTGTGTTCTGTCACAGGTGGGGAACACTCCAAGCTGGAAAGTGCCCAGTTGCCAGCCAGGCTGGCACAGATCAACGAATTGGTAAGGTAAGGTCTCAGGTGCCTCCCTCAAAATTTGGCTGCCCTCACTTCCCCTGGTCTATCTGTTTCTAGGTGAGTGAACTATTCATCCTCTAGACCAGCGGTTCTCAACCTGTGGGTCGCGACCCCTTTGCGGGTCAAACGACCCTTTCACAGGGGTCGCCTAAGACCATCAGAAAACACATATATAATTACATATTGCTTTTGTGATTAATCACTATGCTTTAATTATGTTCAATTTGTAACAATGAAATTGGGAGTCACCACAACATGAGGAACTGTATTAAAGGGTCGTGGCATTAGGAAGGTTGAGAACCACTGCTCTAGACCATGGTTTCTCCATCTTGGCACAGATGACATTTGGAAGCCAGATCAGTCTATGTTGGGGGTTTGTCCTGTGCACTGTAGTATGTTTAGCCAATAGATGCCAATAACGTTCTACCCACTGGATGCCAATAATGCTCCATTCATTAAATGCCAATAATGCTCTCAAGCTCTGACCACCAAAATGCCTCCAGACATTGCCCAATGTCTTCTAAAGGGAGAACCCAACCCTGTTGAGAACCTCAAGCTCAAAACGTCAACAGAGCCTCTACCAAAGGCAACTGAACAATAAGTCACTCAACATCTTCCAGTTCACACCTGGTAGGCAACACATTACTCTTCCAGTAAGATTCATTTTCTGGTTCTTTGTTACAATGATATTTGGATTAAATATTCTATCAAGTTTACATCTAAAAACAATACAAAAGCAACAGGGGAAAACACTTTAATCTTGGGATTGAGAAAGATTTGTACCTGGGCCCTGGTTCCACCTCAGGCTCTCTATGAGGTAGGGCAACAGGCTTCTTCCTCTAAGGCTGGAGTTCTTCAGTTAGACTAACAATGCCCACTGTGCCAGGTTATTGCAAGGATAGTGAGGCTATGTATGGAGAGTGCCTAGTACAACTTATCCTGCTGGCGCTCAAGAACTGGAAGCTATTGTCAGTACAACTAAAACTTGGTCCACTGGAGAATGATGTGCGAGTTCACATGAAGTACCCACGGCTTCATTTGCATTTTTTTACTCTGTGCCTCTGTCCACTATCCTGGAGGGCCTGGAAGGATTAATCTAGATCCCATTACATGAGACCAAGGACTTATACAATCAACCAGCCTTGCTCCTATCCCTCATTGATGAACCTACAGTCTCTCATGATCAACAGAAACTCAGAAACAATTGAGGGCGAGTGGACTAATTTGAACAAAATCACAGGTGAAGTGACTAAATTTCCCAAATTCATTTGCAAACGGGACACATGTGTGCCATGTATGCATGTGTTTGCTTTTAGGGAAATCAAGATGCTGGGCTGAGTAGGGGAGGAGGGGGGTAATTTATCCTTTTGGGATCTGGACATCTCACCAGCAACTACAAGACTGGTATCTTTTAAAATATTAACTAGCTTTAAGTCAGGTTTCTACTCCAGTGATGGCGAACCTTTTGAGCTCGGCGTGTCAGCATTTTGAAAAACTCTAACTTAACTCTGGTACCATGTCACATATAGAAATTTTTTGATATTTGCAACCATAATATAAAAAACATTTATATTTTTGATATTTATTTTATATATTTAAATGCCATTTAACAAAGAAAAATCAACCAAAAAAATGAGTTCACGTGTCACCTCTGACACACGTGTCATAGGTTCGCCATCACTGTAAACTATTCTAAACTTATGCATTCCTCTTATAATGTAAAACTCAGAACATTATCTCATCATGTAAGAGTTTTTATGGTTTGTTGATGTTGGTCCTTTTGGTTATAAATGGGGCTGGAGACAAATAGAGGCAGATTTGAATCACACCCTTGACTTTTATGCCAGCAACACAAGGAGACTCAGAGTAGGATGGTCGTTGGAACACATGAAGAAAGAAGACATAGGACTGAAGGACTCCCACACCTTCATTTCCATCCACAACACACACATCCCCTCAGGGTGCCTTTCTCAGGGCAGGAGGGAGCGCAATGAAGGTCGGGGTTCAGTAACACAGCCTTGGTGTGCTGGGCCCCTATCACATGTGGTCCTCATTTTCCATTCAATCTTAAACCTCTAAAGACCTAAAGGACTTAAAGTTCTCTTTCCATCAGTTTCCCTACGTGAGATGCTGCAATTTGCAGCTGCCAGTTCCTGAAAGGCACCGTGGAGATTAGAGTATGACCTAACTCACAGGGGGCCCGTGCATGTTCCTAGAGGGGAAAAAAACTGCCTCCATACAATTTATGTTTACGATCACATGCTCCCTAGAAGAATGAACTATAATCCATTTTAATTATTCTCATTAACAGACAGTAGTATGGACAATCTGGAAAAATTTAAAACATGACACACCACAATCACTTTGAAATGTTTCTGTTTTATAAATAAGAGATGTATGGCCCCTCCCCACATCCCACCACCAATTACATTAAGTTCACGCTAGTATTATCTTGCCTTCCCTGAAACTGCAGGAACTGGCGAGAGCCAGAATAATCAGTGGCAAACAGAACCACTTGGGAATGATAACTCGCAGAGTAGATAACCAAAAGTTGACTACATTCTTACATGCTCAGTGTTTAGAATTACAAGCAAGTCACTATCTGGCAGGCTGCAGGCGGCAGCGCTCGGGCTCCTGCGATCAAGCAACTGTTAGAGCGAACTCTGTGTATCTGGGGTTTGTGATTTTTACAGTTACATTTATTGTTTGACCAAAGCTGCCCTCTTTATATGTCTCTTATAAGATTTTCTCCGATACTTATAAAAAAGAGACGGCCCCCTCGGTGCTTTTTCAGTTACGTAATTCATGAGCTTCAATTCAAGAACCCAGAATAGAGTGGCATAACCACACACAAGCTCTCCCTCGGCTTTCTTTCAGCCGCGCAGGACGGACATTGCATAAACTCAACTTCTCTGTGATTTACCACCCCAGAGAGGCTGTTTCACAAACCTCTCCAAGTCTTTAAAGCAGTGGTTCTCAACCTTCCTAATGCCATGACCCTTTCATACAGTTCCTCACGTTGTGGTGACCCCCAATTTCATTGTTACAAATTGAACATAATTAAAGCATAGTGATTAATCACAAAAACAATATGTAATTATATATGTGTTTTCCGATGGTCTTAGGCGACCCCTGTGAAAGGGTCGTTCGACCCCCAAAGGGGTCGCGACCCACAGGTTGAGAACCGCTGCTTTAAAGCAAGAACAGCAAAAGAGGGAATGCGGCACAAGCCTGGCACAGCCCTTGCTGAGGGGAGGGACCCCGAGTAAGACAGCCTAGTACTGGCCACTGGGTCGAAAACTCAGACGTTAGGTCAACACCACCAATAGGTTCACAGGGGGCAAGCCAGCATTCTGGTAACAAAATGACCCACACCCTAAGACAGCCTTTCTTTAAAGGAACCATTTGAGTCTAACTCCATGGGAAGAAAATAGCAACCACGTGCCACACAAGAATGTTTTGCTTTATTATTTGGTATTAGACACTCTGCCAGGTGGGACAGGGAATGTCAGGCCAAAAAATTAAGTTACGTTCCTACAAATCTGAGAGAATCGAAGTATCCCACCTGAAGGCCAAACTTAGCTACGAGTTTTTTATTGTTGCTGTATTTAGCTGCTGAATGAGAGAAAAAGAAATCAGTCACCATGGAAACCGCTACATCACAATCTATCCTGACAGAACAGCTCGTATCCTTTCTTACCCCTTTGGCTGCACCAGCTGGAATAAGACAGGAAAGCTTTTCTCTCCTTGCCACACTTGATATTCTCTCTCTGGCCTTTCACAGAGGTCTCAGATGTTAAACTACAGAAAAGAGTGCCTCCTAAGAGTTAACTCTACAATCACACTGACAGGTACATAATTCAAAGCAGAAAAGAACCAAGGAAATAACAAGAGGCGGAATCTTCAGTATTACCAACACTGCCTGACACTTAACAGAGAAGAAATACGTGCATGGAATGCCCTTCTTCTAATAAGTTTGTTTGCTTCTGTTAATAATAATAATAATAATAATAATAATAATAATGAACTTCTTTTTTTTTAAAGTCAATTAGCCTTTTCTTAAGCTGCCCCTTCCGTTTATTACAGCATTCAGCTATGGGGATAAAGTATGATAGGCATAGCTTGAGACCATACCAAACTTACTGTTTCACTTACTATTTTGCCATTACTGAAAACCCTTTATTTACAGATTTCAAGGGCACCTTTTAACTAGTATTTGGTGTGTATACATAATTCTGGATCTGCTTAACAACTACATATGCCAGAGACAACAGAAACTGAGCTTGGATTAAACACAAAGAGCTGGGTGTTTAATCCAAGTTCAAGATCCAGAACACGTGTAATCCCCTGTGAGTCCTGAAGAAGTATAAAAACTCAGTTACCATGACTCAGCTCCCTTTTAACATCCATGGTGGCCACAGATAGTGATGTGGAATTGATCAGAGAGACAATAACAGAATGGATGAAAGCAAGCATCCTGGAGGTACACATCCTGCCCAAAAACACACCTCTCCTTAGCTTCCAATAAGACGGAAATAACCCGGGAAGGCAATGCAATAGAGTGGCAAACCAGACTGACCAGAAGGAGAACCAGTCACTTACTGCCAGCTCGATGGCTGAACTAAAGCATTCTCATTCCTCAAGCTCAATGTACCTACATTATATAAAGGAAATAATATATAACATTGACACCGCAAGTTCATGAGCAATGGGATTTCAGAGAACCTGGGATTTATTAATGCTGAGAGGTTCTTTGGTGTTTTTTTTTTGTTGTTGTTGTTTAAATATATTTGTATAGATTTCAGTGAGTAAAAGAGAGGGAGAGAGAGCTAGAAACATCAATGATGAGAGAATCATTGATCAGCTGCCTCCTGCATACCCCACACTGGGGATGGAGCCTGCAACCTGGGCATGTGCCCTGATCAGGAAAGAAACCTTGATCTCCTGGTTCATATGTCAACATTCAACTGCTGAGCCACGCTGGCTGGGCTGAAATGTTTGTTTGTGTTTTGTTTTTTTTAATTTCAATTCATCCTTAATATTATTTTCAATGATCTCAACTACTTCCTCTTCTTAGCCACAAACTGATCTGGGTGATTTTTCGCTGATCATGAAAAAGCCATCTTAGTAGTGAATTCACAGCACGGTAACAATCGAGCCCTCTCTTTGTTGTCTATACGTAGTCATCCAACTATGCACAATGGAGGTTATACCGATGACCTCTCCAGAATTTTTATTCTTCTGAGTTGATCTCTATAGTTATTTCTTCACTAATCCATTCAAGAATGTTTACTGAGTGCTTACTGTGTGCCAGGCACTGTGGATGAAGCAGTCATAGAAATAAACTATCTGTTCTTTTAGGGCTTACACCCCAGCTAGGGAAAGAGATCAGATGCCAAAAAAAAAAAAAAAAAGCTAATTAATACAAAACACATCTGGGGATAAATGTGATTAAGAAAAATACAGCAGGGATGACAATAGGGAGATGGTGGGAGAGCCTTATTTTTTATTTTAAGAAGAGACCTGAAGAAAGGGAGGGAAGAAGCCATGGAGGAATCGGGGAATCACTGTCCAGACAGCATTACTGCAAGGCCTGAGAGGAGCACCTGAGAGTTGGTGGGATAACAGGAAGCCAGGGTGAAGCAGAGCATGCAGGCCGGCTCAGAGGGCAGGCAGCGAGCTGGGCCTTGCTGGACCCGGGATGGCAAAACCTGAGTGGGTGAGATGTCACCAGAGAGTTACATGGAAAAGAACAACATGATCTGAATTTTGTTTCAAAAGAATCACTCTGGCTGCTTTCTGAAGAACACACTGTAGGGAAGCAATAACTAGAAGCCGGGAAAACGTTCTAAAACAAATGCAACCATACAGGACAGGGTGAGGGCAGCCTGGACGAGGGTCATCATGATGGAGGAAGAAGAGAGTGATGTCTGGGATAGATGCTGAAGGTAGAGCCCACAGGCTTTGTTGATGGATTGAATGAGGTGTTCACAAAGGGTTAACAAAGCAGGTCTGCAGCTGCAGTCCTCAGAAAGAGCCCACTGCAGGGTTGGCCCTGGGCTGACATCTGGGAATATGGCTGACAAACAGTACCCTACAGTGCTATGAATGTTTCCTAAATATGAGTGCCTCACAGTGCCGAGACTGTGTGCACAAACAATATGGTTTATACTAGTTTTCCCTCTGGGAGTCTGGAATGTGGGTATGCGCTAGGCAGAGGGCGCCTACATGGCCAGCCCCCAGTAGAAACCCTGGGTGCTGAGTCTCTAGTGAGTTTCCCTGGCAGACAACAGTTAGCATGTGTTGTCATAGGAAATGAAGGAAAGAATTAAGAGTCTACAGTGGGACACTCCAGGAGTCTGGGAAGCTTGTGCATGGATTTCCAGAGACCTCCATGTGGCTTTCCTCTCTGCGGATTTTGCTTTATGTCCTTTTGCTCTGATAAACTGTCACTGTGAGTTTAACATCTGAACCCTGTGAGTGCTGCTGAATTACCCAGCCTGGGGCAACTCTGGGGACCCCTGAGCTAGAGTCTTGTGCCAGAGAAAGAAAGAGGCTTCAAGGAGAAGGCCCAGGTTTCTGGCCTCCAGTCTCCGTTTTTATACTTCCCTTCACTCTACTACCAATCTCTAAATGGCTTATTTGGAATTCCAAACACACTGAGATTTTAAACTTTTTTAAAATGACAAATGAAAGTTCAAACAATAGGAGGGACAGAAGATGAATAGGTGAAGCAGAGAGGATTTATAGTGAGTGAAGCTACTCTATATGATTCTGTGATGGTGGATACATGTCATTCATTATACAGTTGTCCAAACCCATAGGACAAACACCACCAAGAGTGAGTTAATGTAAACTGTGGACTCCGGGTGAAAATGTGTCAATGGGGGCATCAATTCTAACAAAGGTTCAGCTCTAGTGGGGGATGTTGTTAGTGGGGGGGGCGGGC
>NW_005371693.1:901628-905144 GCF_000412655.1 Myotis brandtii
GTGTGGGAAATCTCCACCTTCCCCTCAGTTTTGCTGTGAACCTAACATTGCTCTAAAAATAAAGTCTATTTTTTAAAAAAGTTTCAACAATTTCACCTCTTTAATGGATAATGGATTTTAGTCGCTTTTCAATTAATGTTCATTCCTTGAAATTCAAGGTGTGGTAATGAATGAAGTAAGCTGGAGAGCATGTTTTCTCCAGGCCACATATCTATGATCCTCTAAGGGAGAAATGCTTTATTTGAATTAACTGGCAAACTGGGAACTGCTGTTTCATATTTGTAGATCTTTTAGATGTATATATGAATGGTCAGTGAAACTTCAAATGTGACATTTGCAAACAAGTGAGATCACAAATGTGGATTACAATTTACAAGAACTGCAAAGAATGAAAAGTAACAGTAGTTACAGAAGTTTTAGGAATGTCTGTCTCACGAAATACCACATTAATTATAGTTAGACTCTTAATGTTGAGTCTCCCTTGGCCCTATTTTTAAAACTTAAACTAAATTCTCCAAAACCCATGCATTGCATCTTAGTGAATACTTAGTGAATTAGAAACCTGGAACAGTACAGGAGTCACTGGCCAAAAAACTGAATTAGCCCTATAATCACTTCTTTTTTTGATGATAGAAACAAACTTGGAGAGAAAACCATCCTAGCAGTTCTTTATGAAGACCAACATAAAAAGCTTTTATTGGCACTGGGGTATTTCACTTTGACAATGGGACATGTGTGTCATAAGTCAATCAAATGATGTCTTACAAAGGTCACATAATAAGTAAAAAAGCCAGGGAGAGACCATGCTGACATGCGATGTAGTCACTCCTATATACTTTTTTTTTCTAGAGTTAATTAGTATTAATATATGAATTGTTTTAGCAGTTTATTAGGTATCTTAATAATGAAGCAGGCTTTCAAGGGAAAAACTGATTTAATTATTTTTCAATGAAATGTATTTTTTCATCTGCTTCATTCTTTTTGGTCCCCATTTCATTAATTACTTATCTTTCAACAAAATGTACAATGTGGAGATTATCTGCATTTTCCTAATAAGAGAAGTCAGAATCTCCCATAAAATATGGTATTCAAAGCCATTCAAAGTCATGAGTAAAAACAGCAGAAATACTAATAATTATGGGTTTGCTTTGGCACCATTATTTGTGTTCATGACATGTTGCATTTACAGACATAGATACACAGATCCCAATGCAGAGGTGAGCACATTCCACAAGATCACAAACACTGCAATATAATGAGATTCATTCCATCAAAACACCATCTTATCTAAAGTGTCAAAATAATGAAAAAGAATTGCTTTGCGTCGGCCTGCGGACTGAAAGGTCCCAGGTTCGATTCCGGTCAAGGGCATGTACCTGGGTTGCGGGCACATCCCCAGTAGGAGATGTGCAGGAGGCAGCTGATCGATGTTTCTCTCTCATCGATCTTTCTGACTCTCTATCTCCCTCCCTTCCCCTCTGTAAAAAAAAAAAAAAGAATTGCTTTGAAGTACTGCTCATCTCTATCCATTAAATGTGCTTATATTAGCTTTTACTTGTGTTTCGGAGCTGCTGAACACTGGCAATTTCCTATAACAACATGCACCTAGGACAGCAATTTTCAACCTTTTACATCTCATGACACACATAAAGTAATTACTAAATTCTGCCATATGCCAAAAAATATATTTTTGGCTTATTGGACAAAAAAAATAGGTATGGTTTTGATTCATTCACACCAAACAGCTATTGTTTTGGCTGCTATCATTTTTTTATTTGACAATCTAAGGAAAAAGAAGTCAGAGCCCCCGACTAAATAGTCAGGTATTGCGTGTTTTAAAAATTCTTTTGAGCCTGGCCAGTGTGGCTCCATGGTTGTGTCCACCCCTGAACCAGGAGGTCAAGATTTGATTCCTGGTCAGGACACATGCCCAGGTTTCTGGGCTCTGTTCCTAGTAGGGGGCATGCAGGAAGCAGCTGATCGGTGATTCTCTCTCATCATTGATGTTTTTCTCCCTTTTCCTTCCACTTTAAAAATCAATAAACTATTAAAAAAATAAATGTGTAAATATTTGGTCCATACAAAGTAAGGTTAAGAAAGTAAAAGTACCCATTTCTTTTTAATCAAATGAAAAGAGAAAACATTTATAAAAGTACTGAACAAGCTATAAAAACTCAATTTTCAATGCAACCAATTGTTATTTATTAGGTGACTATTCCATATGTCCTCCTTGTGGTAGGTTCTATGAAAAATAAAAAATACATTGAGTATCTACTCTTACAGCAACTATCAATTATGAACAAAAATATTGATTATGATGAGAATTCTCAGATACACCATCAAAATAATAGTCTAAATTCTAATAAAAAGACATCAGGGTAAGGAAAGAAAGTAATTGTAGTTTTGAATATGTAAACAAATTATTAAACTGTGGAACCCAGTCAACAGTCCTTTACAGAGAGTAGCTGCTCAATAAATGTTTAATGAATAAGTACATTTTTAATTAAAAATATTAGGATTATTAATTTTTATACCTTTTGATTCTTAGTATTCATAGTTCTAAATAAGTCTGTACAGCCAATTAATTTACAGTAGCTCGACATTTTTAATTCAAGGAGTTAAATACCTATGTCCATTCAAGACTTAGTTCATTTACTTGACAAATATTTGCTGAATACTACTACAGCCAAGCAGTTATGTTTGGTTGAATGATTCAACAATAAACAGAAAAGAATGGTCTTTGCCTTCTTGGAGCTGTAAGGTTGGGCAGAGGAGATGGATATCACACAAAGGATTAAGCACAATTGGGACCTGGTGATGAGGCAGAGCAGAGGGCACCCAATGGAGCCAATCTCACCTGGGATAGGGACTGAGGCCTGGGGTCCAGGGAAGAACTCTTAGAGAATTTATATTCGTGATTGCAGGATGAGTAGGAATTTAATAGGAAGAACATAACAGGTACAAAGGGCATCTGAAGAACAGAGAAAAGGCCAGTGTGTGGGCAGCTCAGCCCACCAAGGAGGGCACAGAACAACCTAACAACAGAAGACTGCGGAGGGCAGCAGGGCGAGGCCACACCAGTCTCAGTGCTCCTTGGGAGGATGTGGGAGCTTTACCCTCAGTTTGAACTACAAGATATTTTAAATGGGAGTGCCAGATTAAGATGGCCAACTGCAATTCCACACTAATTTTACCTTTTCCTAAACTCTAATCGAAACTACAGTAAAGAGATTTTTAAAAAAGACACAAACCCACCCAACAGCGACAAAGGTATGGAAGCTAAAATGCAAATGAACAAGAAGTAACTAACTTAAGGTGTTCCACAGAGCCAAATCCTGAGCCATCAGCAGGAAAACTGAGAACCGGCCCAGCAAAGACTGCAGTATCTTCAGAAGCCATAACACCAAATACGTCTGTAACTGGGAATGGCTGGGAGTAAATAAAATAATAAGTCTGGGGAGCTCTTTGGCAAGCAGTTGGGCTCCTGGGTACCCTCCCCTCCCCCTCTCTGTAAGG
>NW_005371693.1:905167-961338 GCF_000412655.1 Myotis brandtii
TTCTCTAAAGAGATGAAACAGACGGTCGCTGGCCTGTGGGTTGGGCACTATGCACTCAGTGTAGAAACTCCGGGCCCTCTTCTCACCACTCAGGACACTGGCAGCTGGACCCTGAACCCCAAGCAGGAAGTTGAAAACTCCCCCTGGAAAACCAGCTAAAGAAGAAAAACCACCATACAAAGAAGCAGCCCTCCAAGGTGACCTTCAGTGACCAGCCCTGCCCACAGCTCTCTAATCCCTGCTCTTACCTAAGAGCAGACAGTCAAGGATTTCCAGGTGACTGAGGAAAGCCTCTATCAAGAACAACAGAAATCCAAAGCACGGTGGAGGAAACACATCACTCGGGGAGAAAAAAAACTAATCCAATCATTCCAACAACACCCTCATACTTCCGTGTCATGGGAACAGGGGGCTATAGCAGAGCATTCAGAGAAAAAACCCAAACATGTGCTCCTGAAACATACCAGCACAAATAAGTTGAGAAAACTTCTGACAGTGGAGCAAACAGACAAAGAAATAAAAAATAGATCTGAGGAAAAAAAGATTAAAGCCAGTTTAGAAGTACCATATCCACAGAGTCACAGATCAAGAAGGTAAAAGAGAGAAAAGAGGTGGAAGACATTGTATTAAAAGAAATATCCCAAAATTAAAGGCATGAGTTGCAAATGGCAGAACTAACCAGTGTTACAGAGGAAAATAGATGCCCACCAAAGCATGCCATTGTGAAATCTCAGAACAGTGGAGAAAAAGGAATATAAGTTCCCAGAGAAGGAGAGAAAAAAATGGAAGGAATGCCTCCAAACTCTAACTGAGAATTCTGTTCCCAAACAGACCATCAGTGAAGCAGGAGGGTAGAACAAAGACATTTTCACTCACTTGAAGTGAGACGAAATGCTGTGGGCCGACGTCACTAATGGCTTGTCACGTTTTATCGACTGTGTAATCTGAGGACCGCATGCCAGACCCAGTCTGTTAACAGCTGGCTCATTCTGACCACATACTAAACAGGTTCCCGATCCCTGCTCTAGGCCCAGCTTCCTGGAGCAGATGAGAATGATCCATCTCCTGCATAGAAATGCTGGGCTTGGGCCTGTTCCTGAGCTGGGGTAAGACAGAAGCAGAAAATATAAACCCACTGATTCCTATCCACATTCCCGTCCACTACCTGGAGTTCACGCTACAACTCTGGCAGATGCCCAGGCTAGGATACCTGCTTTTCTTAAGATCAGCTCATGACTTTACCTACTCAGTTCTCTTGTGAATTGAGGAAAGGGAAAGCCAGCTGATGACCCACACACAGTCTAGCCATCTTCCCTGAAACAATTAGGATTGTGCTTGCTTCCTATGTTGTCAAAAGTAAATAATATCACACTTAGGAGAACATACACAGGTGGTAACACTACAAGAGAAGCAAGGAAATGATTAACACAAAGGCAGGGTGCCTGTGACCTGGCAGAGTCAGCAGAGAGGGTGAGGGGTGACGGAGGGGCAATGGAGGCTTCTATGCTGGGCCACCTCTGGTGCCTACACTGAAGGGCGGGCATTTGTATTTTCATTCTATTACTCTTTAAACTCCTCACATGTATACAGTATGTTACCAAATAAAATTTATTTTTCCAGGATGAGGGACAGGATCAGATCCGTACATTTAAAATATCCCTAAGGCCGCTGTAAAGGAAGTGAATGTGAGCTGTGGAGGTCACGGGAGTCCTGAGGGTCAGCTGGATTGAGAGGAGGCAGTGGAGCCAGACAGGTTACAAATGAGTAAAATGCTATTTTTCTTTATTATTATTATTATTATTATTATTATTATTTTCTGCAGGAGAGGATATTATCAGAAGAGAGAGGGAGGGAGGGACACAGAGAGGCAGGGAGGGGAGAGAGAAATAAGAGTTATTTGGTCAATTAGCAACAACAAAAAAAAAAGCCCAAGATAATGTTCATTGTCAGTGATCACTATTGCTAACAACATATTATCTTTACACTGTTCCTCTAGTATAGTAGGCTCAAAATACTGTAAAGGTCATCATTCAATTAAACCTCAGAACACAATTCTATGACTAGTTTCAAAAGAGGTCTTTATAAGTCCAATGATACAAGCATGAAAAGTGCTGAGCAAGAAGGCTCGGGATTTGCTGTGACAGGATAAAATGCTGGGTGAAGACTTCAGTATAAGTAACATTCAGGATGCCAATGGCCCAGCCCAGCCTTAAACTCTTGCTGCATGTGGTACCTACACACCATTTTAATTTCATTTTCCAGATAAAACTTCCATGGCCCAGCAGAAATGAGCCCTCGGAACCGAAAAGCCCGCCTATGTAAGCCTTCTGCAACCACACTGAGTGTTCGAGGGAAGAACGGGGGATACAGCCTTCCCACATGTTCAAGTTCCGAATAAGAAGAGGTTGTTTTATGGCTTCCTCTGACCTGAGTAGATCATTCCAGCCGGTAACTTAATATTCTACTTCACATAAGTTTTAGGCATGATTTTAAAAGTGTTGAGAACCTGACTATACATTTCTGTCGGGGTATCTTCCTTTCATATTCTATCACTCCTAGAAGTAGGAGTACCTAACACCCAATAGGTACTCACACACTGTTTCCTGAGCCATCAAGGAAACTGAACCATCAAGACAAGCATCAGTTTCTATTATTTTTACTAAACAAATACCAAAAAGAGACTTGCTCTATTTTCTTTGTTTCTTTGGTAAGAAGAAGTGAAAATGAGATACATTACGGAAAAAAACAGTAAACCTAAAAAAAATTTCAAATCCTATCTTGTAATATAAGTCTTTGTGAAGATTACAAAGCATAACAAAACATTTAAAATGGAAACTGGCCTAGAAGGTAGCTTTTAAATAGTGGGAAGTGATTTGATATAGGAAGCTCACTCCCCCCACCTCCCCACCCCCGTTTATTCTTGAACAAGAGTAGATAAATTGCAATGAATTTCCATCTTACCTTAAATACTTCCATTGGAAGAGGAAACTTTGCAGCATCAATAAGGGATTTTTCCAGAGCATATTTCCATTCAGAGGCCATCTTCAAAGGATAGATTTCTGTATCAACAGCAAACCATGTAAGAGTTAAAGGACTAAAATGTTCTACTGGGTGGTTCTTTCTTGAATTTAATCTTCCCAGGATTTCATAATAAGCCAGTATGCTCAGCAACCACAAGTATTCACACCCTGTCCGCCATAAAAGGCCACCTGCTAAAGGGATTTTCTGAAGTTAAATAGCAACTTGGGATTCTGCTTTCAGAAATGAAGAATAAACTTAATAGGGCTCTTCTTCAGGAAACATTTGTATGCATTCTGTTGGCATTCTGTAAGTAATTTAATGGTATAAATCACATTAGCAACATCTTCAGCCATCCACTGCCCCAAATTCCGTATATTACCTGGGAAGTAATATCCACTGATGAAGAACTTATTATCTGATAAATGGCTAAACTAGAAATGACTCTTGCCTGGCATTTTCAGTTATTACAGCATATTTTTCACTAAGTCCCTAAGCTCTCATATGCTAAAAATAGTCCATGTAAGTCAGAAAATTATTAAAAGGTAAATTAAAATTTACCAACCAAGTTTAATATTTACACTTGATATGTTGCAAATGCACCACATGTCGCCCACAGTTTTCCCCAGGCAGTAGGGGGAGAGAGATTTACAAATGGAGGTTACACTGTCTGAATGCAAAATTAAAAGAAAAAATTGGTTGCGCACTGTTTGTTGTTCACCGATGGCTGAAACTGCAGGGGAATTTTATGATCTGATCTCAACAGATTTAAGACCTTATCAAAACAAGATTTGCAGAAGCACTCACTTGAAGTAGATATGTTTATATCTTCCCTATATCAACCTCAGCTACCTCAGACAGACAGTTAGGATGTGAATATGAATCTAAGTACAGTTAAAAGGCAACATTAAACCTTTGGGGCTATATTTTTAATTTCTTGCATGTCTGCTTTTTAGCATGGTGCCATATATTTTGATTCTCACCGCTTCTGAACTCACCTTGAGCTTGAAGCCCCTGTGTTTTAGCAGTTTATTTAGTCTTTTCAGACTACCCTAATTATGGTAGGCAAAGGATGCTGCCAGAACTAGCCAAGTCATCAATGCTCTGCCCACATCATTCACTGTCAGTTACACAAAGGCACAGAAAGGGGTATTAATGACTAAATAGGTTCCATTGTGTATAGTGTCTAGAATCCTTTCTAGCATTTCATTCATCGTCTTCTACCTCTGGGAATTTTTCTCCCCCCCAATTTGGCATTTCTATATCGGACAAAAATAGAATGTGATTCTCCTTAGGAGTGCCTAGAATATTTGGGGGAACACAGTGGGGCCCCAATGATACCTCTGCAAGGAGAATAAATGATTCTTCTAACCTCCCAGGTGAGAAGCGGGTACTGTGTGAGAAATGGCTTATCACGGGGTCCCACAAAGGAGAAAAAGAGAGGAGTTCACAGAAATCCATAAATACTCCCATGATAGGTGGAAGGATTGCTTGGAGTGCCCCGGTGGTTCGGCTCAGGGGCCTGGCATCAAAATCTCAGTGAAGAGGATGGCAATTCTGAGGTCTCCAGTGGACAAAGCCCAGAGGACACCCACTGCAGCCATTCAATAGGGCACGGAGGTTAGCAATAAGCAAGAGCCTGCACTCCTGAGGAGACAACACATTCACTCTCCCAGGGACCTGGAAGAAAGTTGGTAGGGAGTTCCACCTTAGCAAGGTAGTAAAAGGAGAACCGAGTCACAAGAAAGGATGGCGATTTCCAAAGACAAGACCAAAGGAAAGGTCTGCAGGCATAAAGGGTGTGCGGAAAAAGAGAGAGAAAAGTCAACCGTGTTGATGCCCTGAGCTTTAAAGGGGGGTGGGGGGAAGATAAGAGGGTAAAAGAAGAGTGGTAAAAAAAATGACTCAGTGTTGAGAACAATGAAAACCCAATGGCCAGGGTTAGATCCAAACTACCAGAACTAAGGAAAGTGATGTGCAGACCCCAAGTCATCCCAGATGCTCACCAAGTCACCCAGAAAGCTGAGCCCTCAGTCACCAGATGCCATCTCTCTCCCACCAAACCAAAGACAAATGTAACAAGAAGCCCTGTGTAACGAACGGAATGTTTGCATCCCTGCTCCCAGATCCCTATGTTGAAATCCTGACCTCCAATGTGGTATTCAGAGGTGGAGCCTTTGGGAGGTATCAGGTCATGAGGGTGGAACCCTCAAGTTGGCATTAGTGCCCTTATAAACACACACACACACACACACACACACACACACACACACACTAACCCCTTGTACCATGTGAGGACACATAAGACAGCCATCTATGAACCAGGGAACAGGGCCTCACCAGACACCAAATCTGCCCTTGACTTGATCTTGGATTTCCAGCCTCCAGCACTGGCAGACGTGTTGTTTATAAGCCCCTCATCTGTAGAGTTCTGTTATTGCACACAAAATGGACTGAGAAACCCGGGTTCCACATGATTTTTGCCTCTGTCCTACAATCTTATTCTTTGTCTTCTATCTGAGGATGGTAAATCCTAACATGGAATTTAACCCCATGGCAAGGCACACTTCTTCTCTTAAAAGATGAAAATCAACTTCAGTTTGTCAGTATGCTCAACACCTGCAAAAGCTAAACACCTAGTGGTTTCAATAAGCAGAAAACCATATTCCATGTGTGCGTTTCATTAGACGAGAGGCACATGGTTATATTGGCCAGTTTATGGACAATAAATAGCACCCTTAAAAGAACATAAAACCTTTTATTAAAATGATCGTGTTGCAGGTAATTTAATAGAGTGTATTATGTCAATTTCTATTGGTGGGGAAGTCATAAAGCAATTAAAATCTGTCCTGATTCATCTTTAACTAGAAGCTAAGTGAATATGAGGCGATTTCCCTTTGTGCAAGTGTTTGGCAGGCTGACTCGCAGTAAGTGCTATAGGAAGCGGAGTGCACAAAATCACCTTGAGGACAGATGCCTTTCTCCCACACACCCCGAAACCTACACTCCTTCCTTCTCCACCAGGTTCTGACCAGTGAGGGAAGACTAATCTAGGGTTGTTAACAGACACTGGAAAGTGTTATGGGCTGAATGTTTGTGTCCTCTCAAAATTAATGTGTTGAAATCCTAACCCCCCATGTGACAGTATTTGGAGATGGCGCCTTTGGGAGGAAACTGGGTTAGGTGAGGTCATGAGGGTGGAGTCCCACAATGAAATTAGAGCCCTTTAAAAGAGGAGACCAAAAGCATTTTCTCTCCCACCTCCTACACACACACACACACACACACACACACACACACACACACAGAGGAAGCCATGTGAGGAAAGAGCAAGAAGGAGGCCGTCTACAAGCCAGAAAGAGAATCCTGACCAGACCCAACCATGCTGACACCCTAATCTTTGAATTCCATTCTCCAGAACCGGGAGAAAATAATTTGTGTTGCTTAAGCCACCAGTTTATGGCACTTTGTTTTGGCAGCCTGAGCTAATACTGAAAGCAACAGTTCTTTTGGGACTAAGAAGAGGTTCAGACAAGAAGGAGTTAAGTTAGATGCAAAAACTTGCTGACTCCAGGATCTATCTAAAATAATTAAGAAAAAAATTGTAAAGGTTCACATAAAGATTTTGAAGGAAAAAGATTTTAGAAGTAGAGATTTAAAGAAAACTAAATATTTTATCTTCTTAGCTTCTGCAAGAACACATGTAACTCTATCTTGCTTTCTAAATATCCAGAAATATGAAAGCAGGTGGGGCCTCCAAATGACCCGACCTCAATGACTTAAATTTCTTAGAGAACCGGATATAACCATAATACCCTGACCACAGATTGAATACTAATAGTAAATGACTAATAGTAAATCACCTGGGATACCTATAACACTCAGCAGGCAGTAGACATATAACTATCCCCATTATACAGATGAGGAAACTGAGCTTCAAAAGGTAAAGTCACTTGCCCAGGGGCACTGTAGCTAGTGACAGAAACAAAAGGAAAAGCTAACAAACCCTGACTCCAAGTCCATGTTCTTTCTATTTTGCCAGGTTTTTCCATCTGAGTCATTCACGGGTTCTTTTAAAAGAACAAAAACTTTCATGGACTTCACAGACCATATTCCTGCACATCTCATATGTCCTAGAGCACCAGTACTTGCTCTGACCCTGTTTTCAAAAGCTCTTCTAACATATCAAGAGCAAAGAGGACACTACAGTCATCATCATCATTTGGGGGGTGTCTTTACCCTGAGCCCTTTCCTACAAATTCCTTCCCCATACCCTGCCAATTATGCTGGCCCCTAGAAGGTGGACTTGGCTAGTTCCTTTCTTCTCTATAGACACATCTGACTTTTTATTCAGTCAATTCATATCACCCAAATATTTCCTGAGCACCTACTATGTGCCAGGCACTGAGCCAGATACTGGGGAGTTAGCAGTTTATAAGGCACCAACTTGCAGTTAAAGTGGGTGGTAAAACCCTCTCATGATGGGGATGAAGTGAAAAACTGGGCCACACCAACAGCATTCTCAAAGGGTACGTGCTTGTAAGCCCCGGGAAGAGAGGACCAATTGCTGGAAAATAAATGAGTGGCGTGTGTTGGGGATATGAGGCTGGAGAAGCTCTACAGTTTCCCTTCCGTTCAGCACAGAAGTCAAGGCACTGCCCGGGCTGCCAGTCCTCTCATCATAAAGGCTGACTCACTTGGGCCTTAGAAAGCCTCTGCCCCTTCCATGAATATTCGCATCTTACCATTTCCTCTTCCTTTTACCCTTTGTTCACTGAGGCTAGATTCAGCCTGCTCTGTTCGCACCTGCGTGACACCTTGACAGTGTGTGTGTGTGAGTGACAGCTGTGTGTGTGAGTGAAGTGGGTGGCTTCTTTCCCTCTTTCTATCCTCCCCACCCCAAACCATTTCCTCTGATTCTCGGCAGAAAAAAAAAAGGTGCAATGGCTATAGGCTTCTCACTGGGGACAGTGTAAAACCCAGCACCTCTTCCTTCAGTTTTGAGGGCTACCTTCCTAGCTAAGTCTCTTACCTCTATTTTTTACACTGAACAGTTGAGAAATAGTGTGCCCTTTAAAAAGTAGAAAGCAAAATAAAACTAAAAGAAGATCTGTGATTACTTTTAGCAATGGTGGTGGGCTTAGAGGGGCACAGCACAGAGAACACTGAGAGCAGGGAGAACTCCCCAGGGCTTATCTCAAAGTATACCTTCTCCCCACCCCTCCCAATTCCACTTCTTGTAGGGGGATGCACTACAAGAAGTGCATCTAGACAATAGATTACGATTTGCACTACTCCATCCAGTTAAGTGCAGAACACTTTTCATTTATTTAAGGGTATTGGGAATAAAAAATTTTTTAAAGCCTAATATTTTCTACGCAAGCCTGAAATTTTAGTCCCACTTATATTTCAGTTAAGGAAATAGTACTACCATATAAGTTTTTACAAGTCACACTGGGACTTGAAATCAATTTCCCCAAACCCAGAGTCCTGGGTTCTGATGCCATGTGTAAGAAGCAGTAACAACTGCCTCCCTGGGAGGTTGTTCTGCTGAATAAGGTAACGAAATCAGTTTTCATCTTGTAGCCACTGCATTTGAAAAACGAAAAGCCACAAGTTTGAGTGTCCTTTTGGCTTTTATTTTTGTCTTCTCATACATAACCTTTCTTGATGACAATTTAAATGTTGGGAAAATAACTTCTTGCTGAGAAATGCCTTTCCCAAAGTCTTTAAAGACTCACACAAACTCTTCAATGAAATGGACAACTCCTGTCCAGAAAATTACTAAGACAAATAAACACACTTTGTTCTTATAAAAACATCAAATTATGTAAAAGAGAAGAGCTCTCATATGCAAATGTTTTCTAAGTTTCTACCTTGACACTCCATTCTTGCTTTGAGTCCCAGGATTTCACAGGAAAGGGACACTTCAGAGAACCTAAGAAGTTACTAGTAATCCTTTGCTTTGCTATAAATTTTTACACTGGCAAATACATGTTGCCCCTAAAATTTATAAAGCAATTAGATACTAAGCTAAGATTTATACACCCAGCTCTCCACACAAAGTAAGTTTCTCCTACAGCGTTATGGCTCCGGAGGCAAACAGGAGCTTAGATCTCTCCTCAGAAGCCGGCAAGCCCTGGTTGTCATCAAAGTCCAAAATTACTCAGGGTATAAATGGATTTCTTGGCTGCTTCTCAAAACGCTGACAACAATAACACTCATAAAATACCGTGTTACATGTCTATACGCCTGTCAAATTCAACACAAATGCAAGCTCATGAGATACAGAACCAGGAAGGTTTTTTTCAATTAAAGCCCCTGAGTGTCAGAAATAGGAAATGTAATGCCTCAACTTCATTTACTCACGACCAACAATGACAACTAGTACAAGAGGAAAAACTCTGGCAATTTTAATAAAGCAAAGAGCCAAGTCTTTCTTCCTGAATACCTGCAAAATTCACCAGAATGAAGGTCAGCATTTCTAGAAGAAATACAGATTTCTTCCTTGGCATCCTTAATTCTGTAAGAATCCAACCATTTGTTCTGAGGCTACCCATCCAAAGTTTGGCGAGGCCAGTAAGGGGCAGCAGGAGGAATGGAATGGGCAAGAGACTTGGGATTTAATTACAGTGCATCCCCCTACAAGTAGCTTGGACAAGTAGCTTAAACCCAGTCTGAATTTTTTCTGCTGTAAAAGGAAATATTCACAAAAAGCAAGCAGTACTTTTTTTGGAATGAAAATAAAAAGCATAGCAGATGTAAAATCACCTGGCACACAGTAAACATTCAAGAATTATTATTTGTAAACACTAAGATTACTGCCCAGTTAGGTGTGTCAGAAAGCATAATGCACTATTCCATCCAATTAAGTCTAGAGAAAGTCACTGGGCAGTGCATTTGAAGCTAATTAAAATATCTGATATGTCAAGAGGAAAAGCATGGTGATTTTTTTTTTCCTCTTTGCTATTTCCAGGTCAGAACAGATTATATAATGATAAGAATTTGTTTTGGATATGGATGAATGGGTGGATGGATGCATGGATAGATGGAAAACATATGGATGAATGGATGGAAAACATATGGATGGATGGATGGATGGATGGATGGATGGATGGACAGACGCATACATGAATGGATGGATGGACAGATGGAGATTTGGGAATCTCCTTGCAAGACTATCAAAACCCCCAAAGAAAGAGGGAGAATATAACAAATCGTAATCTATTGTCTTTCATTTTTGAACCAGTGATTCCAAAGGAATTAGATGAACTTCTTCACAGCCTCCAACACAACTTTCTTCTTTTGAACACTACTAATTGAGGTCTTGGGTTTCATTCTCTATAGAAAATACTCTTGAGTTAAAAGGCTTAACATTCACATACTCAGATATACAAGATACCAAAGAGCTCAAAAATTTCCAGAGACACATCCAAAAAGATAGCACATCTTTTTCTCATATAATTCACAACAGCAAAAGCTTTGGCCCTTACCTGAAGGTGGGTCCATTCTGTATTTATTCTCTTGACACCAACCAACTGGTCGAAGTCTGTAATCCAAGTAAAACAACCACTGGTCATAGGATTCAGTGTCCTCCAATCCCACATAGCGAAGGCGTAATCTTCCTCCAACATTTTCAATCACACTAACTATCCAGTACTGAAAAGGGTTCTGAGAATCCTGAAGTTCTATTAAGGAATCAACTGTAATGAGGTCTATAGGGCCTTTCCCTCGCAGAGGCTGTTTAAACAGAAGCAAAACTCCTTATTTTAAACTTTATTTTAAGGTTCTCATGGAAACAGATGACAGCAGAAGATAATATTTTTTCACACCATCATCCAAGCTATTGGCAAACAGTCTGGTGTTTCCCTCCACCCCCATCCTTTCCACAGCCCTCGCCCCCTCCCCTTCCCTCTCCTCCCACACACACTTCCATTTACCCAACTATGTCCAACAACAAAAATCACAAGTCAATAGGAAATAACAGTTTGTGCTATGTTCTCACCAAACAAATACCCTTCCCAGATAAAATTGCATTTGTTAGAAATGAGTACACTTTTAAGAAGAGTTATACCGAAATTTGCCTTGAGCTAGAAAACGTGTGGTAGCAGAATGTCTACTTTTCTAATAGACAGATCTATCAAATATGAGACTGTAAGTTTATACTGGGACTCAACAGACATGTATCTTACAATGGCCACTGCTATAGTAATCAAGACCCTCTCATACTTTGAATACGTGCATAAAGCATGAACATGTGTAGATAGCATGTTTGATACATAATGATATATACTAAATTAGAATATTATGTAAAGCTGTGTCTACATTTAACCTGATAGTTGGTTTAGAGAATAAATGTACTTACTGCCCTATATAAGCAACCTTCTTAGCATATGTTAGCATAAGAAAAGGGTGTTTGTTCAGTCAGGCTTGTAGGCAAATGTGTTTTTTAAAAAAAACCTAAAGAGTAATACAATTTGTCCTTTCGAAAGGGTCAACAACCATCATTTTGATTTGTTAACCAAACAATTAAATTAGTAGCCATTAAGATAAACAAATACACTAGGCAAAATCTTCACAGAACCAAACCCTATAACTTAATATGTCAGACAATGGTGTTCCAAAGTATCAATATCTTTTATGACAGGAGGGAAACTTATTGTTAAGGTTAAGAGAATAATGATATTGTCAACATCCACATTGTATTCCTTGTTATTCATTGTGTTTTCCCCTTTTTCAAGGGCATTCTTGAAACATATATGGTAACACAATAATTATCTACAACACACCTTTTACTATATATAATAGAACAGGAATATAAAAATAAAATGTTTCATCATAAAATTATTTACAAATGAACCATCAAGATTTCAGATTTAACTGTTTTTTTCAGTACCATAAATTACCTTAATCATATTTAAATATGGTTAGTCATTTGTCCTCTTGTTATTATAAGAGAGGAGGTTAATTCAATTATTACTTATCATGTGCATATAAACCTTTGGGTTATGCATCCGGAATGAAATAGTTAATGAAACCATTTATCAATATGCTCCCAGACTATACTAGTTTCACCTGTACAAAACAGTTATTCTTCAGGATTTTATTTACATACACTAATAAAGGATAGAGGCTTAAACATATAAGACAGTGAGATGTTCTAACATAGTATTATTTTAAAATGTGTTCACATAGAAGCAAATTCCCCATTTATTGACTGTAGCACAGATGAAGATTTTTCAATGCCATTAGAATCAGAAACCTAAGTAACTTAGGAAAAAACAATGTTAGGCTCTTTGAATATAGATACCTGTGTGTACGCATGTACCTGCGGAAGGATATATGCAAAGGTGCCGTTAGGTTTGAGTTCATGTAACTGATGCTTCAGACATAGAATAGCTGTAAACAATAATACATACACCTTCCAGAAGGTTAGCAGGTGCTGTCCGGGAACCAGTCAAGTCACGAATGAGAAATTCTGTCCAGTCTGTGTACTTTTCTTTGATTGCTGGTGAAACAAAAGAGAGAAAACACTTCAACACCACTCAATTATCAAATAAACTTAAAGGACAGCACTTTGCTGTATATGAGTATTACTTCAATATTTCTCTTAATTTTAAGCACCAATCTTAAGTACTAAAATCACAACAGTTAATCTATCAACAATGGGTGACTTCATACCCACCAGGTGCTTAGATTTTGCTGGGCCTGAGGAGATTAAATAGGAGGTTCTAAAGTCTTGAAAACTATTTAGAAACTTCTGAGAACAACAAAGATATTATAAAGTATGTAATTCAGTTGGTTCCAAGAAGAAAGAGATCAATGAGGGCTGGCAGAATCAGAGAAAGTTTCCCAGGTGAGAAAATAAATCCAGGCTCTGATTTACACAAAAGGCTTATAGAGGTAGAGAAGAGGAAGATGGGACTTTCATATTGACAGGAACAGCACAGGCTAAGGAAAAAAAGAGGAAACAGTGAATCTTAAATTATAAATGGAAGCACTTACTATTAAGAATAAAAGACTACAGTGTTCCTTCCCTTAGAGATTTTTTAAAAAACAACCTACATTAATTTTTCAGAGGGTTTGAATTAAATTGTTCCCATAAACAGGAGGATATATCCTGAAAGGATTCAACAGGACTGATAAGCTCCTACTATGTGCAATGGACCCTGTAACATACTACTGGGGCTCAAGCACATAGATATAAGTATTCCTCTTCTTAATAATAAACACAGCCCAGATAAAGATAAAACTTGTGAAGAATTTTATAAAAATTATACATACACAGAGACACACACATTCCTTAGTACTTAGGAAACTCTATTTCAACTTTAGCACTTTTTCCGATGTACAAATATACTTGTATAATTACAAAAGGCAGTATCATTATTTTGCTCTGAAGTACAGGCTTTAACAAAGACATTACCTAAGAATTGGTGGAAGCAAAGGACAGACTTTTCACAGTGGTAACATTAGGTTAAAATAGGAAAGACAAGAACCTCAGAATATTCTCCATAATTAGACCACTTAATATTTATGTCATTAAAACCTCAGACAGTATATATGCAAACCCTTAAGAGAAAGGCCTTTGCTATCTAACATTCTACACATTGTTATGGCATCATATGTGACTTTTAATGGAGACTCCTTCATTGGGCGGTTGTAAGCATTAAATGAGAAAATAAATATAAACTCCCCAGTAATTATCACACATTTACAGTATCAATCAAGCCTTGTAAAAAGTGTTCTTTGAATCCAGAGACATAGAAGCATAGAACAACACACTGTGGAATCTCAGAGGAAAGGGTGGGGGGGGAAGAGATCAACCAAAGAACCTGTATGCATATATGCATAATCCATGGACACAGACAATAGGGTGGTGAAGGCCTGGGACAGGCTATAAGGGGTCAATGGGAGAAAAAAGGGACATATGTAATACTTTCAACAATAAAGATTTTTTTTAAAAGGGTTCTTTAATAATGCAACTAACCATTCCTTCTTTAATGCACTCAAATACTTAATAACATGCTAACTTTTAAAAAAAATCTCAAGCTGATGTAATTGAGCTAATAATTTATTGCAATCCAAATTAAACTTTTAATAAACTTGTACATCAGATCATGAATACAAAATGATGACCATGGGAATAAAAATCACAGTATTTTATTAATTTGAAACATTATAATTAGAATAAAAATTCCTTCCAGCATATGATGGAACTTTTTAGCCTTCTAATCTTTTAATTTCCCTTCCCTAATGTGGGTATTAATGCTAATTTCACCATTATGATCACAGCATGAAACACTGACAAACTGGTAGCCCACACACAAAAATCTACCTTATGGAAAAGAAGTCCTAATGTAAACTGTTATGGGAATCCAATGCATTTTTAGCTTCTATTCCTGTCTCTTCATATTATTATAAAATTGATTACCCATTATATAGTAGTAAAATGCCATCTCTCTGTCTAAGCATACTAGTAGCAATAATATTCTAACACAACAGGATACATGGTGCACAAAGATCATTATTCCACAGTCACTTATTCATGTTTTTATGAGAACAAGATCAATAGTGAATAGATGATACACAGTGCTTACATCAATATGAATGTTTACGCACACAGCTATTTATACTTTTTTTTAATTGACGCTACAGAGCACAGTATAGTTCCTGTAGTCTACATTTCTTCCTCATCCAAATCAAACTTCTGTTCTTGCTGTTACACACAAAGCACCCCGAAACAAGAAATGCAGCACTGTCGAGACAGTAATCATAAAGCTCAGAATTCAAACCAGATTTCTTCGTACTTATATTCCAATCTGGGTTAAGCAGTTACTTTATAACTTTACTTTCATCAGTAAGTTATTCCTACAATTCACACAAGTCACATCTTACTGAAAAGTGAATTTATTCTAATAAGCTCTTATGGTATTTTATTATGCCTGTTTAAATAAGGCAAATACCTCAGTAAATACCAGTTTGCAGTAATGTATTGCTGAGGGGATTTTGGGAAATTGCATAATATTTTTTGCCAGCTCCTCAGAATGCATCCAATGCCATCTAGGGGAACAGCAGTAAGGAGTGCCCCCGTCAGGGACACACACAGTGGCGCTTGCCTGAAGGTGCCATCCTGCCTCCATGTCTATTCTCCGTCCCTAAAAACCACCACTCCCAATCTTGTTGCCCAGATCCAGCGACTTTCCCATCCTCTGCTATCCACCATCCCCATCTTTGCCTTATTCTGCCTCCCCATCTGTGCCTTTGGGAAACTAGAGTAACTATAACTGCAGCATAAAGGAAAAACCTGAGCCACGCCATCACCCACAAGTTCTAGAACCACCCTTCCTTTTTAACAAATCACTTTGAACATTCTTTTCTGAAAAGTCAATGCCCCATTTCTTTGCTCCCCTCCAAAACCAAACTTACACTAAGATTTCTCTCCACCCACCATTCAACCCAGTCAACTTCCTCCCCCACAAACTACCAAACCACTGAACTGCGTTTTTCTCCAAAGACCTGCACATCCCCACACCAATGCCTTCTCAAGCCTTACTTGGATATTTGACATAAATGACCACTTCCTCCCTCACAGTGTCCTCTAGGGGTCTCCTCTACTCAACTTCCGATGATTCGGCGTGTTACTTAGAAACTGGTCCAAGGCCGGCTCTCCTTTCTTCTCGCTGTGTGGTCTTCCATGGACAATCTTATACATTCGCCTGACTTCAATCACATCAATACCATCAACTGCCAATTTCTCTCTACAAACCAGACCTCTTTTCTGAGCCTCAGAATCACAGATTCAATTGCCTGATTATCAGTGAGGTTTAGAATCATGACATTATGTTAATTCAGATTTCTTTTCTGGGAACTTACTATTTACATCCCTTGATCATTTTTCTATATACATATCTTTTTTTAAAAAATGTTGACTTTTAGGAGCTCTGTCTATATTAGATATTAATTCTTTGTTAAAAATAGCAAGGCTCTAACTTAGTATATGATATGCAACATGAGCCTTTAAAAAGAAGACATGAGATCATTTTGCTCAGCCCTTGAATCTTAGAATAGATTTCAAGCTCTTCAGCCTGGCTCGATGTCCTGCATGACTGGTCCCTCTGCACTAATCTTCCTGTGCTGTCCACACTGGATTTCTCTAAACTCTCCTTCTACTGGGCCCCATTAGGGTTTTGCACATGCCCTTCCTTCTGAGACGAAACACTTTCTCCCTGTCTCCTCATCATCTCACCCATCACTTCCTCCTTGACCTCTGCTAACTTCTAAAATCAACTGTATTCTCTCCTGGAAGCTCAAATTCTTTCCCTTCATAAATTTAATGCACTTTATGATTATATGTCTGTACATTTGTCTGATGACAGTTCCCACCTAACTGTTCACTCCAGGAGGCTAGGAACCATCCACATACATTGTGTTACTTCTGTATACCCAATACCTATAACTGCACATAGTAGGTGTTTAATAAAATTTTGGCACTGGAAGGAAGGACTAACAGATTAGATGGTTCTATAAATTGTATCTGCTTCACTAATATTTTGTTGAAACAGAACTTACTGAATTCAGGTGAAGAACAACTGTTACCATGGATAGTACACGGTCCTTTCAGTAAAATACAATTTAACTCAATAGCACATCATCAGCATTCAGTGATGGCGAACCTATGACACGCGTGTCAGAGGTGACACGTGAACTTTTTTTTTGGTTGATTTTTCTTTGTTAAATGGCATTTAAATATATAAAATAAATATAAAAAATATAAGTTGTTTTACTATATTTAGTCAAACATTATCCTGGATGAGGATGTTTGTGGATGACATTGACATTGAACTGCCATTTCTTTTTGTTTTTTTCTCTTATTTGCCTTGTTTCATTTGTTTGTGTGATATTAGTTATCATTTAAGACTTTAGTTTCAGCATACATAACCCGAAAAGCCAGAGACCTGCCCATTTAATTGAGATGGCAATAATGTCTTATATGCTAGGGCAGACACATAATACTTCTCTAGAGTTCTCCTTATGAGTTAGTACACAATATGAGTCCATTAGGCAACACAGATACTGTTCATTTCAGACAAAGGCATCATCCAGAAATTAAAGAAACACAAGGTACTACATACACCTCCATACTTTATCCTTAAGGGACCATCTGCTTTCTCTGAAGCACCCCAGAACCTCTTAGCACTAGAAACACCCAAGACTTACAAAACAAAAGCCATACAAATATCAACTATATATGGCATTCTCTAGACACAACTCACATTACTCTACATCCTGTTTCTAAGAGCCCAGAAGATAAAAAGCCTCTAAAACTATTAGAAGAAATTTAAAACCTTATCATTGTTCTCTGGTAAAAGATTTTTGTCCATTAGAGTATGGACTTTCATTCTCGCAAATTTTCTCCAATTCTTTTCTAGCTACTAATATCTCACTTTATAGACATTTCTGCTATTGCTTTAAATATTTTCCTGCTTTAAAAAATAACCTTCCAAAGAATCTGTCACTTTTTATTCTCCACTAGGAAAAACTTGCTACAGCTCTTTTATTGGCTCACACTACGGCAAAACTGTCAAGACTGAATTGACATATCACAAAGGTCCAGGGCTGTAGTTCAATGGAATAAGACACACACACACACACACACACACACACACACACACACACATACTTGACTTATTTCTTTTTGTAAAGTTACTTTCATTGCTGCTGCAAAATGACTTCCATTCAAATTTTCCCCAATGCCCCCCTTAGGTGTATGTCTTAAAAAGACAGAAACAAGTTTGCATAAAATTAACATTAACACGCCCTTTATATATGTCTAATTACATGAATCAGCTTATTTTTCAAAATTTTTCACATTATTGTCTATGATGGTTTATTTGATGTGTCAACTTGACTAGGCCACAGTGCCCATATATTTAGTCAAACATTATCCTGGATGAGGATGTTTGTGGATGACATTGACATTTACATTGGTAGATGTGATAAAGCAGACTGTCCAGCAGATTGTCCTCCCAACGTGGGTGGGCCTTAACCAGTCAGTTGAAAGACACAAAAACAAAAGACTGAGAGCAAGAGGTAACTATGACAACATCAAAGAAAAATTAAATAAATAGACATTCCATGCTCATGGATAGAAAGACTCAATATTGTCACAATGTCATTTCTTTCTATCTCAGTGATGGCGAACCCATGACACGCGTGTCAGAGGTGACACGCGAACTTTTTTTTGGTTGATTTTTCTTTGTTAAATGGCATTTAAATATATAAAATAAATATAAAAAATATAAGTCTTTGTTTTACTATGGTTGCAAATATCAAAAAATTTCTATATGTGACACGGCACCAGAATTAAGTTAGGGTTTTTCAAAATGCTGACACGCCGAGCTCAAAAGGTTCGCCATCACTGTATCTTGATCTATAGATTCAGTGCAATCCCAATCAAAATCCCAGCAAGTTATTTGGTGGATCCTGACAAGCTGAGTCTAAAGTTTATATGGAGAAGATAAAGATCCAGAATAGCCAATACAGTACTGAAGGTGAAGAACAAAGTAGGAGAACTGACACTACCTGACTTCAAGATTTACTATAAAGATACAGTAGTCAAGGCAGTGTGGTGTTGGCAAAGGAACAGACAAACAGATCAGTGGAACAGAACAGACACCCCAGAGACAGCCTACATGTATACTGTCAACTGATCTTTACAAAGGAGCAAAATGACGCAAAGACAGTCTTTTCAACAAATGGTCCCGGGAACTGGACATCAACGTACAAAACAATGAACCTACATGCAGATTTTACACAAAAATTAGCCTTCTGAAGAATAACTAAAAATAGATCACAGACCTAAATGCAAAGCCTAGAAGATAACACAGGAGAAAACATAGATGACCTTGTGTATGGTGATGCCTTTTAAACTACAACGCCCAAGGCATGATCTAGGAAAAAAAATTGATAAGTTGAACTTCATTAAAATTAAACACTTCTGCTCCGTGAAAGACAATGTAAAAAGAATGAGAAAAAAATATTTGCAAAAGACACACTTGATAAAGGACTGTTATTCAAAATATGCAAAACACTTAAAACTCAACAAAAAGGAAAAAAAACTAATGTGATTTTAAAGAGGGCCAAACCCTTTAACAGACTTCTCACAAAAAAAAGGTATACAGTTGGCAAATACCACATGACAAAATGCTTCACATCATGTCATCAGAGAAAAGCAAAGTAAAACAATGAGATACCAGTTCATGCCTATTAGAATGGCCGAAATCCAGAAAACCGACACCACCAAATTTTGGCAGGGATGTGGAGCAACAAGAACTCTCATTCACAGCTGGTGAGAATGAAAAACGGTACAGCCACTTTGTGGAAGACAGTTTGGTAGTTTCTTACAAAACTAAACATACTCTTACCATACAATCAGCAATTGTATTCCTTGGTGTTCACACAAAGGAGTTGAAAACTTATGTCTACACAAAAACCTGCACACGTATTTAGAGCACAACTTTACTCCTAATTGGCAAATCTTGAAGCAAGCAAGATGTCCTTCAGTAGAATGGATAAACAAACTGTCGCACATCCAGACAGTGAAAGATTCAGCACTAAAAGTAAATGAGCTATCAAAGCACAAAAAGATATAGAAGGACATTAAATGCATGTTACAAGTAAAAGAAGTCAATCTAAAAAAGACTACATACTGTATGATTCCATCTATATGATGTTCTAGAAAAGCCAAAACTATGGAACAGTAAAAAGTGGTTGCCAGGGGTTAGTTGGGTAGGAGGGATGAATAGCGGGAACACATAGCATTTTTAGGGCTATGAAACTACTGTGTACGATACTATAATGCTGAATACATGTCATTATACATTTGTCCAAGCCCACAGAATGTACTACATCAAGAGTGAAACCAAATATATAAACTATGGACTCTATGTGATGAGGATGCATCAATGGAGGTTCATCAATTGTAACAAATGTACCACTCTGTGGGGGAGGTTGATAATGTGGGAGGCTTGACTGTGTTCGGGAAGGGTGTGTACAGGAACTCTCTGTACCTTCCTCTTAATCTTGCTGTGAACCTAAACCCTAGACTGTAAATTCCTTAAGGACAACACGCTCTATCTTATCATCATTGTTTATCCTAGTGCCTAGCACAGAGAACCCAACAAATGTTCCCACATAGCTTTCAAAAGTGAAGCAATTTATCATCCTCCCCCTAACCCAACATATATTAGACACCACAATTCTGATTAGAAGAAAAAAAATTGAGTGTTTCTAATGTGCCAAACAGAGCCAAGCACTTCCACACACAGCATCTCAGTTAGTGCTTCCCAAAACCAAGGAACTATTTATTCTCTTCCTCATTCAACAAATAAGACTCAAAGACTCTGAGACAGACAGTTGGTAACAGATATATTAAAGAGTATATTTGCAAACATGTATAATTAAGGGAATAAAACAGACAAATAAAGCAAAATAATAAAACAAATAAAACAAAACACAAATTATTTCATAAATATAGGACATAAACACAATTACTCAACAAAACCTTAGCTTAGACTCTATGTCAGATTTCTCAAAGCTACTTCTTGTCTACTTTTAAAGATTTATATGGCTAGGTAAGCAAATTTTGAAAAATTTAAAATAAAAACTCCTGTTTGTCCCAAGAGCCACACCTCATGAAATGTTACTTCCTTTAGAATGAAACTGTAAGAGTAATACTTTGCAAAAATACGTAACTGACAAGTACTTTCTTAATAGATACAAATCTGGTTAACATGCTAATCACAACAATTAAAGGTATCTTTAAATACGCCTCATTGAAGAGGGTTTACACTAAATATGAACAATAACATGAGAAAAGAAATGGAATGATTACCTGTAAACATCTCACTTGAGAGTTGACATATTTATGATATGCCATGAAATCCTTCTTATTAAAGTTAAGTTCAAGAAAATTTGAAGCATGTTCTTGGAGATAATCAGCCAGGTCCAACTGCAAGCACCAGTATCTTGCAGTCGTCATGGACAAACTCACTGACCTAACAGTTACGCCGGAACACAACACATGGCCCGGCTGTAGTTAAATACTTTAAACCTGCCATGTCTGTAAGTACTAATGAAACACAAGCTCTCTTCCACCAAATAGTCCTATAAAAACTCTGAGATTCTGTTTCTGAATTACCCAAAAACAGATCTTCTTAGAAAAATGGAGACCCCAGAAAATATTCTCCTGACAATAGAATTTATTATCCAGTTATTGTGGATTTAAATCTTTTCCAACACTATGCTCCATTAGGACCCTTTTATTGACCTTTAAATTTTTAAAACATTTTAGTGGAAATTTGTTAGTGACTTGTGTGTTTGTTTAAAAAAGGATCAAAACACATTTTGCATATCTAAATTATAGTGGTCACTAGCAACTCAAAATTACAGGGAGCGGGAGGATGATATCTAAATTATAGGCCTGCAACCTGGAGAATAATCCGAACCTATAACCTCACTCCTTCACACATGTCTTCCCTGAGGAATTTTCCGCTCTGAGAACTCCATAAGGCAAAATGCACAGATCAATTTTTCTGTCAAATCCAAGGGCAAGAGTGTCATGGTACAATTATTTGGAAGCAAGCTGGGCAAGCACCATGAACCAGGTGGGGCCAGACTTGCAGAGTACAAGACAGAGTAAAAAAGATCACTAATGACGTCTACATCGCCAAATCCAATAGTCAATTCCCAATGGTATACCTATTTGACTTGATAAACAGCATTTGATATGTTGGCTCACTCTCTCCTTCTTCAAACAGTCTTCACTTAGTGTTAAGGATTAAATGTTTGCCTCCCCCAAATCCATATGTTGAAATCCTATCCCCAATGTGCTGGTATATAGAGGTGGGTCTCGGGAGGTGCTTAGGTCATGAAGGAGCAGCCCTCATGATGGGACTAGTGCCCTTAGAAAAGAGAGCCCGGGAACTGTCTCACTCTTTCTGACCTGTGAGGACACAGCAGGGAGTCGGTAGTCGGCAAGCCAGAAGAGGGCCTTCACCAGAACCCAACCATGCTGGCACCCTGATCTCAAACTTCTAGCCTCTAGAACTGTGAGGAATGGATTTTTGCTGTTTATAAGCCACCCAGTCTATGATATTGTTATAGCAGCCCGTGCTGGCTCAGACAGCTTCTGGGCCATCAATCTCTCTTAGCTTATCCCACTGGGCGTCACTTACCTCAATGGACATCACCTCTCAGTCTCCTTTGCTGTTCTTTCTCTTCTTTTCAACTTCTAAACATTGGAGGGCCCCAAAACACAGTCCTAGAATCCTCTCTATCTACACTCATCCCCTAATTGACTGCATCCAGCTTCATGGCTTCAAACACTGTATGCTGACAATTTCTAATCATGTCTCTAGTCAGGAAAGTCTTTCTGAACTCTAAACTCATAGATGACTTCCACCTTGACATTTCCACCAACATCTCAACTTACCATGTCCACACACAAACTTAATCCCACCCCCATGTGCTCCTCCCACAGAACTCCCCAACTCTGTAATAACTGTGCTTCTTCAGTTGGTCACTCCTGGCTCTGACTTGTTCTATCCTATCCACCCCACAACACATTCAGACATTCTCTCTCTCTCTCTCTCTCTCTCTCTCTCTCTCTCTCAGCAAACCCTATCAACTCTACCTTTATATATATCCAGAATCCAACCACCGTATTTTTTAAGCTAAATCCACAACCACCACCCAGATCCATGCCACCATTATTTCTTTCCTGGATTACTGCTACAACCTTCTCATAGACTTTGCAGCCAGAATGATCCACTTAGATCACAGGTCATGACTGAATTACTCTGCTGCTCAAAACTCTCTGACAAGAAAAAGTCAAGGTCTTCACCATGGCCTACAGGGTCCTATTGGCCACAGCCCTGACCTCCTCTACTCTTCCCCTCAGCACTCAATCCTGGATGGCTCTGGTGGCCTGCATGGTGTCCCGCAAGCACCGTGGTCGGCAAACTGCGGCTCGCGAGCCACATGCGGCTCTTTGGCCCCTTGAGTGTGGCTCTTCCTAAGCCTTAGGAGTACCCTAATTATGTTGATAACAATGTACCTACCTATATAGTTTAAGTTTAAAAAATTTGGCTCTTAAAAGAAATTTCAATCGTACTGTTGATATTTGGCTCTGTTGACTAATGAGTTTGCCGACCACTGCCCTAGCACATCAAGCATGCTCTGACCTAAGGACATTTGCACTTATTTCCTCTGCTCAGAACACTCTTCCCTCAGTTATATCTGAGGCCTGGCTCTTCCCTTCATTCAGGCCTCTGCTCAGATGTCACTTAGTCAAGGCAATCCCTACCTCCCCACACACACCACATAAAATAATATAACTTGTGCAGCCAACCAATGTCATTCCCTAGCCCATTTACCTAGCCTTCTTTTTCTCCAGAGCACTTATTTCCTTGGTCAACTAAATACTTACATGTTTACTGTCTATCTCCCCTTCCCTCTAGCAGAACTTCAGGCACAGGAGAGCAGGGACTCTTTTTCTTCCACTGTTATATCTCAAACACTTAGCATTACTATATGGTATTCCTTGAACTAGGCTCCCCAAAAGTTAACTAGCATCTCAGCTATGCCTCCCTCTTTCCCATTAAGAATCCTCACCCAGCTTCTTTCTGAAGCTGCCTAATGAGAGGGGAAATATAACTAAGGGGCACTGTAGTATCAAATGGAAAAATGTAGTGGGTTAGAATTATTTCAAAAATTGGGCCAAGAGTAAGGGACTTCAAGAGTCAACCTAGCAGAAATATGTGAACTAGAACCCCCACTAACCACAAAAAACTGGGGAGAGAAGGGGTAAGGGAGCACTAGAGATTTTCATGGGCTTCAACAGGGTCCCAGGGAGACAGCTCTAAGTGGGAGAATATATGATCTTTCCAAAAACAAAATAAGACTGCTGGCAAGGTAATCTCATGCTTACCTTTGTGACTTACTTCCATTTCTCCGTGTCAGGAAGCACCTTCTTACTAGTATTTCTAACCTAATAATCTTGACTGCAGCTTCAGCCTATCTCATTCTTCTCCAAAGCTCTATAACCTCCGTCCAGATAGTTCCTGTCCACTAATAAGGACTCCAAACACCCTCCCCCTCCTCCTCATGCAGTTGAAATATCTCAGTAATTAACTCGGCTCATATAGTTTGAATCCATCTTCAGTGTTTAATATGACCCCAGTCACAGTATTCCCATCGGCAAGAATGCTGTGCGAATTAAATTATGGTTCATTAGTTAACCGCAGGCTAAGTAGCTGAGTAGGAGCTCACAGCTCTGAAGTTGACCAGGACACTGACCCTTGATGTAACCCAGGTGAAGTTCCTAAACAAAATAAACTGGAGTTTCAATGACTATTCCAAATACAGAGATACACAGGCAATTAGCTGGCTTGATTCTTGTTGATATGTACAAGTCTAAGGAGAGCGATTAATTATAAGGAACATTCCAAAGTGCAGGAATCATGATTCCAAGCCATAACTCAGTTTGTGATTAAAGGAAGACTGTTCAGAAAGAACAAAAATCAGCCATGCCTTTCCCTCCCCAGTGAAGGAAAAGCTGAGCAGTCACAGTGCCTACAATAGAGGCATTTGGTTTGCAGGCAACAGTAGTAAAGGAAGAAGGTATATTTTAGTGTGTATCTGACTCCCTCTCTCCCTCACTTCCTGTTTTATGATCCTTAGTAACTGAACAGAAAATTTCAAATAAGTGAAGTCCTTATGGTTTTGTCTTCTGTGATTCTTAAAACAAACCAACCAACTAAAAATGCTTCAACATTACATCACACAAGATATCAAGAAAAATTTTCAAAAGGGTCAGAATATGTAAAAGAATATGCTGCTTCGGTAGCCGTAATTCATTTTGAGTGCTTACTATAAATTCTGCCTGCTTTGTTACATACACAGATTTCATTTGGGTTATTGCATGTGGCAGTTGTTTTTTAAGAACTCTTCTGTAAACCCAGCCTGAATTTTCTCCTGTCAATTACATGAGATCAAATTATGTTTGGAAAAATGGAACTTTGCTAGTAACAATTATTTCTAAGCAATGAAATGTAACAGATATTAACTTACAGTTTTCTTCCTATTATCACTATGATCATGTTAAATGAGATTTATAGTTGTTCAATAAAACAACAACTATTATGTCGCCTTAGAAGCAGCAATTCATCAACTAATGTGGGGCAAACAATTTATGCCAGGTGAGCAGAAAGGAATAAATATCCTGCTCATTTTGAAACCAGTTTTTCTTCCAACAGCGGAAGATAGGGTAATTTGAGATTTTAAAAGAGGAGAGTGTATAATAAAACAGTAGCTTATTTAGATGTTAACTCTCACCACAACCTGGGATTGACTTGTCAAAAAATCATGAGCTCTTGGTGATAAGCTCTTGGTGATTTTTGTCACTTTATCTAGTATTTCAATTACCTCAACACAATAAACTACTGAGATTTAAAACCAGCCCCAAATGGAATTAATCTGGAAATAACTCTGTGCAATCATTCTGAGTTAATAATTCTTAATTTAAGAATTGTTCTACATGGCCCTGGCCTGTGTGTTCAGTGGTTAGAGTGTCAGCCTGCCCCAGAAGGGTCTGACATTTAATTCCCAGTCAAGGGTACGTAGCTGGGTTGCAAGTTTGATCCCTGGCCTCCGGGATCAAAGTATATAACAGGTACTCATCTGGTTAACTCTCACAATAATATTAAAAGCAGCACCAACACTGCCTCAACTGACCTATCAGGAAAGAAGCAAAATATACAAGGAAGACACAAGATATACAAGGACCATTGGCAAAAGACAGAACAGACAGAAAAAAAATCAGACCTTAAAGATTTCAGTTATTGGTATGATAAAATATACTTAATATGTTTATGGAAATAAAAGAACAAATTTAAATTCTGTAAGGAACACCAGCAATAACAAAATGATCATGAAAAGAAGAAAAAAATAGAAATTTTGTATGTTAAAATATAATGATTTTATTAAAATATCCAATCTCCCTCAACAACAGATAAGGAAGCTGAAGAGAAAGTGTGCACTAGAAGATGGATGCAAAGAAATTATACAAAAGGTAGGGTAGACAAAAAGATGAAAATAGAAAAAAATTAAGAAACATGGTGGAGAGAACCAAGATGGAGGCATAGGTAAACACCTGTACTTGCTGCCTCCCACAACCACATCAAAATTACAACTAAAATACAGAACAACTATCATCCAGAATCGCAGGAAAGCTGGCTGAGTGGACATACTACAACTAGAGAAGTAAAGAAGAAAGCACACAGACTGGTAGGAGGTGCAGAGGTGCAGAACGGGCTGGTCCGGCACCCAAGTGTACTGCTTTTTTATTTGGGAGGGAGAGTGCCTCTGCGGAGGCTGCCCAGAGGAGCGAGGGGTCCCAGCCCCACACCAGACCCGCAGCCCAGGGTTCCAGAGCTGGGGAAAGAAGTCCCTAAGGGCCATAAGAACTACGAACTGTAAAAACCAGTGCGGATTGGGGCTGAGTGACACACCGGCTGCTGGAGACACAGCTGCTCCTCTTAAAAGGCTAGCACCATGAACTGAATTTACAAGCTCCCACTTCCTCTGAGCGCCAATGTCAGGTGAGGCTCTGGGGGACCCAGACACGTACAGGGAGAAACTGGACTGTCTGGCATCAGGGCAGGAACATGGGGGCCGCTTTCTTCCAGACAGAGGTGCTCGCAGAGGTCATTGTTCCCATGCTTGGACCTCCCTGGTGCAGGGCTGACTGGCAGCCATTGCTGTTTGCTCTGCCCTGGTGTTCCCTGAGACCCCAATTTACAACCCCACCCAAGCTATGTGCAGTGGCTTTTGCATAGAAATGGTCTGTACTTTCTCAGGCTAAAAATCTGTCAAACAAGCTGCAGCTGGGTTAGGGAGCTCCAAACCTATCAATAAAAGGCCCAAAGCCAGCACCAGCACCAGCCTGCCTTGCTTCACAGCTGGGCTTTGTCTGGGTACTTCTAAACCCGGTACAAAGAGGAGGAATCTGCAGATCTCTCTGTAGCTCCTGCTGGATGGCTCCAGGCAGTGGCTGACTTTGCACCTCCTTGGAGATCCAAGAGCCAGTGTACCCAGTGGTCAGTGTGAGACCATACCAGATTACAACTCTTCACAACCATAAATGACACACTCAAGGGGCAGACTCAGTGAGCACCAAAGTCCCACTGAAGCAGGTCCTGCTCCATAAGGGTGTCTCCTGCACAGCAGCTCTCCCTCTGAAGTTGCAGCTTGTCCCCACAGCCAATTGGCCTGGAGGTCAATTCCTCCCAGTGACACCAACAGCAATCAAGGCACAACTACAACAAAACTGTGCACACAGCCCACAAAGGGGTGCACCAAGAGTGTCCACCTCTGGTAATTGGGGAGGCTGAGACACTGGGCCCTATAGGACACCTACTACACAAGGCCATTCTGTTAACTCAAGGAGACTTAGCAGCTATCCAATACATAGAAACAAACAGAGGGAAGCAGCCAAAATGCAGAGACAATGAAAAATGTCACAAATGAAAGAGATTGAAGAAAGCAAACTACTGGATATAGAGTTCAAAACCACAGTTATAAGGTTACTCAAGAATATTCTAGAAACCTCTGAGCAACTTAGTGAGACTTTCAAGAATCTTAGTGAGAATGCCAAAAAAAAAAAAAAGGAAAAGGACCAGTCAGAAATTAAGCATACACTGACTGAAATAAAGAATAATATACAGGGTTTCAACAGTAGACTAGGGGATCCTGAGAATCAAATCAATGATTTGAAATACGAGGAAGCAAAAAACACCCAACCAGAAGAGCAAAAAGAAATAAGAATCCAAAAATATATAGATCGTGTAAGGAACCTTTGGGACAACTTCAAGTGTACCAACCTCTGAATTATGGGGGTCCCAGAAGAAGAGAGAGAGCAAGACACTGAAAACCTATTTGAAGAAATAATGACAGAAAACTTCCCTTACCTGGTGAAAGAAATAGACTTACAAGTCCAGGAAGCACAGAGAACCCCAAACAAAAGGAACCCAAAGAGGACCACACCAAGACACATCATAATTAAAATGCCAAGGGCAAAAGACAAAGACAGAATCTTAAAAGCAGCAAGAGAAAAAACAGTTAGTTACCTACAAGGGAATGCCCATACGATTGTCAGCTGATTTCTCAACAGAAACTATGCAGGCCAGAAGGGAGTGGCAAGAAATATTCAAAGTGATGAATAGCAAGAACCTACAACCAAGATTGCTCTACTATCATTTAGAATTGAAGGTCAGATAAAGAGTTTCACAGACAAGAAAAAACTAAAAGGAGTTCATCACCACCAAACCAGTATTATATGAAATGCTGAAGGGTATTCTTTAAGAAGAGAAAGAAAGAAGAAGAAGGTAAAGATAAAAAATATGAACAACAAAGTGACAAACCCTACATTTATATCAACAAGTGAATCTAAAAATCAAGTGAATAAAAAATCTGATGAGCAGAATAAACTGGTGAATGGAATAGAATCAGGGGAATGGAAATGGAACAGACTGATGATTCTCAGAGGGAAGAAAGTGTTGGGGGGGGGGGGGGGGGCGGGAAGAGATTAGACAAAGATCTTATATGCATGTATGCATTACCTATGGACACAGACAATAGGGTGGCGACGGCCTGGGGTGGGGTGGAAACCGGGTGGAGGAGAGCTATGGGAGGAAAAACGAGGGACATCTGTAACAATCTCAACAATAAAGATTAATTTTTTTAAAAAAAGAAACATGGTGAATAAGGTCTCCAGGAAGTCTGCCTGGACTGCTAAAAAAGAGAAGAAAGAAGAGGGAAGAGGGTAAGATAACAAAAATGTTCAGAACTGATAATAGTCAATAACCCACAATAACCTCAATAAGCCCAAAAGAATTCAATCAGAATAAATATATTTAAAAAACATTATAGTGAAACCACAGGACACCCAAAGCAAAGAGAATCGTATGAGGAGTCAGAGGGAAAAAGGACTAATAATCTTTCAAAGGAATAACAATTGTCTGACAAGTGATTTTCAGCAACAATTAAAGCCAAAGAGAACGGATTATATTGTCAGTATGCTGCTATAAAATACCTGTCCATCCAGCATTATGCACACAAAAGAAATACTTTTCAATCCTATGAAAAAAATGAAGACATTTGAGACAAAGAAAAAATGAGTTTATCCACAATAGTTTCCCACTATAGGAAATTCCAAAGGATATACTTCAAGAAAGGAAAGTAATCCCGGAAGGAAAATATAAGATGTAAGAATGACTTACAAGAAAATAAAGTGGTAAGTATAAGAAAAAATATAAATGAACACTGGTATGGCTTTATGAAGCTGGCAGAGTTTCCCTGGGGTGGTCAGGGGGGAGAAACAATATTCCACTCTAATAAAAAAAAAATTCCCATGACACTATCGATGTAATTATACATGGATGAAGCTCTTCCTCCTAGTCTACCAAATACCTGAATTACTAAAAATATAATTGCCTTATTTGCATTTAAGTCAATGAATCTTGAGGTAGCACTTCTAGTGGCTATTCCTTGGTAGTTTATCTTTTACTGTGACATCCAGTTGGCTGCACTCTACTTTGCAAAGTAACAGATTCTTCCATTGATGGCAACTCATAATTTTTCTATTTACAAATCCACCTGCTAAGAATGTAAAGTGATTTTTAAAAGAGAATTTGGCTAATAAATCTATCACATCATCCAAGAGTGACTAACCCACCTGGGTTTATCTTGATTGACTCACAGCTCTACCAGCAGTCACTCAGCTACACAGAGCAATAAACCATCTCCCTGCAAGCTGCGATGATTAATCACCACCCTTCAGTTAAAGTCAATATCCCACTCACATCATGTTGACAACAAGAAAAATCTGGTAAGAAGAAATGGCTTTGCTTTATCTAGGCTGAGGATATATAAATTACAATCAGATTATGTAGATAAAATACATGAGCTAAATTTGTCCGTGGTAACTACACTTGTCACAGCACTTTTTAATGCCTCTAAAAAAGGATTTATGTAGGTGCTAGAGCGAGCGGACAGTTGAAGAAAAGCTGTACGACAGCTTCTGAAGGGCTCATTTGTAACTCATTCCAATTACTTCTTTTTCACTGTAGAAATCATTAGCTAGAATCTTTTCCTTTCCCTGGCCCAGAGTTTGTTTATTAAAAACCACTTACAAAAGTTGGACTATCCTTAAGGCATATAAACCATATCCTTAAGGCATGGACCATCCTTAAGGCAAACTACACTATTTCTTTCAGTCCACTGAAGTCTTAACCACAGAAGTGGGGCTCCGATGGTCCAAAGGAGCCCCAGCCACTGTCCAAAACAGCCGAGCTCCCCAGGAGAAGGGTACAAAAGTCCTTGAGGAATCCAGGAGACCACCATTATGAGTGTTTTCGTAAGATATAAAAGACAATGGAGCAGAAAAGAGTATGATGAACAGAATTGTTGACGCTGAAAGTAAAACAGATTAAATGAAGGAAAGAAGAATACAGGAACCCAAACATTTTGTCCTGAGATCCTACATGTCCTGAACAACAAGCCAAAAAGAACCTCATATGCATGGCCAGTGTGACTCAGTGGTTGAGTCTTGACCCAGGAGATCATGGTTAGATTCCTGGTCAGGGCACATGCCCAGGGTTGTGGGCTCGATCCCCAGTAGCAGGTGTGCAGGAGGCAGCAGATCGTGATTCTCTCTCATCAATGATGTTTCTATCTCTTTTCCTCTACCTTCCTCTCTGAAATCAATAAAAAATTTTTTTTAAACAGCCTCATGTTTCACAGACTCAGGGGCTTTAGCTACATATACATAAACCCATTGGTAATTAGTGAGTAGACTGGAACTGCTTTGATGCTCCTGTTCTCAGTTTAATGGTCTGTTGCGTTTATAGCTGGTAACTGTCTCCATAAGGGGCTGTCAACATATCAAAATGATATTTACTGAACCTCACAGAGTAGAAAGTGAGTCTGGGGTTATTTTTTCCCCATGGTTAATTATAAAGCCCTGAGATGGGGATTTTAATTACTTGCCAGGTAAACGTGCTATATAACCTAACTTCAGAAAAAGAGAGACAGCATTGACATGACAGGATGGAAAGCTGCCTAGAGTTTCTGAAATTTGAGGGATGTTCCCAAGTTTGGCCATGTCCAGTGGCTAAAGTGGGAAAATGTAGAGTGCCCTGCCCACCTTCGGAAAAATAAACTAAATATAACACTGAATTCTGTTCTCAAACAAAACTGAAGCCAATCCACCGAAAACAATTACCCTCATAGGAACCATTCACACCACCTCCCTGCAAGGCGCGGAACTGCACAGCTTAGAAGTCATTAAGATGAGAGGGGTGGGGTGCAGGATGGAGGGGGTCCACGGGAGAAAATTTTCAACAATAAAGATAAATTTTTAAAAAAGAAAATGAATTTTAAGTGCAGTGAGTTTGATACAACTATTCTCATTTCAACATCATGGGTAATCGAGAAAAACAGCAAATATGAACATTGACTAAACAAAGGATGAGACCCACCCATCCTGCCCAAGGAACTCAATCTGGTGCGTGGTGCTAAGACGGCCATGGTTCATGTGAGTGAACCGAAGTCTCAGGATAACGTGTAATGGTAAGGCCACACTTTCCTTCTGTAAGCCTCTAATTTAAAATATCTCCATGAGACTATCTTTATAAAATTAAAGCAGCTCATTCTGAGAAGTTCGATGTAGAAGAGGAAGGCTGCCTTTCACTTTTTACATTATACACTTAGTTTTCATTTTTATTACTTTTGTCATCTTTTAAAGTAATGAAAAATTCAGTTGAACCAACTGAGATTATTACATAGATTCAAATATGCGTGTGTCAGAACATCTAGTAAAAATCTAATGTGGAATTACTGTCTGTCCATTAGGTTTTATTCTTAATTCCTAACTAATTAACCTTCAACAGAAAATATAAGGACAAGTACTTAAATGAAAGGCCAATCATATAGGTCTAATCAAAATATAGTTAACATTGAACAGTTTTACCAGTTTCCACTTCCTCAGTTGCAAATTAACTTCATCTCCTAACCCATTTACTTATGGTGAAAGTAAATCCACAAACATTACAGCAACAAGCCTGCAGTTGCATTATTGTTACCGTATGACAAAGGCATAATGCTGACCCTTCAGGCAATTACACAAACCACATAAGATAACCTTCTTCAGAATGAACAAAAGCTGCCCACTCCAGCCTTCAGGGACACTAATGTGGGTTAAGACATTGCTTCTCCTGATGAACTCTGTTAAACTCTGTTCAGCTCACCTATTAGTGCTCATTAAGTTGCAGTTTCCCATTGGAATCAATAGCAATGATGGAAACATATGAGATCGTTTATTAGAGGCTTATTTTTCTATGATCAGTGTATTTATTCCTTTTAAGATACATTAAAAAAAAACAGTTACAGCATTAAACTTTTGATTTAATGGGTGATCTGAGGTTAAAGTATTTACATAAAAAAGAATGAACAAATACTGCCCCTAATGATTACTTCATCTCTGGGATTTACATCTCAAGCACTCTGGTGTAAACTGTGAGTCTATTATCCTAGCCTGGCTATGACCAGAGCTCTTTGAAAAGGTAAGGGCCTTTTACCTAACAATGCATAAGAATCAGACCCAGCCAAGGCTGGTGTTGCTCAATGGTTAGAGTGTCGGCCGACGCACTGAAGGGTCGCTGGTTGGATTCCCAGTCAAGGGCAGGTACCTGGGTTGCAAGTTTGACCCCCAGCCCCAGTCGGGGCACGTTTGCCAACACAGAGCAGTAAAATGTCATGATGCACTGTGACGGTTCATTGTATGTGCCAACTGAACTGGGGCCCAGAGCATTTGCCAAACATGTGTCTGTGTGAGGTTCTGGGCTTGGACATAGGAATTTTGAGGGGACACAAATCAGCTCATAGCAGAATGTAAGGATCCTTCTATGGATAAATACTGTTTTGTAAAATGTTTGTGTTGTGAGCATATGTGTGTGTGTGTGCTGAGTCATAGTAAAAAAAAAAAGTCTTCAAGTCAATCTACCAGATTGACCTACCATTTCATGTTTACATCTGATGATCCAACCCCCACATCAACAGAGTTAACTGGAAATTACTTTTTTTTTAAATTTCCTGTTAACCACTAAAAAGTTCTTCCTTATATTACCTGCAAATTTGACTCCCAGTAACTTCTACCTATTAGTCTTTGATGTCAAACAGAACTTTTCCTTTTCCTTTGAAAAGAAAAAAAAAACAGTTACTATGCCCTCCCCTAATGTTATTCATTTTCACATTATTAAACATCTACATTCTAATGATTATGACATAGTTATATGTATTTGTATGTGGAATATTTGTTGTTTTGGGTACATTTGAAGGACTGGCTCTCTGGAAGGGAGTAAGTCTCATATATGATCCTAAAACCCTCCCACTCGTTCCTTGAAAACTACAGCTTTAAAAGATATCATTCTTAATGCTAAGAATATACAATTTTTAAATCTTCATCCTAATATATAGCCATTTAGCAGAGTACTGCCAATTCTTATGAATAAAGATGTTGCTGTTCCAAAAACAGTTAACCATTTCAAAATCAAAGGAGATGAGAAACTGATGCAAAGAAACAGCTATTATGAGAATTTGGAAATGGGAAATTCCACAGCCTCCTTACTGTGACTGTGCTGAGCTGGTGAGCTGCTGCTGATGGAGCCAGGCAGTCTCAGAGCAGGGCTGCCGCACACACAATTGGGAAGTTTAAACCAACAAGAGTTTATGAGCATAGTCAGGAGCCCCCATCGCTAGCAACCAAATCAAAAATGTACATTATAAGCAGCATCAGATTTTAATGGCCATGCTGATGCTGTCCATAGAGGAGAATATAAAAGACAGAGTCAGATCCTTGCGGAAAAGAACCTGTATAAGAAAAATACTCAAGGACCTGAGTATATCAAAAGTACATCAAAAATTCGGTTTCAAGTTCTATTAAATTAACAAGAAAGAGCATGAAGGGCCATGTTGAAAATAAGGTAACAGGTAAAATGCATCTCTGGATGAAAAAGACATTTGGTTTTGGTATAAATTCCTAAGGCTCAACAAGTAAGTCAAAGAACAGCACGAAGTGGTACTGGCTTAACCACACTGGGAGGAAATCCAAAAGATTAGCATAACATTACAAAAATATGCACCATTCTCAATAAAGAATTTTTTTATGAGACTTACAATGATTATAGAACAGGTAAGAATTCGTTCAACATGACTGTATACTGGTCCTTTGACAGGTAGGTCTGAGCATCAAATTCTGGGAATTTTAGCAAGTTCATGGGGACAGAGCAGCATTCTGTCAGAAAGATCTTGCCAGTCTCAATGATGGACCTACTCTTCCTGGAGAAGTTTCTCAACCTCTTTTCTTCATTATTATCCCCTGAAAAAGCCCTTTCAGACTTTTTTTTTTCCAAATCACCCCCTCATGTATTTCAAAATCACAGGTACAGTATATATCTCTTTATGTATTATATGTGTATCTATACTTTGCACAATTAAAAAATGATTTTTTTCACCCACTTAAAAATGCCTAAATTCCCAGGACATCCAATGGCCAAGTTCTCAGGTTTTAAGCAGGCACTCTGGCTCAGTCATGAATTTTATGGCTTGAGGGAGCTAAATAACATTTACTTTTTATTAGCAGAGCTTTAACACAATGACTCTGTTAAATATGTATTGAGCCATAATATGACATATCGATCCAAGAATATCTAGTCCATCTTTCCTTGAGTAAATACATAGCCTAGAGATGCTGAGGGAACTGCGGTGGCCAAAACTATGAACGTTCTTATATTCGTGCTCTTGCATTTTAGGTAGGGGGAGAGGAACAGCAGTTGGCAAATACACTGAATATCAGACAATGGTAAATGCTAAAAGAATAAATCTGCCAGGGTGGGCCAGATTATGCCTGTACACTAGGAGGAAGATGACATTTTACAGAGACTTTAAGGAAGTGAGAGTAAATAGTGCAATTATCTGGGAGAAGGGTGTTCCAGGCAAAAAGTACAGCTTGTACAAAGGCCCTGGGATGTAAATGAACTCAGCATGTCTTCAGAATGGTGAAGAAGCTGAACTTACTGAACCAGAATCAGAAAGATGAATCTTACAAGACAAATCAGAGGGGAGGCTGGAGGCAAAGTACCCATGGTGGATTCCTTTGATAAAGTGCACAGAAAAACATTTTTACACTATGTGTCTCATTTAATCTAGAGATGGCTTGGGTAATATGGACATTTAAAAATATCAATTCTTCCAATCCGTGAACTTGAGATATCTTTTCATTTGTGTCTTCTTCAATTTCTTTCATCAAAGTCTCATAGTATTCAATGTACAGCACACCTCCTTGGTTAAATTTATTCTTAAGTATTTTATTGTTTTTGATGCTATTGTGAACCAGATTGTTTTTATTTCTTTCTTTTTCAGATGTTTTGCTATTGTATAGACACATACCTGATTTCTGTATGTTGAATTTGTATATTGCAACTTTACTGAATGTGTTGATTAGTTCTGGCAGATTTTTGGTGAAGTCTTTAAGATTTTCTCTACACAAGATCATGTAATCTACAAAGACAATGTAACTCCTTCCTTTCCTACTTGGATGTTTTTTATTTCTTTTTCTTGCCTGATTGCTCTGGTTAGGATTTCCAGTACTAGGCTGAATAGGAGTGGTGAGAGTAGGTACCCTTGTCTTGTTCTGGATCTTAGAGGAAAAGCTTTCAGTTTTTTACCATTGAGTATGATGTTGACTGTGGGTTTGTCATGTGGCCTTTAATAAGGTGAGGTAGGTTCCTTCTATACCCAATTTGTTGGGCATTTTTTTTACCATGAAAGGATGTTATATTTTGTCAAATGCTTTTTCTGAATCTATTGAGATGAGCATATGCTTTTTACCTTTAGGTCTATTAATGTGGCATATCACATTTGTTGACTTTTCTATGTTGCACCATCCAAGAAACTATGTGCCACAGAATCTTGAGGCAAAGAAATCAACATGTGAATAAAAAACGTAAGTCTGCTTATAAAGATCTTACTAAACCCAAATCATCAAGGTCACCCACAGTAGTTCTAGGGTAAGAATGCAGAGCTAGGAACTGTACAAAATCTAGCAGCCAATATTTCTTCTGTGTCTGCAAAAGCATTATTTTTTTCTCATTCAGGTGAGATAAATACAAAGTATAAAACTGAAGGGCTGTTACACAACGCTGTCAACAAAGCCTTGGAAAGAACTCAAATCTGTTCTGTATTTGACCTTGACTTATGGAAAACATTCTTCATGAAGGGAAACTTGTTTCTGGGTATCTTAAGAAATCCCAAGAGTCACAAGTATTTGGTTATAATATGCCCTGAAGTTTTGGTTTTGTTCAATGTTGTTGTTTTATTATTTGTAATATATAAACTACAGAAGTTAAACTAGGTGCTCAGAGAGAACGAGACAGAAATCAAAGCTTGACAACTCCAAGTTGGCAAGATGAATTGCCCTCATTACTTTAATATGCTGTCATACATGCCAGGCAATTTAAATTCACTGAACTTGTTTTCCTTTCCTATCAAACTAGATGCCTAAGTGTGCAGCTGCTGACTCTTAACAATTAATTAATGACTCATTTTTTTTCTTTAGTTCTTCCTCAAAAGACTTCAAATAGTTTTTGTAAGTATTCTGGAACATCTCGCCCTGTGGTATCAGTGAAAAAGACTGATGAGCCAGAGAGCTGCAGCCACTTCTTCCTCAGTTCAGACAATAAGATATCAAGATTCTGGAAATGAGAACTGCCTTATTATTAAAGTCACCAACTCTCAGACCTGCCAAGCACCTAGTTCTTCTGTTTATCATCATCAACAACAAAAACTAAATAAATTGTCTAAAAGATACTCATATTCAAAATTTCACTGAATGCTCGTCTCCATAACTGATTGCCCTGAGGACTCAGCATGTGTTCTTTTTAATTAATAATATGACAAGTTCTATTACAGGATTACTCATATATAAAACAAATTAACAATCTGGGAGGGAAGAGAAGGGAAGCTCTCATTTAAACAACAGCATGTGTATCTCTCATTTTAAGAAAAGGGAGTTACCCAAAGTTTCACTGAAGCATTTGTGAGCGTCGTAATAGTGATGAGGGTAAAACAATGTCAGGGATAAAATGTCCAATCTAAAGGTGTACAATGGAGGAGTTATTTGAGAAATCTTGACGTTAACTGGTGCATAGTATATGATCTTTTTTCCCTCTGAGTTCTCTGTTGAACATGAGAATCTGTGTATTTCTTAGGGGAATCACAATATTCTACTTTCAAGACTTTGTGACCTGACTTGTCCATTTCCAGAGATGTGACGCTACTACTCAGGGTAGGACTTGATGACTTATCTGGATATTTGTAACACTTGAGACTGTATTTTGGACAATTAATCCAGAAGTTATTACATTTGCAAGGCATTTTTAAATGCAAACTGAATTCAATATCATAATGATTTCAACTCCATAATTAATAATGAATTCTATGCAACCCCAGTCAAAATTCCAAGGGGTATTTCAGGAAATTTGACAAACCTGGCCTCTAAATTTCTGTGGAATGTCAAAGGATCATGACTAGCTAGGACTAGTACCTTCCAAACTTTTTCATACTATGGCTCACATGGAAAATGACCACATTTGGGCTCGCACTGTACTACATACAGGAGGAAGCTTCCAGTTGAAGCCGTCAGCCCTGAACACTAACTGCCTTCTATCCCCCTCAGCAGTCCCCAAATCTGACCAAATCATCAGAAGGCCTGGCAAGCCTGTAACCCAGTGTGACACGTCACTAAGAATATGCTGCCGGACAAATGTGATGGGGGAAAGACAGGAGCCTGAGATGAAGGACTTCATATATAAAGCAGCAGTACTTAAAACACGTGATCGTGAAGGGACACGGAAATAGACCACTGGAACAGAAGAGGCAGCCTGAAGCCACCCCAGGCATAGAGCAAAACTAGGTAGGACAGAGAAGGCACTGCCTATCATTGGGGAAAGGAAGAAATACTCAATGTATAGTCACTAGAAAACTGGTTTTTACCACAAAGATGACAGAACAACCTCCCACACTACACAGGCATCAATTCCAGATGGATTAAAGACCTTACTACTTTAGAAATTCTAGAAGAAATATACCAGAACAATTTAGAATAAAGATACCGAAAGCATGAACAGCAAAGGAAAGATCTGATAAGCAGACTATGTTAAAATGGTGGAGAGGAAAATGCTCTACAGAAACCCTAATGGCCAATAAACATATAAAGAGAAACACACACACACTAATCAGGGAAAAACAGATAAAAAGTACAAAAAGATAGCATTTCACATCTATCTCAGGGGTCTCAGGGGTAAAAGTTCAGTGTTGACAAGGACACATGCTACTGGTTACAGTGTAACAAACAAAACAACAGCCTTCCCCCAATTTATCAGGTAGTTACATTCCTGAAAAATTCAGACTATTTTATAACTACACAAACTATACAAAAATGACTTATAGCTGAAATTAGGTTTCAGGCTCTATTAATTACATACAGATGTCTCACCTTCATGTCTAGCAGGACATTCCAAGATCATGGGTACGAATCTTCATTGTACGGGACTGTCCTGCGCGCTGCAGGAATGTGGCATCCTTGCTCCCACCCATGAAATGCCGGAAGCACTTCCCCATCAATAACGCCCACTAATTGCCAAATGCTCCCAAACTGCCAACAGGCACCCTTCAGAAGCACTGACTGAGAACTCTTGTTCAACAGCTTTGGCTCTGAATTCGTATCTGCGACTAGTTCAGGCAGCTACACTTTGGAAGACCCAAAATGCTTCTGACATCCCATGTAAATATGATTAGTAGTGTGGATACCAATGATAACCAAATGCATTGTTGCAAAATAAATATTTCTCCAAATCATATAGACTATCGAGTTTACCCTTTAATTTTCTAAGCAGTGCATGGTAATTTAATCGTATGGTACTGATTAGCCTCAATTTTGAATCGTGCACTTAAATCTCTACCAAGTGCACTGAAAAATAAAAATTTCAAATCTCTGGTTCTTCAGAATCACTTGAAGTCAAGCTTTGGCTTCCTGATGTTATGCCCAGATTTCAGGATCCCCAAGAGACCACACCAGGGAGCCAGCCGTGTCTGATGCAAAAGCAAAGAGTCTTTTATTCAAACCCGGGCTTGGCTCCCCTACCCTCCTTACAGACGCAGCAGCAAGTGGCAGAGAGACCCAGCCCTGTGGGGAGAGGGGTTTTATAGTAAGGGGAGGAGAGAGGACTGTGGGCCCTGCCGATTGGCCAGGCGCAAGTCGGTGCCTCGTTACACAGGATGTGGTCATATCTATGGCGAGCACTTTCCTTGATTATCATTGGTTAGTTTAAAGAAATCCTAGGTGTGGCTAGCAGAGGCTTGGGCTTCTTCCGGAAAGGAGCTCTTTGCTGAGCACATGGCTCTGCCCAAAAATGGAGGATTCGGGGCAAGATGGAGGGCATAGCCCTCGCCCTTTCACCTGATGCCAAAGCAATCTCTCTTTCTCTTCCAATTTTGCCCTTAAAACCAAATCAAACTCACTTTTTTTGTGAATTTGATAGAAGGTGGGAGGTAGACGGTGGGGGCATTCTAATTTCTCCATGCAATTCTTTGGGTAATATTTCAGGAAATCAACATTACAAAGCAGACAGGCTTGGAGATGTCACTATGCCCTGGTAACTACCAGGAAAAGAAGCATCATTTCCCTGCAATCCTTCTATCAAGGAGTTTTGCCAACCAGTGCTCTTCTTCACCTCTCATTTATCTGCAGCTGCCAGGGAGAAACCAGGTTGCCTTGCAAAGAACTGTACTTATGCCTCTCTTACATCAATAAAATAACTTTTAAGGATTGCTTCTTTAATTTTCTTCCTATTGTAATATTGACCTTTTTAGGGTACACAGTTCTCTGAGTTTTAACACAGGTATAGATTCATGTTACTACCACCACAATCAGGATACGGAACAATTACATCATCCCCCCAAAAGTCCGTTCCTTTACCCCTTTATAGGCACAACTTCCCTGGACCCCTGGCATATAGTAATGTTCTCCACCATTACAGTTTTATCATATAAATAACATTACATAAATGCAACCAAACAGTACATAACTTTTGAGACTAGTATATTTTCACCAAGCCTCTGAAGTTCTTCCGGATGACTGCATGTGTCATTTTACAGTCTGTTCTATTCTATCTCGGAACAACATTCCATTATGTGGATGGAGCAGTTTGTTTATCCACTCACTTCTTGAAAGACACCTGGGCTGTTTCCAGTTTGGAGCAATTATGAGCTATTAACATTTGTACACAGATTTAATGTGAACATAGTTTTCATTTCTCTAGGAATTCGATTGCTAGGTCATAGGAAGTATTTTTTTTTAATTTATAAGAAATTGCCATACTGTTTTCCACAATGGCTTTCCCATTTTGCATTCCCACCAGCAATGTATGAGAGTTCCAGTTGCTCCACATCCTTGACAACACTTTGTATTGAAAGTATTTTTCATTTTATTTTAGTAATTCTAAATGAATGTAGGACTATCCTACTGTGGCTTTAATTTGCATTTCTCTAATGGCTAATTTGATACTGAACAACTTCTCAGATGATTACCTGCCATCTAATGGCCCATTTTCTAATTTGTTTTCTCCCTGTTGAATTTTGAGAGTCTTTCTGATTCTGGATACAAGTTCTTTGTCAGAAATGTAATTTTAAATATTTTGTAAAAGTCTGTAGCTTGCCTTTTTATTCTTTTAACAGTGTCATTCTCACAATAAGTTTTTGACTTTGTTCAATCTGTTTTTGGTTTTATGTCTACAAACTGCAGGTCATGAATATTTTCTCTTGTGTTCTCTTCTAAAAGTTTTATACTTGCACTGTTTACATTTAGGCTTTTGTTTTGAGTCAATTCTTACATAATTCTGTGTGTGGTTTACACTAAAATTTACATTTCAATTCGATGTACGTGGCTCTTCTATTGGAGGATTCTGAACAAAACAATTTCCACTTTGATAAAGTAAATGCTGAAGTCCTAATTGTCCCAGGCAGAACTCACATTCTCAGGTTGTCCCTTCTTTTAAACTTAAAAGACAAAAGCTTTTGTGTATACAAAGACATTTGTATCTAAACAAAAACATTTCATTGATAAGAACAAGGTAACTACAAGGAGTTCACACTTGCTGCCCTCAAAGCTCCTATCCATTTCTCCCAAACAAGAAAACAGGGCTATCTTCTCCCATGATTTGAACCCAGCTTAACTATGTCTACAGTCATGTACATTTGCCATGAAAGATCCAAATGGTCAGAGGCCTTGGAAAACTTGACAGCTTGCCTCATCTTTCATTTCTCCCCACACTCACCCTTCTCCTGAATGTACATTAGGCTCACAGGCATCTACGCTTCACCAGTATTATTCCCGGTGAAGGCACAGGCACAGAGGGCTGCTTGTCTCTGCTCCACAATAACTGGGGCCCTGGCTGGGAGACTCTAAGACTGGGGCTGACTTCATGGCAAGCTGGGGCTGGAGGCATCCGAGGGTTCATTCATTCTCATTCCAGTGCTCGACCAAGAAAAATGGAAGATTAGGAGTGCAGACCAGAGCACATAGATGTGGCCTCTACATGTGGCCAGGCATCCTCACAGCATAGGAGTCATACTTATTCCATGGTGGCATGAGGTCCCAAGGACTGGTGTTTGCCTTTCATCAATCAGCCTTAGAAGTCCCATGTTGTCCTTGTGGCTGTACTTTATTGGTCCAGATTCCAGGAAAGGGGACACAGACACCCCTTCTTGGGAGAAATATCTAAGAAATCTAGAGTCACAATTTAGAACTAGTGTAGCTACCAGCCTATTAAGAGTATGAGAACCCCCTGAAGACGTGCCTCTCAAAGTTTCAAGGAAGTGACTCTCTATGGCTCCCAGGACTGCCCACGGCATCTCGAATCTCTTCTTTTTCTGCCTTAAGAAAGCTTTGTGAAGGTTTTTTAGCCAGGGGCACTCTCTCTGTTATCTCTCTTACAACTGTGCAGCAGCCTATTTCTCAAGATTCTGCTTTTGAACAACCTGAAAGATAAATCAATGCCTTCAGCTAACTTTATAACATTTCTCATTATTTTTAAAAAATAACTAGCCCAGCGATTTCCAAGACTGCTATTTGGAGACTCCCTTTGAAAGGTACAATCTCTCTTCAGCACAAACCCACCATTAATTTGCATTGAATCACTTCACATCTTATGATCAAACATTAATTAATCCCTTTTGTCCCACATGGAGAGAACATGTAAGCAGAGTACATCAGCACCCAGTGGCCTTACTGAACACACATCACACATCTTTTCATCCATTAGTCACACAAACAAAGCCCAGGGTCACCCCAGGAGGTCCTTCACTCTGTAAATAGGACCAGTTAATTGCTAATCACCATAATTACTTAATTAAGAAAAACTGCAGCCTGAGGCTCAACCCCATGCTCCAATGGGCCAATAGCAATCAAGACTCAATTACAATAGGAGGGCCCACTTAACCCACCTGAGGAACATTCCTGGAGCACCAAGCTCAGATGATAAAGGAGACTGTGCCACTGGGTCCCATAGGACATTGACTACATGTGGCCAGTTACCAAGACTGGGAGTCATAGCAGCTCTACCTAATACATAAAAAGAAAAACAAAGAGGTAGAAAAAAACGGGGAGAAAAAAACAAAAAACATGCCCTGAATAAAAAAAATAGGAGAAATCTCTAGAAAAAAAACTAAATGAAATAGAGGTACACAATTTATCAGACAAAGAGTTAAAAAAAATTTATTAAACGGATGCTCAAAGATCTTAGAGAAAGTGACAACAGCATAAAAAGGACATAGAAACCCTAACAAAGAATCAGTCAGAAATGAAGAATATAGTATCTAACATCAAGAATAATACACTGTTAGAAATAAACAATAGGTTGGATGAAGCAGAGGACTGAATCAGCAATTTGGAAGACAAAGTAGCAGAAAACACCCAAGCACACCAGCAAAAACAAAATAGGATTTTAAAACAATTTGGATAGTTTAAGACACCTGTGAGAAAACATGAAGCTTGAAAACATCCACATCATAGGAGTAATCAGAAGGACAAAAGAGAGAGCAAGAGATTGAGAATCTATTTGAAGAAAAATGACAGAAAAATTCCTTTACCTGAAGGAAAAAGAAACACAAGTTCAGGAAGCACAGACAGTCCCAAATAAGATAAACCCAAAGAGGCACACACCAAGACACATCATAAATAAAATGGCAAAAGTTATAGACAAAGAGAGAATCTTAAAAGTAGCAAGAGAAAGACAGTTAGTTACCTACAAGGGAGCTCCCATAAGACTGTCTGCTGATTTCTCAACCAAAACATTTCAGGCCAGAAGGAATTTGAATGAAATACCCCAAGTGATAAAAAGGAAGAACTTACAAGCAAGACTACTTTACCCAACAAGGTTATGATTTAAAATTGAAGGAAAAATAAAGAGCTTCCCAGATAAGAAAAAGCTAAAGAAGTTACCACCAAACAATTATTACAAGAAATGTTAAAGGGTCTTCTTGAAGGAGGAGGAGTAGGAAGAGGAAGAAGACAAGGAGGAAAAAACAACAACAGAGGAACATACTTGAAAGAATAAAATGACAATAAAAATGTACCTATCAATAATCACTTTAAATGTAAATGGATTAAATGCTCCAATCAAAAGAAAGGATAACCCAATGGATAAGAAAGCAAGACCCACCTCAGAACAAAAGACACAAACAGACTTAAAGTAAATGGAATAGAAAAAAAATTTTCATGCAAATGGCAACTTAAAGTACTGTAATAGCAATACTTATATTTCAGAAAATAGACTTTAAAACAAAGGCTATAATAAGGGACAAAGAAGGTCACTACATAATGATAAAGGGATCAATCCAACAAGGGGATGTAATCCTTGTAAACATTTATGCACCCAACATAAGAGCACCTAAATATAAAAAGCAAATCTTGATGGACGTATCAGAGAGATTGCTAGTAAAAACAGTCATAATAGGGGGTTGTAACACATCATTGACATTAATGGATAGATCTTCAGAGAGAAAATCAACAAGGAAACAGTGGCCTTAAATGACACAATAGATAAGATAAATTTAATTGATATCATCAGATTATTGCACACCAGACTGGCAGAATATACATTCTTTTCAAGTGCACATGAAACATTCTCAAAGATAGATCATATGTTAGATGATAAATCAAGTCTCAATAAATTTAAGAAGATTGAAATCATATCAAACATCTTTGACCATAATGGCATGAAACTAGAAATCAATCTTAAGAAAAAAACTGAAAAACATACAGACATGGAGGGTAAATAACCTGATGAAGGATAAAGAAACACAAGTCCAGGAAGCACAGACAGTCCCAAACAAGACAACACCCATTGATGATATATTGTTAAACAATATATGGGTTAACATTGAGTTCAAAGAAGAGATCAAAAGACACCTTGAAACAAACAAATAAAAACAAGAATACAACAACCCAAAATCTATGTGACACAGCAAAAGCAGTCATAAAAAGGAAATTCATAGCATTACAGGCCTACCTCAAGAAACAAAATAAATCTCAAACAAACAAGTAAAACTTTAAACTTTAATGGAACTAGGAAAAAACAACAACAAGCCCAAAGTAAGTAGAATAAAGGAAATAATAAAGATCAGAGCAGAAATAAATGACATAAAAACTAAAGAAGCAATACAAAAGATCAACAAAACCAAGAGTTGGTTCCTTGATGTGATAAACAAGATTGACAATCTTTAACCAGGGTCATCAAAATAAATAACTAAATAAAAGAGAAGACCCAAATAAATAAAATCAGAAATGAAAGAGGAGAAGTAAAAACTGACACCAAAGAAATACAAAGGATCTTAAGAAAATATTATGAACAACTAACTATATGTCAGCAAATTAGACAATCTGGGCGAAATGGATAAATTCCTAGAAACATACAATTTCACAAAACTAAATAAGGAAGAATCAGAAAATCACAGATTACAACTAGTGAAACTGAAGCACTATGAATCTATGGAACATAGTAAAAGCTCCCCAACAACAAAAGTTCTAGACAGAATGGCTTCACAGGTGAATTTTACCAAATATTCAAAAAAGAACTAACACTATTCTCCTCAATCTACTCCAAAAAATTCAAGAGGAGGGAAGACTCCCAAGCTCATTTTGCACGGCTAGCATTATCCTAATTCCAAAACCAGATAAAGACACTTCAAAGAAAGAAAATTGCAGGCCAATATCCTTGATGGACATAGAAGCTAAAATCCTCAATAAAATGATCATGTGGGATTTATTCTGGTGATGCAAAATTGGTAAAATATCTGCAAATCTATAAATGTGACACATTATATAGAAACCATAAAAAAGAATTAGTCAGAAATGAAGAATACAATCACATCAGAGCCAATTGGTCTGGGGATCAATTCCTCCCAGTGACACCAAGAGCAATCAAGACTCAAGTACACCAGGATGGTGCACACAGCTCACACAGGGGCGCACCTAGAGTGCCCAGCTCAGGTGACTGGGGAGGCTAAGCCACCAGGCCCTATAGGACACCTACTACACAAGGCCATTCTACCAATTCCAGGAAACATAATAGCTCTGCCTAATACATAGAAGAAAACACAGAGAAGCAGCCAAAATGCAGAGTCTGGAAGTGGGTTCATTTTTCTTTGTCTTTTTGTTGTTGTTGTTTGTTTTTTAAATCCTCACCCGAGGATATTTTTCCATTGATTTTTAGAGAGAGTAGAAGGGAGAGGGAGAGACACAGAGAGAAACATTAATCTGAGAGAAATACATCACTTGGTTGCCTCCTGCAAGGCCCTGACCAGGGCCGAGAATCGATCCTGAACTGAGGTACCTGCCCTTGACCAGAATCAAACCTGAAACCCTTCAGTCTGCAGGCTGATGCTCTAATTACTGAGCCAAACTGGCTAGGGCTGGAAATGGGTTAGTTTTTAAACAGGAAAATAATCTTCACTACCCATTTGGAAAGGAAAACAAGATGAAAACTGTGACCATCATGATCATCTCGAAAAGCAACCTTTAAATGTATGTTTTCAAAGTGAGTTGTTTAGAAGATCCCTGGGATTAAAATGTACTTAGAGGTTTGTTGTATCATGTTCTGCCCATCTCTGCTAAGAGGAACATGGCCAACTAGATGTTGTTTGAGTATCGAATACAGCCCTTGCCACTTCTAGAAGCTTCTCCACAGTATCTAATATCCCCTTCAGTGCAGGAGAAAAAGATATGTCCTCTCCCCACCTTCTATTCCTCCCTCCCTCCCTCCCTCCCTTCCTTCCTTCCTTCCTTCCTTCCTTCCTTCCTCCCTTCCCTCCCCTCTTCTCTTTCTTTCTCTTTCTCATCTTTCTTTAAGACTTTCTTTGACAGTGTGAAGCCCTAGTGCTGGGGAAACACCTGAAGGAGAGAGATGAGGTGTGGAACAAATAATCTATATCATAAAAGGGCTGTGGTCGTGATGCTGTAACGGCGGAATGACCAAACAACCGGTCACCAGGAGATGCATGGAGCACCTCTCACAGGCCGAGACTCATGGCTCACGAAGTGAGGCTCAGGCAGAGCTGGCAGGGCCCGCAGCTCCCACAGGGCGGGTCTGGGGTCCCATCAGCGCGGCAGGTCTGGGTCTCACATGATTTCTCAAGCTGGGCCTCTAGTTAAATATAATCTGGGAAAAGCACTGATCTAAATGACTCTTTACACTTCATGGCTTATTTGGGGAAACCTCATATTTAGAAATGTACTTTGTTTAGTGGTTCCGACAAAGGGGAGAGCAGAAACTTTTGGTGTATTATATTACTATTTTACCCACAGATCCTGAAAGCATATGGTTTACTTCAGGCCACAAAACTTTAATTGGTGACTATGGGATCAACATAATGACGTATAATGAGAAAAAAACAAGTATATTTCACAGCTGGCCCTGGTACCCACTGTCACATACACCTGGCAAGGATAACCAGGATCAGACATTCACCTAAAAAGCTCAGGGGGCTCCCCTCTTCCCCCCTCCCCCCGCCCTCCACAATAACAAAATCAAACCACAGCCAGAAACCTGACCCTTAAGACACACAATAAGTCTTGTGCTGTGCTGCCTCACATTTTCAAAGTAGCTGCGTTTTTCATTAGCTCCCTCTCACAGCTAATAAAACTTCTGTTTGGAATTACTTTCCTGCTTTTACTGTACCAAAATGAAATCGTAGAGTAACGCGGAAGCACCGCTGAAATCCCATAACTAGGACTAGACCAGCATCTTCCTAAGGGTTCCCAGTCATTCGCAGGCCATAAAATGGAGCTGCTAATGAAAAGCATGCCCGTAACCAATAATGACTTTAAAGTATTATTCTATCAGGGGCAGGATAAGAGGATTTCCAGGGCTCTTCATAAATGCAATTACACCAATTCAACTTAGCTTAAAAGGTGCTGTCCTCTTCTCTCCCCATTTTCCATCGTCTGAAATTGTAACTCAAGGGCTTCTGGGTAGCCTTGTGGAGTTCAGATCGATCTGTTCACCACCCTCCTGGGCCCTGCACCACATCACAGACACTCTGTGAAGTGCCAGGAATACAAGAAGCAAAACCTAGAACCTGCTGTCAGGAAGTTTACCAGGGAAATAAACACACAGATAAAAACCTGGACTAGAATGGGTGTTTCTCTAACCAGACCAAAGTGATTCATTCACCGAGTTACTTTACTATGTTCAAAAGTAAAGAAAAAGAGAATCTATTTGGGGGTTTAGGCAAAGTTTAGGAGGAAGTGATTCTTACCTGGAGTCATCAAATTCATAGAGACAGAAAGCAGGGTGGTGGCTGCAGGGTTGGGGAGAATGAGGAGTTAGTGTTTAATGGGGACAGAACTCCAGTGCGGGAAGGTGAAAAAGTTCTAGTGATACATGGTGGTTGTTAATGCCAATGAACTGTGCACTTAAAAATGAGTAAAATGGTAAATTTTATGTTATGTATGTTTTACATTTTTTTTAAGTCAGTAAATAAAACCGAGACCCAACTTGCAATCCAACTATGTCACACTGCCTTAAGGGGCACAGAACATACGCACAGCTGAGATAAAATCTTGAGAACGTCATTACTGGTGACTCCAACTGCTACCAGCTTTTGGAGTAAGCACACACTCCCTGGGTGCTGTGAAGAATCAGCAGCCCACCACAATTAGAAATTCAAATATGTCTCTTGTGTCTCAAAACAGTAACAGTCATGAAAGCATATTCAGGAATAAACACGCATACATACACACACACTGTATAGAACATTTCACATTAACTTGGAAAAGGAATCCAACCAGCTCTATTGTGCAGAACTTTTGCTTATAAATGAGCTAAAATCTGATCCAAATTGGAAATGACACTTTTTTTGTATATCATGCAAAAGACACTACATTTTTTGTACAATATAAAGCATCAAAGGATTAAACCTAAAAGCAACTAGCAGGTGATTCTATGCCATAATCCTCTAACCTGATTGCTTGAGTCACTCCATCTGTACTCAAAACTCTTGGTTATAATGCCTTATGGCATGGTGCAAAACCAAGGCTTTTCCAATAGACTGACTCTCAGTCACTAAAAAGAAAAAAAAGAAAATACATAAAAGGGAGGACAAACACTTCTTAAAGAGTTTCACCTGCTAGTAAAAAATATCAAGCAAACATTTATGTACAAAGTGAAGTACTTGATAATGCAACCCATTTTAGCTCACTCAGTTCCAACAGCTATAAAAAATCCTAAATCACTTGTAAATGAAATATTGCCTCAAAATCATAAAACAGTGTAAAATACATTCATGGAGTCATAAAAGCCTGCATATAATTATGTTCTACTTTTCTCCTCACTAATTTCTTTATACTACAATTGGCTAGAATTCTATTTGAATACAATACTAATTCTTGGTTCCTTACAATAGTTTTACAAACTAGGAAAAGCACTAGCCTGGACGAGCTAGTGGTCATAGTGGAAGGGCCATATCCCCACACTTCAGAGCTACTTTGGGGACTGTTATAATTTATTTTGCCTTGTGTTATATTAGCAAATTAAAATGGTGGTGTCACTAAGGCAGGAAGGGGAGGCACAGCTGAAAACCAGACGTCAAGAACTGCCAGGAGGGTAAGGATCAGAGAACTGGAAAAGTTAAGTGGGGAAAAGGAGGAAGCAACCAAATGACAAAGGCGGTAGATTTATGAGAAGGTTCACAGGAAAGACCACTAGATTTGGCAGTAAGAGAGTTGCTGGTGACCTGCAAGTGCAATTTTAGCAAATGATGGACAGAAGCTTGAGCTCTTAGGATAAAGTGGGTAAAGAGGAAATGGAAACAGAGGCCGTTAGATAAGAAAAATTCAAGGAACCGAGACAGACAACACTGTTACATCCAACTGTTTACAGTATTAATTTCTAGAGTATATCCATTTCTGGTATCTAATTGGATTTAACCCAATGAAAAAGATAAAACAGTCCATTTTTTTTCCATTGATAACATGTGCCATGACTTCACATGTACATTGACATAATATGTGCACTGGTTTAGCGATTAAGCTTTTCTGTTTCTCATTAAAATTCTAGTTTATAGCAAAGCTTGTAAATATGCAAATTGACATGTTTACTCAAGTGTCCTTCCAACTGTATGGATCTCTGTTTACAGCTGCCTTACAGAGTAGGCTCTTCCCTTTCTTTTTTTTTTAATACATTTTATTGACTTTTTACAGAGAGGAAGAGAGAGGGATAGAGAGTTAGAAACATCGATGAGAGAGAAACATCGATCAGCTGCCTCTTGCACACCTTCCACTGGGGATGTGCCCGCAACCAAGGTACATGCCCTTGACTGGAATCGAACCTGGGACCCTTGAGTCCGCAGGCCGACGCTCTATCCACTGAGCCAAACCGGTTAGGGCGGCTCTTCCCTTTCTTGAGAAGGAGTTTCTCTGCCAGGGCATCACTTTATTCTATTTCAAGGCCCAGCCTCCAGGCCCTCAGAGCCCCGCTGCCCCTTCAGCCCTGCGTTGGGTCCCTGTGTGTACCTGTCCCGAGAACACTCGAGGACAAAAGATGGCAGGTTTCAGCCAAGGATCACAATCACTCCTGTTTTCAGTTCAAGTCCCATCTTGCAAAACTTTCTGGAATACAAACTCTTGCCAGCCTGGACCTCCAACATCTCACAGATTTCAGATCACGGCAAACTCCAATGCACTGTCCATTGACTCAAGAGTTTTCCACTAAAGTTTTTCATACTTTCATGATTCCTTATGCACGCTAACCCGAGTCCTCCACACACACGCTGTCCTAAACCAATTTCTCCCATTGCCTCCCAAGGTCAGCAATGACAATAGTTCATAAACAATAATGGTAATGAAAATAAAATATATCAAAAAAATTTATAACCTGGCTTATCCTGCTCAGGGCTAACCAGTGAGGAAATTTACCAAGTGGGTACAATACTTCATCACAAAGATGGAATTTATTCCAAGAGGATCATTTTTGCAATACTTCCAAAATAATTGAGGTGTGCAGGAACTTGAATGGAATTACTAATTTTTAAATGTTAACATCTAACTTTCTGCCCTATTGGACTGCCCAAATGACCCATCCTGCCTGAAACCTTTTTACAGGTCTTCTTCACCAATTATTTTTACCCTCAGGCACACAAGCAACAGGATATTCAAGGAATTGTTTGATTTATGTTGTTAAAGTGTAGGGACATTTGCATAATTTTAAATTTTCTGTAAAGACTGAATTGACTTTTTCCTTCATACTTATTCGAATCAATTCCACACAAAGGAGTTTGATCCTTTGTTAAATCTCTTCAAGATAAATAAAGAAATTACCATGTTCTTAACTTCAGAAAAATGTCTAAGAGTTCAGTGAGACACTTATTTTCTCCTATTTCAAAGCAACCACAATTTGAGTTTGGTATAAAATTTCTTCCAACCAAAAATTTTACTTTTTGATAGGCACAAAGGGTAGGATCCTCCCTCTAGCTCTAAAACCTGCTTTAATTTCAAGTTGTTCGGCTCATTATCCTTACCCTTTTTCTCTTATTCTCCACCAATTAGACCAAATCCTTACCAGATATCAGAGATTTTACAGAAACTGATGTTGGTTAGGGAATTGCATGTCAAGGTACCCAAGTTGCCCTAAAGCAGGAAAACTTCATCATTCAGAATAAGCACTGAATAATTCTCCAATTTACATTAACGTAAAAGGCTTCGTGGTGGCTGTTTGCAGCCAGAAATGAGCCTTTCAGGTGAACTCTCTGTACTTGCAGAGATCCTTTCATAATTATGTCTGGGTTCGCTTCCCCCCTTTCCCATAGCAGGACCTCAATGTACAAGTGCTCAGCATTGACTCAGAAAGGCCCAGTGGCGTGATGAGTAGGGTGCCTAAGGTAAGGCTCCCATTACTCAGGTGACTTGGATATTAACAATAATGGCAGTTGTGTCCCGTAATTTACCACACATCCAGACAGGATATGGAGTTTACAGGTTAAAGCAGTGGTTCTCAACCTTCTGGCCCTTTAAATACAGTTCCTCATGTTGTGACCCAACCATAAAATTATTTTCGTTGCTACTTCATAACTGTAATGTTGCTACTGTTATGAATCGTAATGTAAATATCTGATATGCAGGATGGTCTTAGGTGACCCCTGTGAAAGGGTCGTTCGACCACCAAAGGGGTCGCGACCCACAGGTTGAGAACCGCTGAGTTAAAGTAAAGTGAGTTCCTTACAGATGCAAGATAGCTGGTATGAGGCATACTGCAAGCCCCAAAGTTATTTAAAACTAATAATAAAAATAATATTTTTACAAAGTGATGGAACAGAACCACAAGGATTCTTTGACAATTGTTCTAGGAGAAAATCAAAACTCATGCAGATAATTGGGGGCCCTCCACGTTACAAATCCTGTATGATGAAATAAACTCATCTTCTTCAAAGCTAACTTCTAAGCACGGGAGGCATCTCCATGCTTTCCATTCCTACAAGTTCTCTAAAGAAAAACCAAGTACAATAGTAACCCCAATACTAACCATAATCAATTCACTCTGGGATTTAGAAACTCATCCCAAGACAGTGAATGGACTTCAGGGCTCCCTGGTACCCTAGCTCCCTCCATCATCAGAGCTAAGATGTTCCTACTGTGTATACTATAGGTTAGTGCTAACATGAGTGGACATTTGAAAATACAAAGCATGGAAGCTCAACAGCTCTTCAGTAACACAAAGCCACTTTCATCACAACACTTCAACTCAAACCTACTATTTAAATCTAATATTCATTCTAGGTCCAACAAGAACAGAAAAAAATGCAAATTCTCATAATGAAAACAGCATTTGTGTGTGTAGGTTTTTTTTTGGGGGGGGGGTCCTGATATTTTAGCTTTTATTTACTGAAATTTTGGGTAAAGTAGACGATATACTGCATTTTACAGCTACTAGAAAAGTATTTTTAAAATAAATTTTCAGTTCTACTTTTTAAACACCAACAAACACAAAATCTTCCCTTTAACTACCACGGCTTCTCAATTATTCTATATAAGTATGTGCAGAATTGTCCTTTAGAGACACATTGAAATATTTACAGATGAAATTATATGAGATGTCTAGGATCTGCTACAAAACAATACAGGCCAAGAAAATGGGTCAGAACATTGATTAAATACGGCCTCCCTTGAATTGATCATGATTGAAGTTGGGTAATGAGCAGATGAAGGTTCTCTCTATATCCTATCTACTTTTGGGATATAATTGAATTTCCTCTAATAAGAGAGTTTTAGAAGCAGAATGGGATGGGCATTTTAAAAAGGGGAGCTGCCAACTACAGCAAATAACTACTAGAGCTCCAGGGTAGACGTGAGAAGTGGAAGAGTTTGGGCATTAATTCTGTTTTTGTTCTTAAACCTATCTTCTAAACAGCTCATTGCCTCATTAAAATGGACTCACCCCGTGTTCACTGTGGAGGTGCCAAGGTCTCCAAGTGAAAGAACTTCAACCAACTAACAAACTAGTACTAACCTAAAGGGAACTGCCATAGACATCAGTTTATGACAAGGCCGCTGTGATATCTGGTGTTTAGACCACATGTATCAGACGACTACCAATATGTCAGGCACATGTATGTGCCTGAGCAAGTTTCATTTGTGTATAGAATGGAATGGGGAAACCAGACTCTCCTGCGATAGTGTCCTGAAATGGGAGTAGGAGACTATAAGATTAACTTGTCATATAGAAATGAGCCTCTAATCAGTGGTTCTCAACCTTCCTAATGCCGCGACCCTTTAATACAGTTCCTCATGTTGTGGTGACCCCCAATTTCATTGTTACGAATTGAACATAATTAAATCATAGTGATTAATCACAAAAACAATATGTAATTATATGTGTGTTTCCGATGGTCTTAAGTGACCCCTGTGAAAGGGTCGTTCGACCCCCAAAGGGGTCGTGACCCACAGGTTGAGAACCACTGCCTAGATCAAAAAAATACGTTTAATTATATAACTCCAATTTTTAATGTCCCTATTTCCTTTGTTTTATCCATAACTATCATGAAACAATTGCTTAAAAGACCCAAAACATAAGGTACTGTGACACAAATTAAAAACAAAAACAATAGTACTAACAATAAAATGCCTTCTGAAGAATTTTATTAGCCTTTTTCGGGGGAAAAAAGAGACATATACGTCAGGAGTCAGAAGGGTAAAAAACAAAACATTGTGCCAGGAACTTTTCTCTACAAGAAAACCAATATCGATTTAGGTAGAATGAGTTCATAAATCTAACTCAGAAACATACCATTAAGGTCATGGGGACTTTCAGGTGAAGGGGGCAGAAAATAGGACTCTATCACCACAACTTCTACAATTCTTGGCAGGTTTGTTGGGTAATGTGTCCTGAGAGGTCAGTGAGGTGAGAGGAGAAAATGTGTATCCTTTAGATTATTCTCATCCACTGACCCAAATATCCACCAATTCATGATTATTCATATGCTTTTGATGTGTGTTTCAATTTGACTAAATTAGTCAAGGGCTCCTTCATGCCTGTTGGTGTAACCCCTTGTAGTGTTTGTGTGTACACTGACCTGCCTGCACAAACACTACGTTTTACCTCCCTAATACGCATGTCTTGGGAATTTTTGCATTTCATGGATCAGGCACAAGAGTTCAATATGTGAATGTGCCATCGTGAAAGAAAAGAGAGAACAAAGAAAGTTTTCATTGCAGTGTTGTATCTGTAATTCATAATTAATTTTAGGAGATATGATACATAAGGACAATTTTTAAAAGTTGTGAAGTGATGTCAGGCAATTGGTAGAAAAATGGGATCCACAGAGAAAGTGAAGGAACAGAGGAGAAGGCTGGACAGACAGGTGGAGCCAGGAGACTGAAAGGGGACAGAACTGCCAAGGTGAGAACTGAAAGCTGAGACTCCCTCCCATGAAGACTGGTGAACTCACAAAAGACAAATTCCAGATTCCAGAGCTTGCAGATTCAGAAGACCTTTCTAAAAGTCATCCAGCCCCTTTAAGACCACTCTAAATAGATAATTATCTCCTACAAAAATAAGAAAAATGTAACATAAATTAGTAATTCCAAAAATCTTTTTGCCATCCTTTATTCCAGGGCCAAGCATGCAACTCAAAGCAGTCTAAGTACCAACAAGGAACCAAAGGCATGGAAGTGTCTGGGCTCCCTCCTCTCCCCACACTCATCAGATTTAACATCTAAACATGGGGTTCCATCATTTGCATAAATGGCATACATCCTTCATCAGTGTCTCAGAGAACACATAATAACTAGGACATAAATCTTGTGGGAGTGGAGAAGTCATTTATGTAGCTCACCATTCTACTTCTAGTGCCAAGAAATGGCCCTGATATTGCTTAATACGGAATGAATCTCCACTGCACTAAACTCCTACCATGTTCAAGTCAAAAATAAAGGCACTGAACACCTGACCTTGGTTGTCTTCACATCCCCAGCTTCCCTCATTGTGCCCGACTTCAAGATTACAGTCCAAAATGGCAGGAGCTGCTGGCCTAATTTTGAGCCTAACATTTGCCTACATACACCATAGAAAACACATCCTAAACCTTTTGCTTTTATCCCTTTGTGCAAAGTAACTGAATAAAAATTTTTTAATCAACAGCCTTGGGTGTAGTCTGTTTTATTTTCTCTCTAGATACCCATGGGGTCTTTCTGTCCCCAGCATTCTAAAGTTGTACAATGCTGTGTCTTGGTGAGGGGCTCTTTTGGTCCCGTATATCCATCTTAAACAGTTAAAAACATTTACCTTCAGAAAGGGGTATTTTACAAATGTGAGCAAAACACTGCTTGTTTTTAAAACAAGCCTTTTAGACTATTTGCCTTTTGAAAATATTGCATGCATATTAACTTATAAACTCGTGGGTTGTTTTTTTAAAAAAATTACCCGAGGCCCAATATGATATGCTTACACACACAAAAACCCAGAAGCAATAAATGACTTTCTATGTACTGTTTTCCATATGTGCTACAACTCAAAGCACAGTGAAAAGTGTGGCTGGTGAATCTCAACTATTAGAAGGCAATACTATGGGGGTCATTAATCTCTTTGAAAGTTAATAAAGGGGAAAGTATATATCCTATTAAATCAATAGCAAATACTGCAAGTTAGAAATCTAAGGTACGTTATTGACTATAGAAAATACGAAAAAAAACCATCATTTGTTTGGTTTTATATTTCAAGCATTTTCCTTGGTATGATTCCCAAGATGAAAGAGCTATTTTAAAAATGTTTTTCTTTGCTGAGTTAAGGTAGACACTGCTAAGTGTTCCCAAGGACCTGTTCCCCCCTTCTTTCTTTGAGTAAAAGAAGCCTCTGCACCCTGGGAGTTTTGGATGAAGTTGGGATATGTTGCTACAGTGTGCATTTTCTCCCCCCCCCCCCCCCCCC
>NW_005371693.1:961348-982610 GCF_000412655.1 Myotis brandtii
CTGCTGAACTTAAAAATCCTTATAACAATTTAACACAGGATATTTCTAGGTAGTCAGAGGAGATCTATATTCTAAATGTAAGATTTCTTTTGATTGGAGAAAGATGAGTTGAATTGGCAAACTGAGCAGACAGGCATTTCAAAAAAATTAATTTAATATGAACACACTATACTTAAATATTTGTTAAAGGACTGCTGCCAGCTATGTTAATAGAATTTGTAACTGACATTTATTTCCTGTTTGGTTATTTATGTGAACATCCTCCCTACAGAAATGGCTTCGTAGAAATCCAGCCCAGAAGGGCACATCCATAAATACATATGCTTAACTGAAAGAACCATTAACCAGACGTATAAATCTAAAGCTCTGTGTACATTAGGGATCTAAAATTAATTTTGATGGGCTGACAAATTATGCATTAGATGTACAGATGAAGGATGTAAAAGGAATGTTGCTTTCTTCATTTCACAAAACAAATCTGTGATTAAATATTACTCCAAATAACACTAAATAAGGCCTACCATTCATCCCTTGATTGCTATAGGACAATAAAATATTTAAACCAGAGAGTAAGCCTTAAATAGATTTTATTTTCTTTGTTGATTATTGAAGAGTTTGTTGTGTTCATGTTTAAACTGACCATATAACACTGTGACCCCCAGAGTTAAATCCCAGAAATCAGCTGCAGGTTTGGTTCTAGTTAGGGCTGGAAATTGTTTTGGTTTTGACGATCTCAAAAGATATTCATCAGATCTTTCTCTAAGAAATAAGCTGAACAGATTCTAATGACTTGACATAACTGCCTAGTGTAAAAAAAAATAATAATTACAAATTATTTCAATGGCTATAACTTGCTTCCCTAATCCACAATGGGCTTTGGGGAGTTTTTAGTCACCATTGTGTAAATATGCCATTATGAGCTTTTTAAAATTTTTTCATTGTTTAATCAACTATGCCTAACATCTCTGTCAATTGGTAAGAGATAGTCAGAAAAATAATTATGAAAACCCTTAAAATTATATTTCCATAGTGCTTCCCTCTGATAAAACCTCTTTAGAAATATAAAGTTGGTTACTATAATTTCTCACGGCATAGCCTAAGAACATTTAAAAATAAAAACAGTTGGGCCTCATTTTGTATAATCATTCAATCTTCGAAACTTTTGTTACAAGATTGGTGCTAACCTTTGGAAAGTAGGCAGCATTTTTAAATGCTTGACATAAATTTCTTTCAAAGGAAAGGCAACTTGTACAATCTACAAGCTGTTCTGGCCGTTCTGCATGTTAGCTCCGTGGTACATTCAAGTTCTCATGCATGGCAGTACAGAATAGCTTGTTATTTCTCTAGCATCTCTAAGTGTGTGAAGCGATAAACAACATGATAAAGATGAGATACCCACAAAGATCACCAAAGTGAAGTGAAGTGAAGTGACGTGACATGAAGTGAAGTGAAGTGGAAAAAGCACTAGATGGCCATGAAAAGAAATGGAGGAAAGTTAAATGCATTTTACTAAGTGAAAGAAGCCAGTTTGTAAAGGCAGCATACTGTATGATTCCAACTACGTGACACTCTGGAAAAGGCAAAACTTTAGAGACAATAAACAGAACTTTGGAGACAATAAACAGATCAGTGGTTCCCATCTATCTTAGGTGATTATGTGTCAATGCAGGTTCATCGCTGTAACAAATGTACCACTCTGGGAAGGAATGTTGATAGTGGGGTAAGCTATGCATGTGTGGGGGCAGGGAGTATATGGGAAGTCTCTGTGCTTTCCTCTCACTTTTGCTTTGAATCTAAAACTGCTCTAAAAATAAAATACATTTTTCAAAAGCACTGGACACTTGAGATGCCTGGTTCAGGGTGCTCACTAGCCCATTCCCTACCTTTCTGATCGCCCCTCCCATTCCATCTCTAAATCACCTGCATGAAATCAACAGAATCACAGACCTCTTCCCTAACACAGCATCTAAAACAGTGGTTCTCAACCTTCTGGCCCTTTAAATACAGTTGCTCATGTTGTGACCCAACCATAAAATTATTTTCATTGTTACTTCATAACTGTAATGTTGCTACTGTTATGAAATGTAATGTAAATATCTGATACGCAGGATGGTCTTAGGTGACCCCTGTGAAAGGGCCGTTTGACCGCCAAAGGGGTTGTGACCCACAGGTTGAGAACCGCTGATCTAAAACAAGGTGACACTGGTCTATAAATGCTGTTGCTACTCAATTTCCAAATGTTACGGGATGGTAAGTGTGATGGAAACCCCTACCCCCTAAACTGACCATAGAACACTATGACCCCCAGAGATAAATCTCAGAAATCAGCTGCAGGTTTGGTTCCAGGCCCATCACCCAGGGTCCAAAGCAGGTAGAACAACTCCCTGGCCCCACAGAGTGCTGCTGGGAATGCCATGACTTTTGGTCTCTTCCTCTTTTACTCGCCTTCTGCTTTCCTCAGACCCTCAAGCTGATGCACTGATTCCCATCCCCTGCCAGTCGTCCATCTGGAACAGCTGTATCCCAGGGACTGCTGCCGCCAAAGCAGACATCACCCAGTTTCTAGGATGCCCCGTGTGGAAGTCACTTCGCGAGGAGGTAAAAAGACTGTATCTCCAACTCAGAAGCCACCCAGCCCCGGGACCCAGGGAGCCACAGGTAACCCCTGGGACACACGAACCTGCTCCGGTCCAAACTTGTTTCATTCAGGTCATCTGTTCAAGGTCCCAGAGGCATCACGTGGCCCCATTTCACAGCTTCCTCTTCCTGCCTCAGTCTACCTTGTTGGGGAGGTCAGGTCATACCCTGACCCATAATGCTAAATTGTCCAACCCAGTGCTCAATCCTGCTATAGGGCCCATCTTACTGATGGGGTCTTGCTTTGTTCTGGCCAGTCCCGTAGAGCCCCCATGCCTGGGACATGGGACCTGGACTTCCCATCTGGTTACACCCACCACCAGACAGGACATCAATACGTCATCTTAGAAAATCTATCTTAACAGACAGCTAAACTATACAGAGTTTTCCTCAACTTTGGACCTACTCAGCTACACTCCTGGTCAGGCCGATTCTCAGCCATGACCATTACCCCAGCATGGGTCCCCACCACAGGCTCTATCTCGGCGCTGTCCTGGTTCCTCACCAAGTACATGCCCATCCCACGTGTTCGTCAGCTGACCAACCTAGCACAGTTCATCTCGAAATACAAAAATCATTAAAATCTATTATTTGTGTACCAGGTCAGTACCTCGAGGCTGTGTTGGCTTAGGGTTTTATGATGTTTAAAGAGCTAGAATAAGAACTATTTGATGCGTGAAGTCTGGGTATAGAAGAGTTCTACCATAGTTACAGTAATAGTTCATTGCACTGGCCAATGTGGCTCAGTTGGTTGAGTATCATCCCATGCACCAGGAGGTTGCCAGTTCCATTCCCGGTCAGGGCGCATGCCAGGGTTTCCAGATAGATCTCCCGTACAAGGTGTGCAGGAGGCAGCCAATCAATGTTTCTCTTTCACACTGCTGTTTCTTTCCCTCCCTTCCTCCCTTTCACTAAAATCAATAAAAACATATTTTTTTAAAAAAAGAAATGCTTTGAATTTAAAAAATATATAAAATAAAATAAAAATAGTTCATTAATACATTCGACTCATAGAGCACCTGTCTGTCAGAGTCCCAGTTCTCTACAGTCTGTATTTCTCCACACCACGTCCTCCGAGCTTAACCCTTTCTGTTGCCACCTGCTTAGTAGATATAGAATAAATGTGAAAGCTTTTTGAGGATTGAGAATGGTATAAATCAATTATTCAGCGCTCTCCTATCATAGCTGACACCTCACTGTGTAATAACCCCACACCCTCCTGACCTACTGACAGGATCATTTGCTCCTACAGGAAAAGGCATTAGATTGCTCTTGCGTTGCTATCAACTCTTCCCAGTTGCTCCATCCCCTCCCCTGCAGTTGGGCTGTCAGCGATCATTTATCTGTGAAACAAGTGTGTATGACTAACAGCCCCCTCCCCTGCTCCTAACTGCTGCTTCCAGCAAAGCCTCAGAATCCAAGCGTGGTTGTTGTGCATCAGTGCGGTCAGACTTAAAAGGATCTTGAGTAAATAATACACATGCACTACTACTACCAATTAGTCTTTGCTTGCCGTTATTTTTTTAATTAGCTCAGAGGCTTTGTTCTTAACCACTTAACAACTACTGAGCTTAACTAAATGCAAGACATGATTGCAACTATATAACATCCCGCAAAAAAGGCAAAACTATGGAGACAGTGAACAGATCAGTGGGTCCCAGGGGGTGGGGGGTGAGGGAAGGGTGAAAGGTGAAGCGGAGAGTTTTTAGGGAGGGAAACTACACTGTATGGCACTGTAATGGTGGGTACACGTCCAAACCCACAGAATGCGCACCACCAAGAACAAGTCCTCATGTATACTGTGGACTCTGGCTGATGATGACCTGTCAATGTAGGATCATAAGTTGAAACAAATGCACTGTCTGTGGGGGCATGCTGATAGTGTGGGAGGCTGTGCATGCGCAGAGGCAGGAGTATATGGGAAACCTCTGCCCCTTCCCCTCACCCTTGCTCTGAGCCTAAAACTGCTCTAAAACAAAATGAAAGTTTTTGCCCTGGCCGGTGTGACTCAGTTGGTTGGAGCATCCTCCTGTATACTGAAGGGTCAAGGGTTCTATTCCCAGTTAGGGCACATACCTAGGTTGCAGGTTCGGTCCCTGTATACAGAAGGCAACCAACAGATCAATGTGTCTCTCTCACCCACCCCTTTTGATGTTTCTTTTTCTACCCACCCCTTTTCTCCTTTCTCTCTCTCAAATCAATAAAAACATCCTTGGGTGAGGAGAGAGAGAGAGGGAGGAGGGAAGGAAGGAAGGAAGGAAGGAAGGAAGGAAGGAAGGAAGGAAGGAAGGAAGGAAGTTTAAAAAATAGTAAATAAGTAAAATTAAAAAGTGAATAAAACCATTCTTAGCCAGAAAAAAAATTAAGGAAGAAAAAAACAGCATTTCTCCATTTCCTCCTACATCTTAAACATTGCTCTGAGGAGTTGGTACAGATGACATTTAATACATAAAACAGTCCTATCAGGCAGCTGTCATTATCCCAGGTCGTAGGTGGGAATACCGAAGGTCACAAAGTTTAAAAATGAGGTACCTAATCCAAGTTCACACATGTAATTAAATTGTATTAGGATCGAAAATATGTATTTCTGATTAGACATGTTCACAAAGCCTTAGTTTTTTAATCAATGGGTGTGATTATGTATCCATAAACTATGATAACACAAGGCAAAAATAACTACTACAAAAAGGTATAAGCAAGTGGTTCTCAACCTTGGCTGCACATTAGAATCACCTGGGAATCTTTTTAAAATCCTGATTTCTGGGCCTCATCCTTCGGAAATTCTGTTTCTTTGTTATGGGGTGGGGCCACAACATTAGTAACAAAGAAACAGAATTTCCAGAGGATGAGGCCCAGAAATCGGGATTTTAAAAAGATTCCCAGGTGATTCTAATGTGCAGCCAAGGTTGAGAACCACTGGGCTAGATACACCCCAAGCACCTCTGAGCTGCATTTCTGGGCTTTCAGTCCTAGATGCAGGCACTTCCTCACTCACACCTCCCTTGTCCCTGCCTAGGGAGCAAGCACCAGTAGGCCTCTTACAGTTAAAAAAAAGAGAAGAATGAGGGAAAGCGATGCTGAGCGTTCTTCCCCCTTGCAGTGCTCTACAGGTTCCAGAGAGCTTTTGCATCTGCCATCAAAGTTGGTGCTGACAATACCACAGAGAGAGAGCAAGGTCAGGTAATAATTAGCCATTTTAAAGATGCGGAGAGTGTGAAATGCAGAGAGGTTAAGTGACTTTTTCCCAAGGTCACACCAAGCGAGAGGTACAGATGAGCTACTAACCAAGCCACCCGACACAGGTCAATGTCCTCCACTCCTTGTTAGGGCCTGAAGAGCACTCTTACCACACAGGAGCCAGCTGTGGACGCTCCAATTTATTTTACTTAAATACCAGCAGAATACGGAGCAGAGGGACCTTTCCATTTAGCCCCAGCGGATCCCCACAGAGGTTAGGGGTCAGGCTTCCATTACCAATCACATCAGCCTCCAGCTCTTGTAAATGTTCACCCTTGAAAAATGCTTAGCATAAAAAAGACAAATTTCAAAATACACCAAAAAAGTGCTGTCTCAGAGCAGTTCCCACCTGGACAAGAAAAAGGTATTATCCATTCCAGAGATTAGAATTTCAAATTAACTTCTGATACTTTTTAGTAAGACAAGAATGAGATGAGATCTTCAAGAGTGAACAGCCAAAGTAGATATGACCGACAAATAAGAAAGTACATTGGCAGCTGCCACATAAAACATCCATTTCCAAAAAATAGGTCTTCATCTGAGTGTCATGGGCCAAAAGCTGATTGTATTACAAATGTGCTTCATATAAATGCTTAGTAATAATTATTTAGGGTGTCCCCAAAAATGTATACACACACTTTGAGTAATTATAAAGGCAGTGTTTATTAAAATACAGTTCATTTTCAAAATTGAGCTATCAGCTGTTAAAGTGTATACACATTTTTTTTGGAACACCCTATATGTATAATCCCACCAAAAGAAATCAGACACATAGTAAAACCTCAATAAATAATCCTTCATAGATTGACATAACATTTTTTTTCATCTCTATGGCAATAGTAGTGTTGTTTAAGGACCAAACCAGCTGCTGGTATCCATGAGTGGGTTCTACCCCATCATCCCCAAATCTCCCTTCTTCTGGATCTAGGTTTCCTGTCAGCAAGAACCTGGAGGAAGCCCTAAACTGGTTTGGTTCAGTGGATAGAGCATCGACCTGTGGACTGAAAGGTCCCAGGTTCAATTCCGGTCTAAGGCATGTACCTTGGTTGCGGGCACATCCCCAGTAGGGGGTGTGCAGGAGGCAGCTGATCGATGTTTCTGACTCTCTAACCCTCTCCCTTCCTCTCTGTAAAAAAATCAATAAAATATATATTTTTTGAAAAAAAAAAAGAATCTGGAGGAAGACTCACACATTGATTACCAAAGGAATCCAATAACTAAATATAAACTTTGTAAAAGCCCAATCGTGATAAATCCTGTCAAAGCCCTGAGAACTTCTAAACACCTACATTGTAGGAAACACTGTCTTACTGAGTGAACAAGAAGGGCTGTGGGAAAGCACCATCCTTAAAAACCCAGTCAGGGAGAGCGAGGGACCAGAGATGGGTTCAGGGCGGGTCACAGCTCATCCCATCCTGTCTCCAGGATGGACATGGAGCATATTCAAAATATTTACAGACCCACAAGGTTCAGGTAAGCATGGCTCTGGCCAAATGTACACCTTCCAGATTGTCACGGCCAAATAGTTGCCCAGGAAAGGAGGGATTCATCAGGTTTTCAGAACGGCCTTTCATCTAACATAGCTGTCTATACCACCATTCTTCAAATTTTCCTGCCGCGTACCCCCTTCAAACAATTCTGAAAATCTGTTTCTTCCTCACGTGTTTTCAAGTTGGCATTCTAAAAGTTTTCATTTGTTCAAATAGTTGCAAAGGATGTCATACTTTTACTGTACATATGACATTTTGAATGAAACTTCTATATCACTTCCATATATACATTCAATAGAATGATCTGATCTCTTCCACCATGTATTTTTATTATTTCTTTAATTTATTTTTTGTTAAAAGTATTACACATACCCTCTTTTTTCCGCCACTGACCCCCTTCACTCCACTCCCTTCTCCTCCCAGGCCTATTGTCTATCCATGGGCTATGCGTATCTGCATAAAAGTTTACTGGTTAAACTCTTCCCACTTCCCCCACCTTCCCTCTGAAATACATCAGTCTATTGTGTGCTTCAATGTCTCTGGATCCTTTTTGTTCATCAGTTTATTTTGTTCATCAGATTCCACATATAAGTGAGATCATGTGATACTTGTTTTCCTCTGACTGACTTATTCACTTAGCATAATACTCTCCAGGTCCTTCTGTGCTGTCTCAAAGGGTAAGAGATGCTTCTTTTTTCCAGCTGCATAATATTCAATTGTATAAATGTACCACAGTTTCTTAATCCATTCATCTACTGTTGGGCACTTGGGCTGTATTTTTAAATAGGCATAAACAGGAACTACTTTACAGTCAGTTGGTGTACTGTTCTTTTTTCTCCTTGAAATCAGAGGTCCATCCCACACCCCTCAGACTTGTATCCTAAGGTTAGCACCTTTCGATTTCCAACAGTCTTTTATTGCTCATTCATACTACTTATCTGTAGCAACAAGTCATTATGTTATGTTTGGAAGGTGACCACATTGTACAGTATATAAATGTCAAATCACTGTGGTGTACACCTCAAATTAATATAATATTGTACAACAACTACATGCAAATAAAAATATAATATATAGTCAAACTTTTAAAAATGTCTCTGACTATTAAATAAAAATGTTCTTTTGGCTTAGATTATCAAAATCATTTTTAGTCCTGACCAAAATAGCTAAAATAACATGATAAGGTCTGAGGAGTGAACATAAAAGGTACAGTAGTCCCCCTACCTGAGGAGGATGCGTCCCAAGAACACCACACACAGTACTGAACCCTATATATACTTACACTATGTTTTTTCTATGCATACATTCCTATGATAAAGTTTAATTTATAAATCAAGCATAGTAGGAGATTAACAATAATAACTGATAATAAAACAGAACTGTAACAATACACCGTAATAAAAATTCTGTGAAATGCTGTCTGTCTCCCTCTGTTTCTCTCTCGCTGATAACCGACCAGATCACTGAGACACCTACGGAGTGACTAACAGGCAGGGAGTGTATTCAGCACAGAGATGCTGGAAGCAGGGATGATTCAAGCGAGACAACTGGAGGCGGGGGACAGATTTCATCACAATACTCAGAGCAGCGCACCATTTAAAATTTACACATTGTTTATTTCTGCAATTTTCCATCTAATATTTTCGGGCCCTGGTTGGCTGTGGATAACCGAAACCATAGAAAGTGAAACTGGCTAAGGGAGGACCACAGTAAATTGTGGTTTTGTAATGTTATGTTTGGAAGGTTGGTGTGATGCCTCGAGTATATGAGGCTGCACTTCGGACACAGCTATCCCATGTGCACACAGTGACATTCTTCTCTCAAGTGGAGAAGGAGGCCGGGGTGGATGAGGCAGGAAAGGACACCCATGGTCGGTTTCAGGGAGGATCTGGAAACTAACTCCTTAAACAGACCCGGGCCACTAAGCCTTGGAAAGATGTCCAGTTCGAGGGAACATGAGAAATCCACTGTGGAAACCTTGAACAGGCCCACCCATTACATGGACAGGCAAGAATATAAATGTAGGTGCATATAGCACAGGTGGAAATATTTTAAAGTTATTTATCAAGTGAACAGGTTGTGGAGTAAAGTATGGCCTATCCTCCTATGTTATACTGACAAATGTGGCTTCATAATGACAGAATCAAAAAGTTTGTAAAGGGCTCTAGTTTATAGATGACTGCAAGTTGGCAAAATGCCAAATATTACTAAATTTAATGTGTCTGGGTATTTTGTTGATGGGCTAGCAATGTTTGGATAAGTAATAAAATAAAGACTTACATAAATTTTTATACCTTTATTCCATAACATTTCTTTTCCTTGCCCTCATTTCAGAGAAATTATTAACTATCTAGTTTTAAGGAATTCAAAATTTTCACATAATTTGTATTCTATACACAGAAATCATCTAAGGGATTAAAACATAAAATATAATTATAGCCAGTCTATATAATTTTAATATTTTTAATCAAAAAAATGTAAAGTGCAAAAATCAAACTTTTGAATTTTTTATGTCTTCAAAAAAGCTACTTTTCATTTAAATGTTCTAAATTATCTACTAAAATTAATAAGAAAATTACAAATTATAACTAGTAAATATCAAATTTTTAATCTAAAAATGTTTAAATAAAATTAAACACTTCATTTAGTTTTTTGATATGTTAATTTTACTACGTGTGTTTATAATAATAAAACTATCCACAGTTCTAGCATTTAACATCTATCTGTCCAGGGCCAATGTAAAAAGTCAATGTCACACTTCCTGTGTGATGTCATGGCTAAAGCTATGTATTATGTGTGAGACTGAATTTATATTGTAAAATGTTTTAATTTTGTAAAACAAAGTAAGCTTTGTTTAATATTGTAAACTATTCCTCAGCCACTATATATAACTGTTGAAAATTCTGCAGAGAACAGAAGCACAGCCCTAGAAGGTCCATGTGACTTTAGAAAGAAGGCATGACCCTGGACAGTCAACATGGCCTTGAGAGAAGGCTCAGCCCTGGATGGGGGCGCAGCCCTGGAGCAGAGGCGTGGCCTGAGGAAAGCCTGGGCCTGGAAGGTCAGCCTGGCCCTGAAACCTGGAGCCACGTTGGGAGCCTGAATAAGAAGCAGCAGGAAGTCAGAGGCTTGTTCAAGAGCCCAGAGCAGGAAGAGAATTGGGAGACGCTCACCGGCACAACAGGCTAGAGGGCAGTCAGAGGCATGATGGAGAGCGGACAGACAGCACCAAGGGCTCCTGACTCGGGGTGGGGAAACAAGAGAGGTCCGTGGGGCAGGGGCAGGGCTGGAAGCAGCAGAGGTCCCAGAGGGCCAGCTGTACCAAGGCAGACCAGTCTGTGCAAAAGTGAGTCCAGGCTTCTCTCGCAGGCTCTACCCCTGGTACACTAGTCATCCATTCTGGGTATTAAAGGAACCGGGATGGATGGGAGCTGACCCTGGTGTATGGAAGCCTTCCTTTGAGCCAGTGGTTCTCAACCTTCTGGCCCTTTAAATTCAGTTCCTCATGTTGTGACCCAACCATAAAATTATTTTCATTGCTACTTCATAACTGTAATGTTGCTACTGTTATGAATCATAATGTAAATATCTGATATGCAGGATGGTCTTAGGCGGCCCCTGTGAAAGGGTTGTTCAACCGCCAAAGGGGTCGCGACCCACAGGTTGAGAACCGCAGCTTTGAGTCTAGTCGGGGAAGCCCAGGCCAGGATCTCTAGCCGGGAAGGTGGGGGCCGAAGGGAGGAGGGCAGACAGGTAATACTAGGGCTCTGACAGTTAAGAAGGTGAAGAATTAACAGAGTTAGACTAGAGGCCAAGAACCCACAGAACTGACTAACCCCCACACGTCACACAGAACTAAACACACGCTTGATTTAAAGTACACATGCTGCTGGATTAAGAAGCAAGAGAAAATAAATTCATTTATGACTAACACCAAAAAGGAAAATCTTCTAGTGCCGCTTTGTGCTCACAGTTTTCATGTAGTGCAAAAAACCCAAATAGCATCTGATACAATTTACATAACTTTACATAATCTCATGATTACCATTTGTCAAGGAAGTTGCAGCCCAAATCTCTTCCATTTATTTGCCTCCAAAACTGACAAAACATTCTGGACAAGAAGCTTTCCACCCTCTTCCTAAAAATCACAAGGAGTCAATTCTACAAATTTCCTTAATAGTATGTTTCCAGTACTTCAAGTCTGAACATTCTAAAGTCATATTGACACACGAAATCAATAAACAAATGTTTACTGACCCCTGCTATTTTCAAAGCATTGATTTCAAAACTGAGGGGAAAATTCTACCCTTAGCTTAAAATCTACTACAAGCTGTCTGGCCTGGAGACAAGTTATTTACCCTTCCCAAGGCACATTTTTTTTAAAATGAAATACAAGAATAATACCAGCCAATTTATATGGCTTTTCTAAGGTTCATTTTAGTTACTTGGTGCACAGTAGGCACACAATAAAATGATTTGGTGGGTGAGAAAAACTGTTTTTAATTGGAGATCCAGAATACAAACATGCTAAAATTCATGATTCATTCATACACTGGGCAAGAAAATGATAAAGGGATATGAAATATATCATAAGTTTCAAAAAATACAAATGCCAATCAGGGATTTATAGGAGAAAAGATTATAATTTTTACTCATAAACAAATAGTTGTACATCACCACCTGTACAAAGGTTTCTGATTTATATGAGGACCATTTAGTCTGCCTTCACTTGTTTGGTCTTTGTGTTCTTTCCACAAACTAAAAAAGAGGAAAGGGTTCTGTTCATAAGGAATCTTATTTCAGAGCCCTTTCATAAGTTCCATTCATTGCTATTTGAATTCTTACATTCAAAACATTTTTGAGCTGAAGAAAACCTTAACAATATCTGGTCCAACTGATGTTGTAAGACAGAGCCTCGGAAACTTGAGGTCACACGCTCAGAGGCTGCACGAGGCCCTGTGTGGCTCTCCTGTTTCTAGGTGTCAGCCCAGACGCCCATGGGGCCTGAGCAGATTAGAAGCCCACACGGGGAACAGAAGGTCTGGAGAGCAAACAAACGGCCACCTGCAGTGGCAGGCGCTCCAGTAAGGGATGCCTTGTGGAATGCAGGTCCAACAGGTCTGCATCATCTAAGTTTTCAGGAGATGACCACAACCCAGACTTTTAATGGAAGTGATTTGTAAATGGTAAATACTAAAATTATTTCAAAATACTGCTTAGATCAACACACACACACACAGTCTCATGCATACACAAACACACACATATCCTCATCTATGTATACAAATGCACATACATACAAACACACTCATGCATGTATGCCAGCACATGCATGCTCACACATGCTCATGAACACATAAACACATATATGGTCATCACACAATAAACACACCCACACATTGGCAAACCAAGTCCCCTCTGGTCTACACCATGATGAATCTGTTCACAGGCTCTCCACCTGACCAGATAGGACTCAAAACCACGTGTTTTGTTTTTAAAAGGCCATTAAGTACCTAGAGAGAAAGGATTACTCTTTTCCTACCTGAATATTCCTTCTTTCACACAACATTGTCAAAAATGGCTTTTTCACAATAGGATACTAACTCGCTTTTTAAAATATATACCTATGACTTTTAGTTTACTTACTGTCATACTTATCAAATACATCCTACCTTTTCTTATAACAATATGTTTTTTCTCTTTATATTAATGATCTAATGATTAATGAGTTTAATCCCTGTGCCTCCCTTAACTTTGCTTAAAATTAATTTTGCTCTTTAAGATTTTAGCATATATACTTAATTTTCTTATTAATACACAAATGAAACCATGTATTTGTGACTGAGTAGGTTTCATTAGTATTACTAAAATGTCACTTAAATAATAAAATATGAATGGCAAACTCTGATAATTTTGCATAACAATCAAATTGTACTTCTCAGTCCTCCGTTCGACAATGGTTATGGATTGGTAAATCCTGTCATCTGATCAATTTACAGTCCTGTGCACCCCTGCCAGCATCTCTTACTTTGCAATCAACTACAGTAAAAACAACAGTCCCTAAAACAGCCCTCGGACTAGGCTTCAGAACCTGGCAGAATCTACCCTCATAACATAAGGCCATATTCACACTTTCTCCTAATGCTTCATGAATAAACATCCCTTTATTCAAATAAGTTATATAATAACTAACTCCAGTAATTTTGATTCAAGTTTGAATGGTAAATAGAGTCATTCTGGCAAGACTGCAGAGTTTGCAATTCAAATTATAGGAATTTTCATAATGGGGAAAATAAAAACTAGTGATATGATTCCTAAGGCACCTAATGCCAATACTTTTCCTGCAACAGTAGAAAGCATACATAAATACTTCTCAGTGTAGAAGCAGAGGAGTGTTCTGTGGACGGACATCATCACATGCATTTACCTGCAATTTAACAGTATTCCTTTCAGGGCCTCAGGGGGTACCTACCTGCTAGAACTCCAGAGCTACCCCACACCAGACATCAAAAGGTATTGCTGCTCCTTCTCAATAAATAGCAGTGCAACGATCACTGGATTAAATGACTTCCTTACATTATCACTGTAAACAATAATTATTTGTCAGCTGCCCTATGTGAGCTTTGCATGTGCTTATGAATAAATCAAGCCTTATTGATTTACTAAGCCAAAACGTTTTACATCTTGCAGCTCTAATAAAAGCTAATCCTCCACCTCACTTAGTGGTGTGCTTTAATGTAGCAGTTTCTTAACACTTTTAATAGAAAAGATTAATACTGATTAGCTCAGGAGCAGAAACACTGCTCTTTGAATGGCCAATTGGCCACTAAACCCAGGTCTCTTTAAACACGCCCTTGTTAGTGGTATTCTGTCTGCTGCTGTGCGTTTCCTTCCTCATAACATCCTATCTAATAAAGTGGGAATATGCTAATTGACCCTCACACTGTCACAACAATGGCAGCACCCACAGCCAATAAGGAGAGAATATGCTAATTGACTGCCATGCCCTCAAAGATGGTGGTGCCCACAGCCAATAAGGAGGGAATATGCTAATTGACTGCCATGCCCTCAAAGATGGCGGTGCCCACAGCCACTCTGCACGCCTGCCTCCAGATACCCCCAGTCTCCTCAGCCCCCCAGCCGCCCAGGGTCGCCCGAGGCTCAGGTAACCAGGGCTGACTGAGGCTTGTGCTGCTGGCAGTGGCAGCAGCAGAGGTGTGATGGGGCATCTCCTACCCCTGATCGCCGGGTCACCTCCTGCCCCTGAGGGCTCCCAGACTGTGAGAGGGAGCAGGCCAGGCTGAGGGACCCCCCTCCTTCAGTGCATAAATTTTCATGCACCGGGCCTCTAGTTTAAAATAATAATGATGGCTCATGTTAATTCAAAGGCTAAGTTCAGTTCAAGGAGTAAGGCAGGAAAATATGGGACTGTAAGGAAGGTTACATGTTTGGTAAAACTATCATCGAAAATAATAAAACAAGTCTCTTTCAATGCAATGGTTTCAGAAGAGTAAGACAATTTTGAACAATCCCAAACATCTTGAAAGATCTTATGCGCTGCAACCTCAGTCTGACCATGCAAGGCAACCCCCTCTCTCTGCCCCAAATCACCCCAAGTTCCCATCATCTTTCCTGGTCCAACCATATTTTGAAGCTGTCCTCCATATACTGAATGACTCAACTCTACTTGTGCTGATTTTTCTCAGTCTACAATCATGAGTGAGCAAAAAGCTATCCATTGCCAGCAACGATGGACCCAGGCACTCACAGTAATTTCCCAACCTAGTTTGGCCCTCAATCCATTGAAACTTCATCATCCCCAACAGTAACCTAGGAGCTGTACTTCCGTACTTCGTACTGATGCCTGGGCTAGATTTCCATAGACCGTAATTCCAAAACAAATTCCATTGCTCATGCATACAGTAGGAAAAGTAGCACCTTCTCCCTCCTCCTTTCTTTGACAAGGATCACAAACCAGGGCATGTCAGACTAGAAAGCTCTTGAGAGATTATATTTATACTTTAACTTCATTTTAAAGATACAAAAATTAGGAGGGGACTCACCCATGTAGCTAAGCTAATGGCAGAAGCAAGATAAGCATCTCAGGTCCTGGCTCCAACGGCAATGTTCCTCTCTTCATACAACCCACTCTCCCACCCCAATTCCTGGGATCAGTAAGAAACCTATCACCATAGAACATTCCAAACAAGACTATTATGTGTCATGGACTGCTTGAACTCATGTTAATATTCTGAGATGCCTTTCAAGTTTAACCACCAGAAAGATCAACCAGGTACATTTGCGGAATTCACAATGATATTAGCTCTCTAAGACAGAAAACCACAGAAACAAGAATCCTTCTTCAAAAATAGTCTACAATTCCCAGTGGAACAAGTGCTGTCTAGCCACAAAGCAATAATTATCCTGTACTGCAGCAATCAATAAAACCTTTTGCCCTGTGAACCTGCTATTTCCTGACTTTGTTCTCTGCACTAAAGATTTCCAAGGCATATTGATTACCTACTAAATTTTTTTTAAGTTCTTTAAAATGAGCAATAGAGAAATTCTCAAAATTAGCATAACTTGTTACCTTGTGAAAAGCCTTCCAATCTTCCAGTCACATTAGTGGTTTCCCTTTTTACAGGCTTTTCCCCATTTTTCATTTTGAATTTGTCATGTTAAGTGTGTCTGTGTCTTGCCTAATAGCAGGAAGTCAGTAGGATACAAATTTGACAGTGTTTCTGAAACTGTGACTGCTGCCACATTTTTCATCCAAGTGAGAAAGAAGAATCAATTAATAAACTACACCATCTTTCTCAAGCAACAGCATGGATGTTTACCGAGTGAACCCTTTAGCTCTTTAGAGTCTTAAAATTCAGTGCCATGGAACTTCTCTCTAAAACTATTCACTAAATGATCTATAACGTGACGCCATCTCACATCTTTTCCAAGGACGTTTAGCTACTATATTGTCAAACTTTCAGAGTGAGTCATGCATGAATGAGACAAGCAAGGACAGAGAGTGGGGACTTGCCTCTTGGTTCCCTCCTGCATTCCCCTCTCCCGGTGCCCCCAAGTGTGTATCAGCTCCCTGCAATTAATGCATGTCTGTCTGTACCCTCCTGAGAGTGTAGGGGCATATCTACATGGCCTTTGCGTGCAGAGCTGGGCAAATGAGAATTATTAGTCTAATTTTCTAACTACAACTGCTATTTTCCCAATACTCCATCCATACAATTCATCCATCGAGACTGGTTTACTCTATGACAGATCAGAAATCACAGGTAAGTTAAATTATTGCATGTTATATCTTCTCACCTTAGTGGCTGTTTGCATTCAAAGCCAAATGGAATATTATTCAGCCTTTAAAAAGGAAATCCTGTCACATGCTACCACATGGATGAACCTTAAGGACATTATGTTAAGTGAAATACACCAGTCACAAAAGGACAAACACTGCATGATTCTGCATCTAAAGCCTTCAAACTCACAAACAGAGTAGAATGGTGGTGACCTGAGGCTAGGAAAGGGGAAATGGGGAGTTACTCTTCAATGGGTATAAAGTTTCAGTCATGCAGAATGAAAAAGTTCTAGAGATCTGCTGTACAGCATTCTTCTTATAATTACCAATAATGTACTGTACACTTAAAATTTTGTAAAAAGAGTAAAAATAAATTAATTAATTTTCCCACTAATGGCACAATTTAGGCTGAGCCTGGGACTAAGAGAAGCAAGCATTACCAAAGGCATTACAGATAATGTTCAGCCAACTATTTGCTCTTGCAGAACTAGAACAGGTGTGAAAAATAAAGCCTCATGCATTAACACCATTCTCCAGCACTCACCTGAGAAGTAACCCTCAACAGAGGTGAGAAATAAAGACTCACACTTCTGTATACAAAGACACAACCAATACAAAAAGGGGCGGGGTGAGGGGAAAGGAGTTTTCTATTTAAAGAACCACACAATTCAAAGAACAGTTGCACCCACATGCGCACCGATTAACAAATGGTTAAACAAAATGTGGTTGATCCATATGATGGAATATGATTCAGCTATAAAAAGGAATGAAGTCCTGATACGTGCTAAGCATGGATGAGCTTTGAATACAAAATGCTGAGTAAAAGAAGCCGAACACAAAAGGCCACACACTATACGATTCCATATATGGGAAATGTCCAGAATAAACAAGTCTACAGAAACAGAAAGTAGATTAGGGCCAGGTCCTGGGGGGAGGGGAGAGTGAGAGTGACTGTAAATGGGTGCAGGGCTTATTTATGAGATGATGGAAATGCTTTGGAATTAGACAGTGATAATGGCTGCACACCCTGGTGCCTATATTAAAAACCACTGAGCTTTATAGAGATGAATTGATAGTATGTGAATTATATCTCTTTTTTTTTAAATCAATGGAAGGCACAGTTGCAAATATGATCAACATTAAGGGCACAGGAGTCCTTGACCACAGTTGCCTGAGGAAGGGGTAAGATAAGCTGCCAGCTGGAGGAAGAAGAGGGTGTAGGCACAGGAGAGAGCAGGTGCAAAGACCCAAAGCAAGAAGGGCCTTTCTCTCTTTCTCCTGAGACAACAAAAGGTCATGGTGTTAGCTATGGCCAAGGCAACAACTTCAATCCTGACATATACCCATTAACGCAACTCAAACTCCTTGCATTTATTATGACCCCCACTATTTATCAGGCTCTCGATTATGCATAAAAAGGGGGAGTAAGAAACCATTGACCATTCCCACCTATCAAAAAACAAAATCTCAGAACATAAGAAGATAAAATTCAAATGCTCTGAATGGTGAAAGCAACTAAATATGGTGGACACAATGAACTTGGAATTCAGCTCTAAAACTTAACATGTCACTTTGAAATAAAAATATCCATTCAAAGCTAAAAGTGGCAGACAAGTACTAAGAAGACATCACACTTGAGAATTAGCATCAGAAGTCTTCAAATATAACTGCTGCCGTCATCATATAATGAAACATCGAGGATAGGTTGTTCAAATATTGGCTGACTCAGTTTTTCTCACTGACAGGATCATATGAGCTCCTTTAATGCATTTGTAATATGCTGCCCACTCTAAAGCAGCGTTTCTCAACTATTGGAGTTTGAATTCAATAATTCTTCGTTGGGGTGCTGTCCGCTACAGTGTAGGATATTTTAGCAGCATCCTAGCTTCCTCCCACCAGATGCCAAGAGCTCCTTCCTCCTCCCCTCTCACAGACAAAAATGCTTCCTGACATTGCCACATGTCCACCGGGGGTAAAATTGCCACTGTTTTATTGAATGCCTCCTCTTTGGTTTCTGCGTGCATCCACCCTGAGAGACTCCCCACAACAAGAAAGATGAAAACTTAGAGAGATCCTACAGATGCTCTACAGCACTGTTCAAAATGTGAAATCTCTAAAGCAAAAGAAATGCAACATAATCCATCGGCAATGGAAACTGAAACCTCAGTCTCAGCCTCCTCTCCTACCTCCAAAATCAGGCTCCTGAGCTTTTGTCTCCTAAAGGCCATGATTGGCTCAGCTGTCAGGAACAGCCCTGACATCCAAGAATGCACCCAAGTTCCCTCTCACTCTGGCACCCTCAAACTAATGAAACCCAGGAGGCAATCTTTAAAGTGCTAGACCTTCCCGCTAAATCCACTATGGAATTTCTGCAAGGTTATACCTGCAAACACCATGAATAAGGACGGCCTGTAAACCCAGAAGCTCTGAATCCTGGGCCAGCTGGGAGCTTACCATCTGGAGGCATCAGGGCCTTGTTGTTCTGCGTGCACCACCCCACGGGGTGCAGATCTGCTATCACCACGTCACACCAGAAGTCAGCCCGGCGGTCCTCCCCATAACCACAGTAGCGCAGAAGCAGCAGCTGCCCGCAGGTGGTGATCACAGTGGCCACCCAGTACGTGTCTGGGTTGTTCTTATTGGCCACTTCCAATTTCATCCCAGGCTGGAAGTTGCTCTGAATGCTGATTTCAACCTTAAGGAACCAAAAACACAGGAAACCTGTTATTATACTGGATACATACACCCAGAGCATTACGAGAACTGTTAAAATCACAGCGCTTAAATATGGTATTTCTGTTGCCATTAGGACAGCACTCTCTAAGAGCAATACAATGTGAGCCTGAATTTCCTAGCAGCCACATTTAAAAAAAAAAGATAAAACAGATGAGATTCATTTTAATAATGTATTTTATTTAACCCAACATATCTCAAATGTCATCATTTCAAGATGTCATCAATATAAAATAGATTAATGAGAGATTTTTACATTTTTCTTTTCCAATGAAGCCTCCAAAACCCCGTGTGCTTTCTACACTTACAGCACATCCCAATTTGGACGACAGTCTTCCCAGGTGGCTGGTGGCCACTTCACGAGCTGTACAGCCGTGGATGGATTTTCATTTTTATTAATGAAGGATTATAGTCTATTAATATTTATCAGCCCTCCTCCCCAAAAGAAAGCTTCCCAGCCTTGTGGGCATTCCAATGCTAAAGCATCTGATGTGTCTGAGTAGCAGCTGCTTAAGAGACGATGGAATTACAAACGGCTCGTTCCTGGGGTCCTTGCTGCTTTTCCTTAACAGGCCTGGGGACACTCTGCTTCCTGAACTGTCGTGATTAAAAGGGAGGTGGGAGAACTAACTGGATTAAAAAGAACGGGAGCTACTCCATGAGGAGAGGCACTGATAACTTATCCGTAAAGAAGAAAAGGAAAGTTGTCAGTATCTTTCTCCTGAACTGCCTCAGGCAACCTAATCAAGTCATCCCAGAATCATAAGAAGCTATGCAGGATCATACCCAAACCGGAAGTCAGGTGAGTTGTAGCTCTGTTATGTTTTAATATTTACCTCCTGGTTTCACTGAATAGCCACAACTACATTTATAATAAACTAGTAAGTATAACATTACGAGTGTCAGTATAAAAGAGAATTAGGAATGTAATCTACTTTTATAAGGTCGTGCGAATTTAATAAGGTCTTAAATTCCTTTTCAAAAGAACACTTCACCTCCAAAAAGGATAAAATGTTGCGTTAAAATAATGAATCAAAGTTCTGGCTTCCTAATTCAGCATGAGAGCCAAAGGCAAGAGCAGGTTGAGAAAATGCCCCAATTTGCTAATGACACTCAGGCTGAATCTTTGCTCTGGGTAGGCCAGTGAAAAAGATGTTTCTCAGAATTAAATTTTCTTTTCCAGTAAAACAACAACAATGCCAAAAAAATGTAGGTCCTGGAAATTGAGTACTTTCCTTGCTCACAATATATTGCTAAAATCTTCTGTAGAAGCAAAAACCTGATAAAAGCTCAATTTTTTATTTCCTGGGACTTTTACTCTGCTGAGCAAGCTATTTGCATTGTTCAAAGAAATCATTGTTAAGAATGATTTTGGGGGGGCTTGATCTAAATGTTTTCTGAATATTTATGATATTTTCTCTCATTTGACTAATCTGCCCACAGAAGACTATAAAACTTTTATGTGTCCTTTCAAAATAAAAACATCAATGCAGCCCTGGCCAGTGTGGTTCAGTTGGTTGAGCATCATCCCATGCACCAAAAGGTCTCCAGTTAGGTCTTAGGTCACCAGTTCAGCCCCGGGTCAGGGCACATGCCTGGGCTGTGGGCTTGAGCCCCAGTAGGGGGCATGCAGGAGGCAGCCAATTGATATTTCTCTCCCTCTATCCCTCTCCCTTGCTCTCTAAAATCAATAAAAGATTTTTTTTTATTTAAATTCTTTATTGTTTAAAGTATTACATAAGTCTCCTTTTTCCCCCATTGACCTCTCCCTGGACGACCCCCCCAACCCCCTGTCTGTGTCCATTGGTTATGCTCATATGTATGCATACAAGTCCTTTAGTTTATCTCTTACTCCCTCACCACC
>NW_005371693.1:982628-984176 GCF_000412655.1 Myotis brandtii
CCTCATAGATTAGACAGTCTGTTCAATGCTTCTATGACTCTGGTTTGATTTTTGTTCATCAGCTTATGTTGTTCATTATATTCCACAAATGAGTGTGACCATGTGATATTATCTTTCTCTGACTGGCTTAATTAAAAAGATTTTTAAATTAAACGTAAAAAACCATCACTCCAAAATAAACCATCACAGCCATTACACCTCCTAAGAAGATATTATACTTACCTAGTTTGCTGGCTTTTATTTATTCTAACCAATCTTGCCCGTCTCAGGCCCTGTGCAAGGGCCACGTCTGTCAAATTTGACATTTTGAGGTATGAGACAAGGTTAAGATCACACATTGTTTCTCACCCACCCTGAGCCCAGCCCTGTGTTAGATGAGATAAGCCACAAGAGCCAGGCCAACCCTACCTGCAGCTAAGCAAACAAACTTCCCCATTTCTTCTGTATTTCTAAGAAATCTTGACTGGATTTCCCTTCTTTTCTCATTCCCTTTCTTCCAATCGGTTTGGCATCTTCCTGCAGGTTCCCCTCCCACCCTCCAAATGCAGACCAGAAAGAGAAGGGAGGATACATACGTGTTTGAATGATGTGTGAGGAGCTGCACTGGCACCCGTTTCTTCCAAGTACTCGCCCCAGTTAAAGCCAATTTCCTCCAAGCTTGAACCTTCTTCTATTGAAAGACGAAAACCAAACAAACAAACAAAAACACAAAAATATCAATAGTAGAGTGAAGAATGGAAAGGTACTGGCCCCCAATGGAGACTAGAAAATCCCTAATTCAGTGGTTTTGGAACATATTATCAAATTATTTTCAAAGCTTCAGTTTGCTGACTTTATAAACTAAGGACACCCGGAAGAAATTCTGCTTGGGTACCCTGACAAAATCAAGGATAACATTAAGTGCTCTTAGGCAAATGAAATGAGATTTGCTTCACAGCATACTTGCTTCATATTAGTGTATCATCCTGGCCACTGTGGACACTCCATTCTTTGGGGAGATTGGAGGGCAAGGTGAAGAAAACCATGGGGTGCTGAGTAAGTACTATGATGTACTTACAGCACTGGCACCCTTGTCCCCTGCTACACACTACAGCTGGGGATTATGGAATAATAGCATCGACTGTTAGTGCCATGCGGGACTTTAGAAAGCATTGATGTCATTTCAAGGGGAAAACAACTGAGCCCAGAAGGATTGTTCAAGTGTGTGAGGCCACTGGATAAGTTAGGGACAGAAACAGACCAACTGTGAGACCCAGTCCAGGGTCCGCTGTCCTGCCAGCTGCTGTGACAGGGCTTTCAGGGCAAGGTACTCCAGTAGAACCAATAGGACATGGATTTCCCAATTACAAGGACCAAGGAGAAATACAATCAAATGCACATGACTCTTAAAGCGATCCCTATTTTGGCTCTGAAGGAAATCAAGTAATTTTCCAAACATTCAAGACTCTATATGTAAGATATAATCTGTATAGCTGAAAAACACCAGATCATTCATTTTAAAGTACATATAGGCCCTGGATGGGTATCTCAGTTGGTTAGGGCAGTGGT
>NW_005371693.1:984209-991322 GCF_000412655.1 Myotis brandtii
GTACATGCACGCCTGCACGTGGTATTTTGTGGAAGAGACACACTCACTGGGCCAAAGAGCCGCATGTGGCTCGAGAGCCACAGTTTGCCGACCACTGGGTTAGGGTGTCATCCTAATACGCCAAGATTGCAGGCTCAATCCCCGGTCAGGGCTCATGCAAGAAATCAACCAATGAATGCATAAATAAGTGGAATGACAAATGGATGTTTCTCTCTCTCTCTCTCTCTCTCTCTCTCACACACAACTCATTCAAAAATTTTTAAAGTGAAATACAGATAACATAAATGTCATGTCACAATTTCAAATGGAAAGAACTAATCAGCTATCACCATTACTTTAACCGATTTGTAAGACAATCCTAAGGAAAGAACATACAGCAGTCAGGGCTGTCCATACATGCAGCTAAGTAAGAGCTTCAAACGTTTAGATTCTCTCTTCTTGCAATAATGTTCAACTGTGTATCTTCTACTAGCAGGAGGTTACCTCACTGGACCAAGAACAAATACTGGCAGGTGGGCTAGGGGAATGCGGCAAAGGGAGAGTCTAAGAAAGAAAGCCTTGTTCTTGAGGCTATCTATCACTACTTGTTCCTACTAAAGACTTTTAAATTAAAAGTTGGAAGAAAAGTAATTTTCTTGTGATACAGTGCATAATCTCAGAAAATGATAGAAGAGGATAATTTTTGTAAAGTCAGAACATGCTAAGTTGGAAGGCAGTTACCTTCAATTTTGTCTACTGAATCAAAGTTCCTTAAAACTATTTTCTCAAATTTCACTCCAATCAAGTGGTTTATAATCAAATGTCCAAGAAAATAAAAAGCCATCTGAAAAGAAAACCCTCTTCTTGTATCTCTCCCAAAAGTCTGTTTCACCCAGGGACTTGCTGTCTTTTTATCAGAAGTGTGTTCCCTGAAAAAGTCAGAGGGTCCTGCGGCCACCAGCTAACAAGGACACCAGGTGGTTTCCGGCTACTTCGACACAGTAAGGCAAACCCAAAGGGAAAGCAGTCACATTCAGAAAACACATGTGAGTGTCACCCAACAGCTCTGCCCACAATTATTTTGCCCCAAGCAGCATTGGACATTGATTCTCAGGATTGCTTTTTGACCCACTAGCCAGAGCATCACAGCAGCACGATGTATCTGTCCAGGTGGTCTGGTGCCATACCTGATGATAGCTAACTTGTCCTACTTTATTCTTTGCACCCTGTCCAGCTTCAGCTCAACCTTCCAGCTCCACAAAGTGACTACACATAAGAGCCATGCCGTATTGGAGCATCAGCTCTCTGCTGATTGCTTTACATCTCAAGAACCCTGACAGATGGATACTACAACCTCATTGCACAGAAGGGATGATGGAGGCCCTAACGGGGGCCCAGAAAGGCTGGAGCCACAACTATCACACAACTGTCCAGCCAAGGAGGCATGAGTCCAAGGCAGGCTATCTGATTTCCAGAATGGAACTCCTACGAGGCACCTTCCTGTGTCATTCTTCTGTCCATATCACAAATCAGACACCTCCATTCACCACCACCACCCATTTCTCCAGGTGGAGACTCTAAGGCTGACTTCTCTCTGTCTTTCTGCACTGATGAGCCTTTGAACACTCCAGAGCCAAATCAGACAACAGAAAGACACAGGGCTAGAGGCAGCAGCCACCTTCGGGAGAGGCGAACCACATGGGCACAGCCCCTGAGACCTGCTTGTAAAGAAAGAGAGAACCAGGGCGCAGCCATGGGCATAAAACTTGGTCCTGGGCAGGAGCATTCTCTCCTTTGTTGCCTAAGAGATGCTTTTTGTCATATTGAGGTATTAGCATGAAAAGGTTGTCAGGTCGAAAAGTTTGAGACATTTTTTCTGTGAACAACTTGGTTGAGCACCAGATGGGAGATGTTCGAGAACCAAGGTTTGACTGTAGATGCTTTCGTGTTCACCCAGATATTCATTCATTCATTCAAGTTAACCAAGAGAGGAAGAGGTACCATCGTGACTCCCAAGTGTGTGTCATTAATAACAGGGCTGAAGAAAGGTGTCACTCTCTGGTGCCTAAAAAAAATACTTTTTACCCTGTTTGAGGAAAGCATCTAGGAGGTGGTTTGGAAAAGAGGGTTTAAGGAGTGACATAACCATTCTGCCTCTAGAGTCTAGACTTTCCCAGCCCGCTATCCTGCGCTAGATCCTGAGCTGCAGCCACCAGCCAGGTTTCTAGCCTCCAGTCACCCCTGCGATCCACTGCCTAGATTGGCACATGCCAATGACTTCATCTATCCTGTTGCTGCTATTTCTCCTGATTAATAAAGGCATTAATCTCAGTTCAGTCCTCAATGGGTTTTTCCAACAAGTGCAACTGAGTTTTTCTTCAGTCCCTAGTTTACTTGTGCCCCTAAATGTGTAGACAAATCGTAATTGCTTAATGTATAACTCATATCCTTATTGCTCCTACATCCCAAAATTCTGGGCATAAAGAGGCCAGCATTAGGTGATTTTTAAAGTACAGTAAAGAAAGTATAAAATTATGCATGCAAAAAGAACTTTAATAAGCACCCCAAAAGTCAGACCTAGAATGGAATTAAAAATATTTTTAAAAACCTTTATGCCCAGCACTGGTAACTTTAAGTGTGTTGTTTTAACAATAAAATCTGATACAAAATGCAGGGCTCCTCACAATACAGCCTTTTCAAATCTGTCATTTAGTAACACTTCCTCCCCGGCATGTGCCTAAGAGGCTGATTCTCTAAAGACATTTCAATGAGCAATAGATAAACATACACGATGTTTATGAGTGGAGGTCTCATAAACCCAGAGCAAATATTTACCGCTGATTCATGAACCTCTTAAACCCATAAACATTTTATCAAGGAAACTGACAATCTCCCTCCGTGGCAAATGATCTAGTTGGAGGCATTGCCCCATGATGTAATGAAAACAGACTATGAAAAGCTACTAAGAAAATGTCACAATGTAAAAGAAAACAGCCTCGTTCATTAGTGGCACTCCGGCTTTAGAAAACAGAAAGCTATTTATGTGACCAGAATATTTCATAATAAACAGAAAAAGAATACCTTACTAAAAGTCGGACTGCAAGCTGCTTTACAGTGAAAAATGGAATGAGCGAACGGCTCACACACCTTTAAGTAATCAAACCTTGGGTTGTACAATTTTACAATACAAAATAAGGCTAACTTTGCAAAGCTGGATATGAAAGCCCGTAACCACTACCTCGTAAAAAAAAACAACACAAAATGGAGAATTGGCATGTTTGAAATGAACAGAATCTTACAGAGCACCTTCTTGTGTGCTAGGTATTTTTTTTTAATGTGGAAAGAGAAAGAAAGACATTACATCTTTGTTATTTTAACTGCTGATACTCCATTAAGACCATCAGAACATCTAGAAAAGAGGTGCGTTGTGAATATATTAAGCAGACACTGCATTCAAATGAAAGTCAGATAGGACTGGCCAACGCAATCCTAGATCGGAGTTCTCGGCTATAGGACTAAACCAGGGAGGAGGGGACCGTCACCTGAACACAGAGGTCCTCGTGCTATCTCAGCTACCCAGACCTCCAGAGAGACTTTCCAGAAAAAAGAAAACATGTAAAACTGACCCAATCTCCCCTCTTAGGGGAGGCAACAACTATTTTAAAGAAAGTTGTTATTTTTTTTAAGGGAAAACAATGGAGTCACATGAAACTAGTTCCTCTCCAGCATGGAGAGTCAGAGATCTGAATTTCTCTCTTAAGAATGCTGGTTCATTTCCTCCCTGAATGCAAGAGCCTGTGGGACTACAGTTGATATAACCTAACACCCTCCCCGCCCCCCAAAAAAATCAAGCCCACATTTCCAGAGTAATGCTTTTGACTCAGACTTGCCCAATGTAAATGCACACCACCACTTTATCTGTAGACTTATCAGGAAACTACATTTAGCCATCCTGGAAAAATTATGCCTGGGAAGCTATTTATCACTATGTCAGCGAGTGTTTTGTTTGTTTTTATCACAGCCATTGGAGAAGCCTAGAGTTCCAGAAATCCAGAAATCCAGTTCTAGTCCTCATCCTTCTGTGTGTCTCTGTCCATTCCGTCTTCATTCCCCGCTTATCCCAGTGGTGTCCCAGAAGGGGGAGTCATTTTACATTAAGCTATTTCATCCCTGAGACTCAAGTGTCAGTTATTGACCCCAACTATCTGAGCTTTCCTTAGGAAAAGAGGCAAAACTATACATGAGAAAACTGCCAATGAAACTCAGAGTCCTGCGTTAAGCTGATGGTTTTCATTTCAGAGGAACGGAGCATCAGTGCAAGGATTGCAGCAGCTGGGCGTGGGGACAGAGGAACCGAAGACACAGGATCAAAACATGGGGAGCAACCAGGTTGGACTCCCATCCTTTGGCCCCGTAATTTGGTCCAAGAAGAGCTGTAGGGGCTTACATGTGGTCAGTTGTCAGGGAGTTGCAGTCGGGTGTCATATAACACATGGGGAGAGGGGATGGGAGACAACTGGTGGAGAGGACAAGAAAGAATCTGAGCCGTGGCAGATCTGGCTCAGTTGATTGAGTGTTGTCCCATGCACCAAAAGGTTGCCGGTTTGATTCCTGGTCAGGGCACATGCCTAGGTTGTGGATTCGATCCCTGGTCAGGGTGGTGCAGGAGGCAACTGATCGATGTTTCTCTCTCCCATTGATGTTTCCCTCTCTCTCTCCCTCCCCCACACCCTTCCTCTTTCTCTAAGATCAATAAAAACATGTGTGTGTTTTTTAAAGAAAGAATCTGAGTTGTTGCTGTGTCCCATAAAGTGTGTGTGTGTGTGTGTGTGTGTGTGTCTGCGCGCACACACTTATGTGTCCAGGCTGAAGGGCAGGCACAGCTCAGTGTTTCAGAGCACAAGGTTCCAAGCCCTCAGGATGAAATCTCAGGCTTGAACACAACAGCCAACTGATTCTGCCTAGTTGTCTAATTTCATCTGCTATTTCACTGGGTTGTGGAAGACTTAAACAATGCAACCTGCATAAAGCACTGAAGAGAGTGCTGCCATGAGCACAGGGTCACGTACCTGTTTTACCTCATTTGAGAGTCAATTGACAGGCAGGTGAAGAGAGCTCAGTTTGCCTTTTGCTCATCTGTCATGGAAATCTCATCCGAAACACTTCCAGGAAAAAGACCAAGACACCATCCAGCCCTAAGTGCGTCACAGTTGGTCCCAGAACCAAACATCCACACAACTGATGGCAGACAGCAAGATATTTGTATGTAGTAACAGGTGAAACGGGAACTACTTGGGAAAATAAATTATTTGACGGCTCCTACTTGGGTATGTTCTTAAGAGTCTAAATCAGGGGTGGGCAAACTTTTTGACTCGAGAGCCACAATGGGTTCTTAAACTGGACCGGAGGGCCGGAACAAAAGCATGGATGGAATGTTTGTGTGAACTAATATAAATTCAAAGTAAACATCATTACATAAAAGGGTACGGTCTTTTTTTTTTTTTAGTTTTATTCATTTCAAACAGGCCGGATCCGGCCCGCAGGCTGTAGTTTGCCCACGGCTGGTCTAAATGTTCAAAACTAGATCCGAATTTCTAAAAGTTAGCCTCTGCTCTCTACAAAGGTTTAGATCCTGCTTTAAATTGGTTTCCTCTTAAAAAAAAACAATGGTTTCTTCTTTAGGAAAGTCTGTCTTTTGGGCACCATCTAAAAGTCTCCTCACCACATGAGTATAAATGGAAATTTCAAGGAGAAAGGACAGATTAGCCATATTAGGAGGGGAAGAAGGGAGTCAGAGCCAATATCTGGAAAATGTGAAGGTCATTCAGAGTTATTTAGGACTATTAGTTCTAGTGAAGATCTTAACCTCGTAGATGATTCAGGCCCCCCACCACACAAGAGCAAGGAACTAACCAAGAAGTGGGCGTTTGGTGTGGTATAGCCCAGCCAATGACAGGATTCTGGTGCGCACACCTCCCCATTAATGGGATCACCCACAAGAAAATTCAGTACGAATAATTTTCCTGACACCGTATTTTTAATAAGTTTCAGAATCTACTGCAGGTGCCTAAAAATGAAAAGTCAACACACAGTTGCCGTTTAGACAGTTTTGAAAACATACCAGTAAAAATGATGCAGTCATAGGTGTCAGATGTGTGTACAACAAAAATATGGTGAAAATCAGGGACTCCAAAGTGGAAAAATAACCTCACTCAGCAAGCATAACAAAGACTTTTTGAAAGGCATGTTTGTACTTAAATAAAAGTAGAATAACTAGGGTGAACATTCAGTCTATGGGACTATGCTCTCTCAGAAAAAGAATTTCCATGTTTCCACTGGGAGAAAAAGATTTGACTCTGCTTTTAGGCTTTTTCCCGCTCCTGCTTTATGTAGAAAGAAACTGAAAGGTGAAGAATGAGCTAATTTTGAAACAGATACTAACATCTTTCAGGCAATTATTTTAGGGGTTTCCAGATTTTCTCCAGATAAAGATATAATTTGAGAAACATAATCTAGTAAATTCAATGGGACCTGTCTCTTCTGAACTAGAGCATTTAATCACTTATTCAAGACCCTGCTGCTCTGCTTCCCATTAACATCACACAGTCTGTAATTACATCATTGACTGGTCTCACCAAAATGTGAAAACAAATTTCATACCTTCTTGGGGCAATGGTCAAATCTCCCACTGAATTAATGATCAACATTTTTGCCCATGAATTCACCATAGCATTGTCTATGATTCTGAGAGCTAAGTTGTCCTTATCTAATTTGCTGTTATGTAATACTAGAGGCTCGGTGCACGAAATTTGTGCACGGGGTGGGGAGGCCTCAGCCCAGCCTGCACCCTCTCTAATCTGGGACCCCTTGGGGGATGTCCGACTGCCGGTTTAGGCCCGATCCCTGGAATCGGGCCTAAACCGGCAGTCAGATATCCCTCTCACAAGCCTGGACTGCTGGCTCCTAATTGCTCACCTGCCTGCCTTCCTGGTCGCCCCTAACTGCCCCTCTCTGCCAGCCTGATTGCCCGTCACTGCCTCTGCATGCTGGCATGATCACCCCTAACTGCCCCCCCCTGCTGGCCTGGTCACCCCTAACTGCCCCCTGCTGCCGGCCAGGTCATCCCCCAACTGC
>NW_005371693.1:992890-1003697 GCF_000412655.1 Myotis brandtii
GTCGTTTGGTCGTACCTCACTAACCCCCCTGCCGGCCTGGTCGTAGGCAGCCATCTTGTGAGGGCCTGAGGATTAATTTGCATATTACCTCTTTATTATATAAGATTAAAGTCCTTTTTAAAAAATAAATTAATAAACTCTTTATTATGCCAGTATTTAGAAAAAGATGCATTTACAAAGTCATTGGGTAAATACCAAAATTCAACCAAAGGCTGATTTCATTTTGTTTGTTTTGTGATTTCTTTACTACAAATTCACATCACCTAAATTTCTTTCACATTATGCACTATTCTGAAAGCTGTGCTGGAGATTTTGAGAGGGTCTTGGGAAGCAGCATCTAGTGTTTGGGCACATCCTGCTGTCCTCTCTTTCTGGGCACATGCCGGAGAATTCGATTTCCACACCTCCCTAGACTGGTTCTGTCAAGAAGTTCTGAACATGGGGGAAAGGGAGGGTAGGTGTAAAGGTGAAGGGATTAAGAACTACAAAGTGGTAGTTATGAAATAGTCACGGGGATATAAACTATAGCATTGGAAATACAGTCCATAATACTTAAGTATGTATGGTGCCAGGTGGGTAAAAGTATTGGGGGGAACACTTTGTAAAGCATATGACTGTTGAACAGATATGCTGTACACCTGAAACTACTACAAAATAATATTGAATGTGAAATGTGATTAAAAACAAAAATTAAAAAAGAGGTTCTGAGCAAACCTGTCTCTTCTGAGCTAGAGCATTTAATCACTGGCTCAAGACCCTGCAGCTCTGCTTCCCGTTAGGACCAAGCCCGAAGCAGCAGAGGAGATGGCACTGCCAGGTGCTGTGCAGAGAGACTCTGTGCAACGGAGCACCACCGACTGTCTGAACCACTGAGTGTGAGTAATTGTGAACATTTATTTGCTAAGCCATTGAAATTTTGAAGTGATTTGGCACCTCACTATCACCCTAGCCTGCCTGTCTAGTATATAGCTAATATTAATTTTGAAGCAAATTTTGCCTGACTTTCAAGCTTATAAATATGACAGCAAAGCCTAGGAACAGGCCGCATTTGAGATCTAGAAACCCTGCCCCACTGTTTCCTGAGCATTTTCAGAAAAATACCTGTTAATACATCCAAAGGCCAAATGGCTTTAGAAAACAGAATCTTACCTGAATCAAAATCTCCATTACCATTGGCTGAGCTGGGATGTTTCTCCAAGGGAGAAGATGAGGGGTCTGGCATATTGGTAGCTGGCAAACTGCTCTCCATTGCCAAGGAAGAAGGATCTTCTCTTAATTCATCCTGCAGAAAGAATTACCTAAGGGCAACTGACAAAGAAAAAAAGAGTCAGATTCACGTATTTTTAAACTCTCCAAAACTAACAGCATCCTGTCAGAGCTGCTACTATTTCATTATAACGTGCAGGATGCAATGTAGTAATAATACAAGGTACCAAGAGTCAAGACTAATGGGTACACGTCTGCACAAGGTCAACAACAAAGGTCACAGCTGAGCAAAACCATCAATTTTCTACAAGTTCTTATCACCTCACCACTAAAATGGGCACATTTTTCATCAACAAACAGAATCCACGTTTCAACCCCCATTCAACCCTGGAAATGTTGGCAAGACACTTCTCCACCCAACTGTTTCCTCCTCCCTCACTCAATGCTGTGAAGTGCCAAGCCCGTCTCAGCCTCCGCATACACACACACACATACACACACACACACACATGCACGCACGCACACGCACACAAGAGGTCTGGTGTCTCCCAGGCAATGGTTACCAAAGCCAGTTAAAGTGTCAACGCTTGTACATGTGAGCTTTGTGACCAATTGGAATTTTCCTATAACAGTATGACTATTCCACACTTGCCTGGGAGTTCTGACAGGACTGGTAGTAAAATAGGTGAAATTACGGTCGGTACGCACAGAATCCTATAATCTAACTCACTTATGTCACATCCCATAAAACACCCAGGTGCAGTCATTACTAAGGGTCAACCATTCACAGTTCTGGTGGTTAGACAAAGCCAGATGCAGGGTTTTTAATCTTTCATTTACTCAGTGTTCACTTTTATTTCACATGTAGACAAAAGTTCAAATCGGCAAATGGACAAAAATAGATGAAGGAAAAGACTAGTACATCGATAGCTACGTAAACAGGATATTTTGTCACACACATACTGGTAAAGTATCTTTTAAGAATACCATGCCCGATACACCTGATAAGCGGTTAATTTCCAAAATATATAAAGAACTTATATAACTCAACAAAAGGAAGACATACAATCCAATAAAAAAAAGGGGGGCGGGGCGCTGAGGACATAGACACTTCTCCAAAGAGGACATACAAATGGTCAATAGACATATGAAAAAATGCTCAACATCACTAATCATCAGAGAAATGCAAATTAAAATTACAATGAGATATCACCTCACACTTGTCCAACTGACTATCATCAATAAGTCAATAAACAAGTGCTGGCAAGGATGTGGAGAAAAGGGAACACTTGTACACTGCTGGTGGGAATGCAGACTGGTGCAGCCATTGTGGAGAACAGCATGGAGTTTCCCAAAAAAATGAAAAATGAAACTGCCATTTGATCCAGTGATCCCACTTCTGGAAATATACCCTAACAACCTTGGAACACCAATCACAAAGAATATATGCACTCCTATATTCATAGCAGTATTATTTACAATAGCTAAGATTTGGAAACAGCCCAAGTGCCCATCAGTAGATGAATGGATAAAAAAGCTGTGGAATATATTGTGTGAATACATTCATACAGTGGAATACTATGCAGCCATAAAAAAAGATGGATCTCTTACCCTTTGAGACAGCATGGAAGGACCTGGAGATTATTATGCTAAGTGAAATAAGCCAGTCAGAGAAAGATATGTATCACATGACCTTACTTATCTGTGGAACCTAATGAACAAAATAAACTGACCAATAAGTCCTGAGGCATGGAGGCATGAAACAGACTAACATATTTCGGGGTGGGAGAAGGGGATGAGAAGATAAAAACCAAAGAACTTATATACTTATATGCATAGCCCATGGACACAGACAATAGTGTAGTGAAGGCCTGGGGGGAAGGGGGAGGGGTTGGATAGATGGGGGTGGAGAGGAATGGGAGAAATCTGCAATACTGTCAACAATAAAAATATATCTATATCTGTAAAAGGCCAAGTGATCGACCATACATCCGTCTGATCGTCCGACTGACCAACTAGCCGGTACATATGACACTCACTGGCAATTTAAAAATAAACATTGACTAGTGCATGTGCGCTACATATAAAGCTCTCGCTGGCACCAATCACACACAATGCCAGAATGTATCTGAAGTCCAACTATTGGCACTTTGTTGTTGTCATATCATGTTGTTGTTGTTTATTTATTAATCAATTTATCAATCATTGTTTTTATCAATGTTGTTTTTATGTCATGTTTTTGTTATTTTTATATCATGTCTTTGTTGTTTTTATATCATGTTGTTATTGTTTATTTATAAATCAATGTATATATTATTTTCATATACATTTTACTAATTTTCTTTCATCTCTGACACTTTTATTATAAAGAAATGGAGAATAACAATATTAAAATATTTTGTATTTTAATTTTATAATACTATATTATATATACTATTTTGACATGTAATTTTTTGCAGTAATGTAATTACCACACAAATCTTTCTTCTAATTAATTTCCTTTCCATGTGCATGAATCCATGCACGTGGCCACTAGTGTGTGTGTGTGTGTGTGTGTGTGTGTGTGTGTGTGTGTGTGTATTTAAAATTTTTTTTAAGGTAAAAGTAAATACACCATGTTGCATTTTCTGCAAAAATCGACCATGCCCTTTTTAAAACACACACACACTCACACACACTGCACATTTTGGTGCTCTTTGGATTACTTCCCTGAAAAATATTTTGAGGTTTTGGCAAAATTAAAAGAATGATGTAAGCCTAAATAGAAACTGGGTTTGTTTTTTTTAATAATTCAAAGTTAGCTCATATCACTAGTGAATCATTCGATAAGTTTCGTTTCTGAAACCCCCCGTCTATCCACTTAATGAACAGATGGGTTCTAAAACTATTTACAATGGAGGACAGTGGCAAACCCAGCGTTAGAATATTGTGGCTGGTTAATTTTACCCCACGGACATCAGTTTGCTAAAACAACCCACAGGATAATGGACAGAACTGCATACTACTAAGAGCATGTCTTCACCATTCCTATTACGATACAGACACAAATTCATAGACAGCTCTGCTTTGGGGGATTTCCTCCCCAAGGGGCTGCACACAGTGGCAGGAGAGGCTGCCAGGCGACTGGAGAGTGTCCTGTCCCATGCTGGGATTTCGCCAGTTTATCACTATGGCCCCTGGTACCTGAGGAGCATCGCCGATGCGCTCTGCAGAGAAACCACTTGATGATGAGCAAGTGGCCATCCAACCAAATACCCAACAACCCACAAGCATCCACTGAGAGAATGCTCACAGGGAGCACTGAGATGTCATTAACACCCACACCCCACCCAATGACACCAACTGTGATGGTGAGTTTCCAGATCCCTCCATCACTAGGCAGGGATACCACATCCGCTGACCCCAGGGGCTAACAAGATGGCCTGGACAAAGAAAAAGATAGAGGGCGGCATGCTCAGGAAAACTCTACCTTCCACCACTGTCCACGGGGTTATGCAGGAATCACCAAGAACTTGGAGGGGAGAAGGACAGGTAACTGAAGAGAAAGGGTAGGAAGTGGAACACTCGGCACAAACAAAATACCATAGACTGCCCTGATGGAGAGTACATCCTACTGGAGAAAGCTCCAGTGCATCAGAAAATTGGTAAAGTATACAGTATGGTAGAAGGTGATAAGTGCTGGAGGGAAAACTAAAGATGGAGAGAAGATACAGGTGAGCATGGGGTTATGATCACTTAGATGGTGGCCAGGTAAGACCTGAGAGAGTGATATTTGAACAAAGACTTGAGGGAGGGTAGGGAGGTAGGAGGAACCCAGATGAGAGTGGACAGTTTGCCAAAACAAGGGCCCAAACCCGCATTTCACTCTGCAGACAGGACTAGACACCGTGGGATTTCATTCCAGAAGTGAAATGATCAGATTTGTTCTAGAAATACCACTCTGGCAGCTGCATGCCAGACAGGTGACAGACAGGGGCAAGACCAAATGGAAACAGAGACTAAAAACAACATGCAGATGAAGGTCTAGACTAAGACAGTAAAAGAGAAAAGGAGGAAATAAGGTCATTATGTTTTTGAAAGGTAAAATCCACAGGACATGGTAGAAACAACCCAAGAATCACCCAATATTAACAAAATGCAATCTTTTTGTAGCATGCAGTCAGGTTCCCAGAATAAACTACTTCACTTGCCACAGTTAGCACTCAGCAGCTAATAGAAGCTATGCAGTGCCTATGGAAATAAACAATTCTGGAAGAAAATATATTAAATATAAGAATGACAAACTACTTCACAGAAATTTACTTTTAATGGAATTGCAGGGGAGGGAGACAAATCTTATTAGTGACAACTGATCTATAAGCTCTGCAAAATAAAAACAGGATTTTAAAAAGCAAATCCTTTTCCTAACTACAGTACCCTAATCCAAAAAAAAGGGGCTATTTTTAAAAGGAAGTAAATTTCCTTTTGATTCTTAAAATATATGTAATTTCAAGTAATTTCAAGACTGAAGGTAAAAATATCTATTCTTGAAAGCAGCACTTTTCCCGAAGACATGAAAAGAAGGCTGGGAGGGCTGGATTTTTAAGGGGTCATTTCCTGTTTTGTACAATACACTTTGTGACCTTGTGTGAAGTTAATTCTACTATAATTGACTCCTCTTGTCTCTAAAGTTGTTGAACCACAGAATTATAGGTCTAACCCGCCTTTCAAGAAGTGGTCTTGGCTCAGTGACAAGAACAGTGTACTTGGAGAAAAAGGAGTTACAAGGCCACTAGCTGTGTGACTTAAGCAAATTACTTAACCTCTCTGTTCCTCAAACTTCTCATCAGTTAAATAAGAAGGCTTAATTAGATGCAATCAATGGTCTTTTCAAATCTAAAATTCTATGAATCTACCAGGGCTTTTAGTATTAATTGCATATTTTCTGCATTCAGATTATCTGTTTATCTGAACCAAATACAATAAGCACTGGCCTCCTATCATTTGAGTATTCAGAGAAGAAAGCCTCGTTAAGAAGGAAATGGATAAGAAAGAACACTCATTCGATATTCTAAAGTGAATCAGAAGTTATTGGGGGGCTTAGTTTCTATTTTGAATTGTCTCTAGACCAGGGGTGGGCAAACTTTTTGACTCGAGGGCCACAATGGGTTCTTAAACTGGACCGGAGGGCCGGAACAAAAGCATGGATGGAGTGTTTGTGTGAACTAATATAAATTCAAAGTAAACATCATTACATAAAAGGGTACGGTCTTTTTTTTTTAGTTTTATTCATTTCAAACGGGCCAGATCCGGCCCGCAGGCCGTAGTTTGTCCACGGCTGCTCTAGACCAACAAGGTCCAAAAGAATTTTCTATACCTGCACAGTCTAATTTGATAACCATTGGCGACACTTGGGCCCTTGGAATGTAGACAGTGTGAATGGGATCTCAATTTTAATTTTAATTAATTTTAATTTAAAAGCCCTATGTGGCCAGTGGCTGCCTATTGAGCAGCACAGCTAGACCACTGCATAGGAAAACCAGAATTTACTATATTTGAATTTGGAGCACGTCCTAAATAACCATCAATTCTTGGCTCTCTTAAAAGATTTAATAACATCAAGCTAATTAAAAAGAACATAGGAATTTTTAAACCTAAGAAATTTCACAGTTTCCCCATAATACCCTACAAATCTTTCATAACAAACTTCCTAAGTAGTAGGTTTTTATTGAATGTGTGCTGCCTTCTTGTATCAATACTTCAAAGAGGAACTCTCAGAAAAATTAGATTATGTATGTCATATATGATAATTTCCTTTTTCATTCATCTGCAAAGTCAAGAAAATCATTCCACCTCAAAAATGTAATCATGCAGCCCAGCCGGTGTGGCTCAGTGGTTGAGCATTGACCCATGAACCAGAAGATCACAGTTCAATTCCCGATCAGGGTACATGCCCGTGATACAGGCTCAATCAATGGTAAGGGGCGTGCAATAGGCAGCCAATTAATGATTCTCTCTCATCATTGATGTTTCTGTCTCTCCTTCCTCTCTCTGAAAGCAATAAAAAACATTTAAAAATGTAATCAGGCATTATATTTTTCTGTAAAGGTGGTGGGGAGAACCTCCATGAATTTTATTAATGTCAAGTATCAATGGCTTATCTGACACTATTAAAGGGGAAAAGTTTGCTAAAATTTTTATGATTCAGCTCTCTCCATTTGCCTCTAACCAGACACTATAAAAAGGTAACCAGGGACTGTAAAATAAGACATCAATTTAAATGCACCAAATCAATCATTTTAAGTAGAACTCAGGGATAATATAAAAAAAAGAAAACACCTGAATGAGTGTCAGAGTTAAACCTCACATTATTCTATACAAGGACAAGTGACAAGGGACTGTCCCAGGTGGCTACAAAATTTATTTTGGCAAATGACGGGTCACATTTTCACTTTTTAAACAGTGTTTACTTGTTCCCTCTCCATAAAAGGTATATATACTCTCTGAAGAATTCTTAAGGAATAAAATTATAAAGGAACAAATTTAAACCACTAGAAATTCTAACACCCAGAGAAAATCACTTTTATGTCTATAGTAACTCCTCCTAATAGCTTCCCTGTGGGTTTTTTCGAGTTCATGTTGAATTTAGAATTTTAATTATTTTTTCATTTAACATTATATAGAAAGCATTTCCCTACATCATTAAAATTCTTTGAAAACATGACTTGAAATGGTTGGGTAATTTTTATTATAATATGAATAAGGTAATTTATTTGCCATTCTGCTACTGGTGACTATTAAGTTGGTGTGTGTGTTTTTCATCATCATAAACAGTACTGTAGTGATAATCCTCAGCCATAAATTCTATTACATCTGGGATGTTTCCTTTGTGTAGAATCCCAGAAGTTAGAATATGGGGCCAAATGCAGGAACATGTTTAAGCCTCATAATACATATTGCTAAAATGCTACCCAGCCTGCTGTCCTCATCAAGTGAGTGACCAGCAGTGGACGACATAATCTGTCTGAACCCAATCTCCTCCTGGGCCATAAATAATGTTTATTTTCACCCTTTTCAATATGATATTTAAAAAATAATATCCTGCCCTGGCCAGTGTGGCTTAGCTGGTTGGAGCGTTGTCCTGTACACCCAAAGCTGGTGAGTTTAACTCCCGGTGCAGGTGGCAACCAATAGATGTTTCTCTCTCTCTTCCTCTGTCCCTTTCTCTCTCTAAGACCAATTTTTTAAAAGATTAATAATAATGAATTTTAGAACAACTGTATCATGGCCACTGCAATACACAATCTTCATGTGATACTACCTCTGTTCACATCCTTACCACATCTTAACTCTATTGGTATTTTGTATAATTTTTAAGAGCTCTGCTATTTTACCTTATAGAACTATTGAAAGATATTTACCCCAGTTTGCCCTTCAGTGGTTCCTTTTCATATCTGGAATGTTAGTTGTTTTGCTTTTTTTTTTTTTAACTTAGTCTAAACTATCAATTTTCTTCTTTCTTTTAAAACTTATATTCCTAAAATGTCCTCCCCCATTCCAGGATACCAGAAGTCTAACTTCCCCCAGGGTTTCAAGTTTTACATTTAACACACAGGGGATTTTTGCTCCAATATTTTGTGAGGTGCAACTCTGAGCTGATCCCCACTCCCAGTTAATAATTCAGTCTTGTACTGGGTTGTTTACATCCTGTCTATCATACATTTAAATTCTTACACAGACAAGACTATGTTTCAATGCACCAAACTTTAATGGTAAGAAGAGAGTGAAATTGGAACTAGGACCAATGTTCACATATCCCTCTTAATTGGGCAATCATTAAACTTGAGATCATTTAAGGTAGGTTTATAAAGGGATGCCAATGGTTTTGCATGGCTTGAACAGAATATATCTGAAAGTGAACACAGGCAGCAATTACTATGCATCAGAAACTGTTAAATGTCCCCCTCCCACCCCCAATATCCATTTTCTCCTTTGTCTATAGGGAGGAGCAACTGGTTAACTAAAATAAACACTGCTCGGCTGTCCTTGTGGTTGGATGTGGCGGCACCACTACATTCTGTCCAGTGGGAAGTCTGCGAAATGAATGTGTTCAACTACAAGGTCACCCTTTAGTGGAAGGGACATGCCTTTGCATTTACCCCCAGAGCCGCCACCGGGGATCACATAAGCCCCCCAAATATTGAAACAAAAGCAAAGGGAGTTTGGTTCTGCGGTCAGCTCCAGACCAGGACACGTAAGAGAGAAATCAGCATCTATCTTGTTTACAGTGTAAACTTTACACCATCCTACATAGGGTCCCTGATACACACCCAACCCCAAATCCCCAAAGATACACCCTAGCCTAGAAGGACTGTGCTCTTTTTTAATAAGCTTGTAATTATGATGCTTAAGATTGCTACTGTTCAACTCAGTTTTTATCCAGAAGACTACCAATAATGCCAAATGCTGTCTTTGGTTTGTTTTAAAAAAAAAGTCACAGTTCACATTAATGCTGAGCAATGTGCTTCAACCTGGAGAGTGAAGCCCACAGGGAAATGAAAGAGATCCCCTTCTCTGTGGGGAGTCCAGACTGAGCTTAACCCCTAAAGAACTGAGGGGGAAGCATGCCTATAATGTCATCAGCTATTTTGGCAGTTGCCCAGCTTTAAGGTACAGCAGGATTACCTGCAGGCCTTGTCAAAACTCAGCCTGATGGGCTCCAGCCCCGAGTTCCTGATTCAGTAGATCTGGGGTGATGCCTACTCTGGGATAATCATTTTCATTTCGAACAAGTTTCCAGGTGATGTGGATGCTGCTGATCCAAGGACTGCACTCTGAGACCAACTGCTTTATGAAAAAGAGGTTTGTCTGGGTTGCTAAGAAAGATAAAAGTTGTTCTTTATCAAAACAAATCTATTATAGGTATACTAAAAAGCACAATATTTCTGCAAAATCACTTAAGTGTGGAGAAAGGTTGGTCTTTCTAGAAATAGTTTTGCATTAAATAGTATTTATTAAATAGCTGTACATTCTAGCTTTTCTTATAGAATGCCAGTTATCTTAATTCCATTCTTTTACCAAGTCAAACTTTACTACACACCCTCTGCCTAAACTCAGGCCAGTGTGCTCTCCATAAAAGTACGAGTTACCAAGAGGGCTTCCTGTTGTTTTCCATGGTGGAGCCATGCTCTCAGTGGCCCTAAACCCCTGTAGAAATTATTTTTTCTGGGCCTTGGTGTTCTCAAACATCAAGAGGAGAATGGATTACCTAATCTCTAGGAATTAGGCTCCTCATTCCTAGCAGATAATTTTTTCCTTTAGCTTCACTGAGATAATAGACTAGCAGATGATATTTTTATGTTATATCTGATTATAATTTTAAAAGCCAAATATTCTCTAAGGCTTGTAGAGACTCCACATACCCCCCCCCCCAAAAAAAAAACACACACACACACACAATCTCCTGCCCTTGTCCTCCTTCCCCATGTCCTGCTCCCCAGGCAATCAATTTCATCTATTTTAGCTGACTGTTTTGGTATTCATCTCCATATCTCGAAATAATACCTTACTTCTTAATTTTTCAGTTTGTGTCATTATGAGGTAATGCCCTACTAGTCACACC